>NC_088363.1:79387595-79407595 GCF_034508935.2 Berghia stephanieae
TTGTCACAAGTGAGGATTATAAATATATGAAATATTAGTTCAAACTTAATCACATCAATCCATTAAGAATTTACAAAACTCAAAAGACTGTTTGGATAATACAACTAATTCCAACTGTTTGGGGAAAATAGTAAAGAGTTTAAGTTAAAGTAACAAATTTTTTATATAGATAGAAAGAACACGAAAAGTTACATTTCTACAGAAAAAGTGAGTTGAACGTCTCCAATGGCGGGTACAGTAGAAAACTAATTCCCTAATCTGCTATATCATGGTGGACAACCACAATATCATATTGTATCGTATCGTTTAAAAGCTTACGGGCTTTAAAAACCTTTAAATGCTCGTTGTAACTTTCATGCATAGATAACATTTTTCAAAGCTATATTCACAACATTCATAGTTAATTTGACAATTTTCCCCTACATATCAATATCATTAGAATAAATCTTTCACCTCATTTTCTCTGATCATTCTGTGCTGTAAAAGACAACAACAACAAAAAAAACAACCCATTTACCAATTCAAGTACCCAAATTATTGACATTTCCGACATTTCCTACTTTTTTCAGGCACAGGCACTGGTATATGAGACCCAAATCACCCAAAAAAACAGTCTTTCTTAAGCCAATGTTTCAAGTATTGAGTGATAACACTAGAACAAGCTACAAAAATTAGTATTATCAAAATATCAGTATGGCTGACACTTAATGAGACTGTGAAAATGTTAAATTATCGGACATCAGCACCATGTGCCTCAGTCTTAAGGATGGTTGGCAGACACAGCCTCCTAAAGTGTATGATTTTCCATAATACCGAGTTAATACTAGATCAGGGGATGATTCACGTATGAGGATTTTTTTTCCTGCTTGTGAGATTTATTACCATATATGAAATAAAATCACGGCATCAAAATTATTAATAGTGTGACAACTAATTCATTATTTTCATTTAGTGCCTTGTGTTAATTTTCAAAATAACACTGAGGAGACGAAAACAAAACAAATACACACACATGACTACACAAATAACAACATTTATAAAATATCGTTGTTTTTATAACGATTCCAATATCTGTTTAGTTTGTTGAGCATCTCTCTCGAAAATAAATCAAAATTGTACGAGAGACTTATCCACTGGAATAAATATTATGCCTGTAGGAAATATATTAACAATTCAATCGCTGCACAATCAACACCACTCTTGACAAAATGAAACAAAGAAGCTACCATTTACCTTCATCATTGCTGTAACAATTTTGACAATGTAATTTGTTCATTCGGACTCTAACATCTGCACCTTGTGCCCCAGTCCCTAAGGAGGCATGGCAGACACAGCATCTAAAACATTGTAGGTGGAAGAATATTCCTAGTGATTCAATCACCATGGCAGCACCAAAACCTGAAAAAAAGGCAAGGCCAGAATTAGTTTGTATATTTAATATAGCACAGTGTATTCCCATCACAGTGAAATTATGAAAGTTCTATTGAGAAAAAAACATTTGGAAAATAAAAGCGACAAATAGGAATGCTTATTTTCACACATGAAAACGGTTTTGCCCCAAGTCACCAAATTCAATGTTAGTTTGATATAGTTTAACATAATATGAACAAAAAGCTTTTAACACTGATATCTAGTACCTCAACTTCTTGTAAAAGCAAGCCACACACACATACACAAACACACATGCACACACACACACACACACGCACACACAGACACACATATATATATATATAAAAAATAAATTTGTCTCACTGACTTGTAGGGCAACATGTTTTATATATATATATATATTTTTTTTTAATAGTATCACAAAGCAAATCGGTTGTGCTGTGACTCATCAATGAGTATATAAACAACTGATAATCTAGTCTAGGTCAAAACGTCCATCTTCTTTTTTTTTTACATGTAATAAAAATATATATAAATAACGCTTCATCTCAATAATACAAACTCTAAACAAATCACATTAAAACACCATAATTGAAATAGGGGAATAGAAGCAACTAAAAAGTAGCTCTTCAGAGCCATAAGGCCCATGAAGCTAGGGCTTCTCCTGGTTTGAAAACTTTGGATAGGACTAGCTGCTAGTCTATCATAAAGTACTTTCTGTCAGGTCTAACAGACCCAGCTACCCAATAACAGCTGGGTAGACAGGGGAAGGGGTCAGAAAAAAAAATCTCAACTTCACAGGGATTGAATCATTGTGTGTCTCATTGTATGTGTGAGGCGAGGGCTCTACCAACTGAACTATCTGTACTCCCAAAAGCGACAAAAGCATAGAAACAATTCAATTCATTGAAGACATTTAAAGGATATATTTCATTGGAGATTTTAAAATTGTCAAGGATTCTAAGCATATGACATCTGGTGAAAGGAAGTTCGAAAAGTGAGAAGCCAAAAAGTAAAATGATTGCTCAACAACTTTTATAATGTATTTAGGTCTTATAAGAAGTTTTTGATCCTATTTCAATCTCAGATTTCGTTTAGGGATTAATAATTCTAAAAATGTGTTTTAAAAAGTGAGCATTTATAGAGCGCAAAATCCACTAGATATGCTCACACCAAATCAAACCAATAGCAACACTTAACATGTAGGATGGGACAAAAGTAAGGAGCCTTTTCCAACTATACGCCACTCAAGACCTTCTAATCTGAAGGCAAGTGTCACACCACAAGACTACATAGCCACCATGTTATCTAGTTTACATAGGGCGAGGAAAATAAAAAAAGATCTTACCTAATTCATCATTGCAGTGAGAACACAACTGTGACCCATTAACAGGAAGGCCATTTTCCTTTCCTGGACCAAGAGGGTTGTGAACAGGACCTGGGTTGTACCCCTGGGGAGGTGGGGGAACTCTGTTGAGGGTGGGGGGAGGGGGCTGCTGGATTTGATGGATGGGATTGACATTGTACTTGTTTGACAGATCATTTGGAGAATATGAAGTTTGTGGCTTTCGCATTGGTTGATCAGGATGTGGCTGATGATAATAATTGCTGCCGCCACCACCTCCACCACTCCGAGGTGAGACAGACCTGTTTGGAAATTGTTGTGATTGTAATGAGTGTTGTTGCTGGGGAGGGGGTATCAGCTCATTATCAGGATACCCGTCATCTGATCCCCTTGCTCCAGCTGTTTTCTGTAACAAAGTTTGACGTATTGCATGAGGCATGGATTCTGGGTTGTTGGTATTTGGATTTTCAGGATGGTTTGTGTTGCTGTTGTTGATGTTGTCCCTCCACCTGTTGCTGATATCGGGTAAAGGTTTGATAGGTCCGCTTTGAGAAGGTGGTCCTCTGGCACCTTGACCAGATACTCTCCTCCTCTCAGCTTCCTGCACTAACCAGTGCTCCTGAGGTAATCCATAAGCAGGTCGCCTTGGAGCTCCTCCACTTTCTCTATTTGAAGGTACTCTGGAATCTTGAGCTTGATATCTTGAAGGATCTTTCCACTCACCATCATCACGGAGTTTAGCTTTTGGAGCTGAGTTTAGAGGATGAGCCTGATTTTGACTTTTGATAGGAGGCTCTCTAGCAATGGGCATTCTGGTTTGAGCTTGATTTGTTGCCCTTGATTGGTTTTCCACCTGACTCACTCTACTAGCAACCGATTCTTGGAATGGTTTCTTATTCATAGCTAACATATCCTCTCGAGAAAACTTTCCTCCTTTAGGACCATCGAACCTGTCCCTTCTTCCATAATCAATATTTTGATACGATGGATTTGCAGTAGTATTTGGGTTACTAGTTGATACAGTTGTGTTAAACTGCGGCTGAACAAATGAATATGCAGGGTTATTGCCCGGTTTATAAGATCGAGGACTGTTGTAACTATTCCCAACTCCTCTGGGTTGTTGCTGAGGACTTCTTTGGCTAGTAGGAGGTGGCCATGTTGGCTTTGAAGACGAAGGCAATGGCCCTTGGTTGTTGCTAGAATTGGTAAAGTATGGGGATGAAGGTGATGGTGAAGATGTTGTTGATGATGGAAATTGAACGGGGCTGACGGACAAGGAGTTGACATACGGCGATGGCGATGATGATTGTAATGATGACTGCACCTTGTTATTTTGAGGATTGGAAGAGTAAAGAGAGGAGAAATTAGACTGTTGCGTTCGTTGAGAAAATTCATGTTCTTGTGGTGGTGGAGGAGGTGGGAATGAATGCTGTTGTTGCTGTTGAATTGCTTGCTGCTGTTGTTGTAATTGCTGTTGGCGTTCTCTAAATTCCTCTTGCTCTCTTCTGAATCTTTCCCTTTCTTGTCTTAAAAGTTCCTGCATGCAAGAAAAAAAATAAAGATGACTGATACAACCTGGTCTATGCATGGATATAAATAAAAATATAAATAATAAATAGTAATAAATAATAACCTGTATCATAGTGAATTGATCAAATGCAAGAGCAAATCAAGACATAAATATACAAAATTTTAAATAAATATTTATCTTCTTTTCTAATCTTATCTTCTAAAAGGCTTAATTAGGATAATTTATCCTTTCAATACCTTATATGTGGCAAACATCAGAAACTGCCAGACAAAGCAGAGAGAAAAATCAAATCAAATCAAATCAAATGTTTATTTTAGGTCATTGGCCAATAGTCGTAACATCTCTCTGAACAAATTATTCGAACAATTATAATAATAATAAAGGGATAACATTCTTTTTTAGTAATCGTTTATAACTTAAAAAACAAGCAATAATAATAATAATAACATAAGACATAAAAGAAAACAAAATAATCATCCCAAAAAAATCAGCTTGCCTCGACCGGAGATTGAAGCTCAGACCTCCTTATTACCGTTCAGATGTGCTACCTTTACACCACATGATATTGCTCCCTGATTTGTCATTTGTCACTTATACATAAGATGATATTGAAACATGCGATCTAATTTGTCATTTGTCACTTATACATAAGATGATATTGAAACATGCGATCTAATTTGTCATTTGTCACTTATACATAAGATGATATTGAAACACGCGATCTGATTTGTCATTTGTCACTTATACATAAGATGATATTGAAACATGCGATCTAATTTGTCATTTGTCACTTATACATAAGATGATATTGAAACATGCGATCTAATTTGTCATTTGTCACTTATACATAAGATGATATTAAAACATGCGATCTAATTTGTCATTTGTCACTTATACATAAGATGAGATTGAAACAATCTTAATAAATCACATTTGTTTTTGATTATGATAAACATTAATCATATTCATATCTTAATGGATTAAATTCTTTATGATCAGCTTCTTAAATTTGCCATCACAACCAGCATTTCTCGTTTCAGATTTAACGCTATTCCAAATGTTCACTGTACGATGAACAAAAGAATTTTGACAAAATTTAGTCTTACACCTTGATATAAATTTTATTTTATATCCGTCCAAAATTTCAATTTAACATTTCATTATTTTAAGTAAATTTTATCTCCCTTAATATTGCAGGTAAGCATTTGCTGGCACAAGACAATTTGTTTTTAAGTATAAATACTGGCATTATATATATAAATCATTTTCTTTCCCTAACATCGCATTTTAAAGCGTTGTTGAATTATAATATATATGCCTTCATTACCTCTTGCTCTTGTAAACGTCTCTCTTTGTCTTGAATGATTTTCATCTTCTCCTCTTCAAGCTGTTGTAACCTCTGTCGCTCTTTTTCCTCTTGCATTCTCATATTGGAATCTAAAATAATAAAATAATAAATGAGTAAATACATAAATAAGTTAACACATATACAACAAAACAACTAAGAATATTTTTAAAAAACGAAAAACACTGTTAAAAACAATCTTCAAAGAGATATCAAAATAAAGGTGTTATAATTAAATAAAAGTTGATTTTTAAAAAACGAGTAAAAGCCAGACTTTTTAAAAACTTAAGATAAAGGTACTTATTTAACATGAAACAAAATGTAATGAAAAAATTCAAAAGAACATGTAAGAAACACAATGTAAATAATCTCAAAATGAACCATTTGTTCTACTGGGTTTGTTTTTTTTGGTACTTTTCTTTATCCAGCAGAGCTTAATTTTTCAACATACCTAATTTTACATTCTATCTCCTTCATTATCTTGTTTCGTTATTAAGATATATGAATTCTCTTTTTAAAAATAAAATCAAAATAATTGTAGATTTATTCTATTTGAATATTCATTGTATTTCAATGTTAACTACTGCACTATATGATTTTTACACTTATTAGACTTCTTGTACATACCGTCACCTGATTTTGGTGCCAATTTTACTTGAAATTCCAAAGGAGTCCCTTGTTGTCTGAGAAAAAAATCATTCATCAATATTTAAATATGGCAAATTTTAAATGGGTAAAACAGCGACCCATATCAATATAGAATAATGAAACTTAGCATCACAGCAGAACATGATTCTTATAAAAACATGTTATCAATTTCCAAAATTTGAAAAAAATTGTTTTTAAAAATAATTTAATTGTTAATTTTAATCAATTAAGATGTTAAAAATAAAGAATTAAATTCATAGAAAAAAATGTTCAGAAAATATTTTTAGAGAACAGAAAGATTATTTCTTAAGTTAAAAAAATAAATGACACAAACGATTTTTTGTTTAGTTTCATTATGTATTTGCCATTGAACTGTATTCTAGTTGTCAGCTATAAGAGGAGATTGAGTGCATAACTTGAAATGAAAATGACATAAAATAGAGGTAGAAAAGAAAACTATCAAGATTGCTCAAATGCTATACCAAAGATATGCATTGTCATCTTCTGGCAGCTGAAGAAATGAAATAATTAAGGAAAAATAAAGTTCCCAAATACTCACGCAGGACTGCTCCTATTTCTGGGATCAATGATGATGACATCATTTCCTTGCTGGCGTGGAATACTGAAAGAAGCTGGGGTGATGTTGTATTTGTCTTTGGGTTCGATGCTCAGCGTCATGGATGTCACATGACTAACATTGGAAGACTCTGGATCGTTGTCATGGTGGGGAGCTGCAGGTGGTGCTGCTGCCTGCTGGTATGAGGAGGAGGTGGATGAGGATAACATCGGTGGCTCATTGAATGATGACAGTGTTGGTGGGGTTGTGGCCGCAGCTACTGTTTCTTGAATTCGGTTGCGTCTTTGGATACGCCTCTCTTCTAAAATACGAGCTTTATCTATTTCTGGTTGGAGGAATTCCTGCTCCTGGTAAGGGGGGGAGGAACAACCGAAATATGGATCTTGAATTTCATCTTAAATTTGAGTGTGATTTAATCTTTTCACATACTGTAAAATATTCTATAAGCATTCTGTTGTTTTTTTTTTTCACGCCATATGATGTTAGCTTAATTTTTTTTTTTAATTAGCATATCATCATCATCATCATCATCATCATCCTCCTCCTCATTATCATTATGATTATGATTATGATTATTATTATTATTATTATGATTATTATTATTATTATTATTATTATTATTATTATTATTATTATTATTATTATTATCATTATTATTATTATTTCAATTAGAGAAATTGTTTTCGATAATCAAAACAAAAATCAAAATGTAATTGCAACTAGACGCACAATACACTTAGAACAAAAAAAAATGCAGCAAATATACACCAATTATTGACAATCTCCAAGTTTACCTGTTTTCTTTTTTCCTCTGCTATCTGTTCAGCTACCTTAAGGGATTCTTCATACTGCCTCTTTATTTCCGTTTGTTGAGCATCAAAATCGGCCTGAAATATTTGAGATTAGATATCAGCCTGTTATAGGCTTTAATTTTTATTCTTATGGACATCACATTCAATAACACCACACAGAACTCTTCATAATGGTTTAAGAAACTATAAGATGGCTCCAATATTAATATGAGGAAAGGAACATTGGCCACTGTATGTGATGGTATCAAAATAGCTTTTATGGATTGTATTTTTTCACCAGGAGTCTGAGATAAAGCTGTTGAGACATATTATTTAAAAATAAAAAAGGCGTCCATGATCCAGAGCACTCAATATGATTGTTTTTAGTTTTAGTGACGATTGGTGCAGAAATGGAAAAACTCTATATATTTTTCTTCCTCAAGGACATTGCATTTGGGATAGAAGGTATTATCATGTAAATAAGCATCTTAATGAGGTCTATCAATAATGTTTACCTAATGAAACAATTATCCTGCATAATTGTGTCATAATTTATTACAAATAATACAAAATTCAAACGTTCTGATAATAGGTATTAATACCTAAATTCAATAGATAACCGAGTGTATTGTGATTCAAATCAGGCACTAACGATGAAAGCAAGATGATTTCACAAATTAATACGATTTCAAAAGCATAAAATCCCATAGCTCTTTGACAATTAACTGAGTTAAGTTCTTTAATTCGGGACGTTCTCAACGCCACATTATCTATCTTAGTTGAGATGTAATTAACAAAATGCAGGCATTTCCATTTTCATCAATAATTCTAACATTAGAAGAAAAAAAAATTAGAAATCAGAAGTAACATCATTGCAATCAAAAGCAATGGTTGATGGTTATTGTTAAGATAGAAAAAACGACCAACTATTTCTGGGTTTGTCGGATTTTCTTTTTATTATAGTCAGACATAAATGCAAAATGCAAATGGCTCCATTGTGAAAAACTTTCACAAACACGGAGGCATAAATAGTTATTTTCCCACAAAGTTCACAAAATAAAATGTTAAATAATATTCCTAGAATAATTAGCTTGCTTTACTAATAATGTAAATATTTACAGTTTCTGATTATTTGGGGTTTTTTAAAATCGTCCTAATACTTAAAAGGAAACAAAAAGAGAAAATTAGTTCAAATTCTTCATTGTTTGTGTTTGTTTTCTAGAGTTAACAAGTCACTTTAAATGCTTTCTGTGTCATGTTAACGAATACATTATAAGCTTAAGGCCTTGTTTTGTTAAGATTTTTAGGAAATTGATTTATTTGGTTCTGAGGGGTTATGAAATTTGTCACAGCTGTTAAAAATAGAAATCAGTTACTGGGGGTCAAACTAATTTTAGTTAATTCTTCAAAATAGAAATTGTAGCTGCTGTTCAGATTCTTCTTATTTCTTAGACAAATATATTTCAGCTGGGCTAAACACTTTTTCTAGTTAATTATTGAATAATGATATTCTAGCTGAGTGTCAAACTTTTCTATTCACTTCTTAGACAAAGAGATTTTTTAGTTATTTCTTAAACGAAGACAGGTGATTTCTGGCACCATATTAGATACTCAACAAAACTTATTTCATTATTCATATAAACAAAAATAATCTTATTTTGTCGTTAGGGGGCAAAATGGCCGAGTGGTTAAGGCATTGCACAGTGACCCGGAAAGTCCCGGGTTCGAGTCCCACTTTTGGTACTTTCATTTTTTTTCCTTGGGCAAGATTACTCATCCCCAATTTACTCACTTGGAAAACATGGGTGATTCTTGTTGACATCAGATATCTTGGTAGATGGGTTATCTATATTTCTTCATGAAATCCTAGGTGACGGTATCTAATGATGCCGTAGCGGAAGGACATAATTTAGACAAGTAAACATCTGATTTTTACGTTATTTTTATTTTTATTTTGATTACCTTGCCATCAGTAGTGTCATGCTGAGAGTCCCTTTCATCAGGCTGCAACACACAAAGACATGCACAGGGTTAGGCCTTGACGCAGTCAGGCAGTAGTAGTAGTTTGGACATGCAAGTTTTTAGATTAGACAAACATTCATTTGTACATGCAGAATTACAGTCTAATGGCATCATGAAAATGCTGACAATTTGTAACTCATCGTTTCAAAACGGTAATGTGTCTGGATAAAACCTGATACATATGATTGAGTTTAAAACTCAGCATATACGATTTTAAATAAAATAATTGATTTCATTGATAAAAAAAAAACCAACAACTGTAACTTAAAACTTCCAAATCTTATATTTCCTCAATTTTGATTATTTGACGTTAGTAGACTTTAGTTTTTATCCTCCAGTCCATTCCAGACATTGACACAGCTGGAACATTAGTTCTCGGTATTGTAAAAATATCACATGATACACATTTAATATGCACAACTTTTGTTGGGTTTTTTTTTCTGTTTATTATTATTATTTTTTTTTTTAATGTAAATAAAGGAGAACAATCGAGTCGATGTCATTAGACTGTACAAATAAACAACAAAAGATTTCAATTGTTATCGCTCATGCTCCACAAAAAGAAAATGATCGTGTCTAAGGTAAGCATTACTTAAATCGTATATGATTGTTCTAGTGAGTATGAAGTCGATGGCACATGTGGGAAATCAAACTATTCATCATTATTTACTCTTTTCCCTCATACTCCTTAATAAAAATCAATGCAAAAAAAAAAAAAAAAAGATAAAACAAATTTTTTTTAAAAATTAATAAAATCAAAAAGAAACAAAACAAAAAAATAACAAACAAACAAATAAAAAAATAAAATAAAGATGTAAAGTCAACAATTTTTTTAAATTTAAAGTAAAAGAGATTTTATAAATGTAAATAAACCAAGCAATGTGTCTTACAGGAAAGAGCTCTCTTAAAGACCAATACTCAAAATATCTAACATGCTAGATGCAGAAGCGTTAAAAAGACCAGAAAGATTGAAAAGAAAGTCTTATTAAACCAATTCAGTTTGCCATTGAAAAATAAAATCAAATATGATGAGAATGGCGTTTAATAAAAGTATTAGATCTTTTTTCACTTTGCTGTATGAATTAGTTACAAAAAAAAAAAAAGAAAGAAGAAAACTGAATAGCAATTCGTTTAATATGACATGATCTTGGAATAGGAGCACAATGACAAAATAGCCTACAGTGGTTAAGCTAGTAAAATCTGACGATCTTAAAAATATTAAAAGCACACAGGTGCTTGCATTACTTCAACATAATTTTCTTTAGCAAAGGTTTTACAGATAAATAAAGTCATCTTTTAAAATAAGATTGGACAATTCAATTTAAGTATTTGGTGGTATAAATTACGATGAAGAGTAAAAAGAAGGAGTATATGAAATCAAAATATTACAGTATAATTTTTAAAATCTATATAAATAAGCTTTTAACTGGAATTTTAAAATCAACAATTGTTATAGTGGAAAGAAAAATAACCCAAAAGAACAAGTAATGAAACGATATGAAAGCAAACTAGCAAACAAGTACTAATCTCCATAAAATAATAATAACAATAATAATAATAATAATAATAATAATAATAATAATAATAATAATAATAATAATAATAAAAATAATAATAATAATGATAATAATAATAATAATAATCATAATAATAATAATAATAATAATAATAATAATAATAATCATAATAATAATAATAATAATAATAATAATAATAATAATAATAATAATAATTATAACAACAATAATAATAACAACAACAATATGGAGACTTTTATAACTTAGAAATTGTTAGATCAGCAACTTTAAATGTATTTTTTCACAATTTTATGTTTATATGATAATAGAGCAGGAGAAATAATTGTTAATATGGGAATGATGAACAGATAAGGGATGAGTGAAGGTGCTGTGCCCTGAGGAGTGCATTGAAATGATAGGCGTGTATGTGACGGAAAGTTCAAACATACCATTCTTTGCTGATCCTGTTGTTTGTTCCATTCCTCCTGCATGTTGTCCCATGGCTTCGTCATTCGGAATTTTGTATCTTCGTCTTCAATAAAATAGAAGATTAAAATTCATTGCTTATTTCTACCACATTTCACTAATTGACAAAAATTCATTGCCCATTTTTACCACATTTCACTTATTGACAAAATAAATTACAATAATGATAAAGGGAAAGATCCATAATTTCTAAAGATCTGCTTCAAGGGAAAAGGAATTTGCAATAAATAAATTTAATAACTTATTTCAGAGCAACAATCCCTATCATTTTTCTAAATCTGATCATATGTCTTCTTGCACATGTTTTTTCTTGAATGTGCTTCATTCCAAAGATTTAACATACATAATCCATAAAAAAATATTGTACTGGATTGAAAAATAAAGTTCTTCGGATCAATAATACTCTCTGGAATGTTAAACAGACAACAGCAATTGCTTGCTACCCTTTGAATAGGATGCTAGTCTACTATTACAAAGTATTTCTTTCAAGCTCTAACACTGCTGGGACAATAAAGGGTTGGAGAAAAAATCCTTTACCATAACTATCTGATATACTATTATTTTTCTTTAGAAATCTATGTAACCAATGTCCCTTTTTCTATCGAATAATAAAAAATTAAATCTTGCAAAGAAACGAAAGAAAAAGTATTTAACTAACAATTTTTTTTTCCTATTAAATAATGGAAAATTAAACATAGACTATCTGTGTTACAACAAAAAAAAAAAAAAAAAGAAAAAAAAAAAAAAAGAAAATATAATATGACTCACTCGTGTTATTATCTACTTTAGGAATTGGTGCATTCAAGCTGATCTTCTTGTACACTGGAGAGTCTGAGGAATCCAGACTTGGGCTGTTCTCAAAAGCGTACTCGTTCCTCTGTCTTTGTCTCTGCCATTTGCGTAGAATTGCAGGTGGTCCTCCGTCTTCTTCCTCTTCATCATCTTCTTTACTGTCTGTTTGATATATATCAGGAAAGTGGAGCACAAAGGAAATAAAACTTATTTGTAAAATAAAATGATATTGATGGTTACAACTTTTAATAGAGAAGATGCAAGACACACAGAAGACAATTCAAATTGGCATTTATTAATTGCCTCCATGTCCCAAAGCAGGGGGTCCCTATTGCTCATTTGGTAGAGCACTTGCTTCACATTCAACGGGACTGAAATCGATCACAGGTGAAGTCGCAATTTTTTTCGGACCCATCTGTCCACCCAGCAGTGATTATTGGGTAGATGGGTCTGAAAGATCTGGTTC
Source organism: Berghia stephanieae (assembly GCF_034508935.2). NCBI lineage: Eukaryota > Metazoa > Mollusca > Gastropoda > Nudibranchia > Aeolidiidae > Berghia > Berghia stephanieae. The sequence continues at coordinate 79,400,508 of NC_088363.1, forward strand.
AAAGTACTTTGCAATAGTCTGGTTTCCTATATAAAGGGTAGCCAGCAATTACTTATTTTTCACTTTATAAGTAAGATGTGAGGAGGAAGGAGAGGACGAAAAAAGCTATAGTCTGGCATCCAGATTGGCCATGTTGTTTCTGAGAAGAAATCTCTAGCTAAGCTATTTGTGATCTATACAAGGCAACAAGTCATTCAGATTTTGACAACTTTCTAATTGTACAAGTTTGATTTACACGTTAGTTTCTTTCTTTAAGCAGTTCAATGATTAGTATATCACCAGTTAATGCCTATTAAAACACATGGAAAATATTAAACAAACAACTGCAGGATTATCATCATTTGAGATTCCTTTAATTCTGGGACTCTTTAAAGACCCTTCAAGTCGGACATATATTATGTCCAGTATTAGATTCCTCATTTTGAACACTAAAATCAGCCACACCATTTGTCTAGAATAAAAAAAACCCCATAAAAAGTCATATTTAAGAAAAAAACCAACAAACAAACACCATCTAAATTAAAAATTTAATCAATTTTTTAAAAAACAACCCCCCCCCCCCAAAAAAAAAAAAAACAAAAACAAAAACAAAAAAAAAAACAAAAAAACAAGAATGAATTTGGTCCCAAAGTTGTCTGAAGTAAATTGTAACAAAAGAGCTTAGAATATTTTTCCAATACATTCTAATATTATTCTCATGGAGTATGACATTTTCTTCCATTTACCTTGAATATTGACTGGTTGTGAATTGAAAATTTGTGGAGCAGATTTAACTCGGTCAACATGTACTGCTTGTATCTCCTCTGATACCTGAAAGGTAAAATTTGAACAATGTTCTCACTGGGATAAATAATTCATAAACTGATATCGGAATCTGTTAAATTGGTGGCCTTTTTGGTTCCACAGAACAGTGTCTTGTCATGAAACATCAAGCGATGTTGAGTATGATCAGTTATCATATGGGTGACAATTTTTGCAAAACTATGGCCCCTGCATTGCCTCCTTTGGTGATGTACTTGACACACATTAACTCACTTAACTTTGCACTAACTTTCAACAATTTTCTATAACAAGAGATGAAGTGAGTAGAAAAGTGCCAGAAGACAATAGAGAATAAGAATTTTCGCGGCGGTGGTGGGGTTTGAACCTGCGACCTTATTGGTACGACAACTCCGCCTGGCAGGTGAGAGCGTGGCTCTACCGTGTGAGCTATCCACGAATACAAAAATATTCGTATCAAACCCAAGTCATTTCTAGAGCTCTCTCTCACCCACTTCTGGAGATCGCGGCTTCGCTCGCCACACAACCATCGCGAAGTTACTTGACCAGCAATTTTCTATGCATTGTTGTATTTGGTGTGAGCAGTTTCAGCAATCAATATGATATTATGAATGTTAAGAAAGGTAGCGAAAGGGCAATAACTCATTTAAATATGGCAATCTCTACCTCAACAACAGGTTCTGGTTCTTTGGTGTCAGGCTCTGGCTGAGAATATTGCTGTCTTTGAGAGTTGGGGGTGATAACATCTTCATTCTGCTGATCCAAATCTTCCTCTCCTTCATCACTGGACGATGTCATTTCGTCTTCTTCATCGCTCAAATCATCTTTTTTTTTTGTCAAAAAAAAAGGACATTAAAAAAATTATGAGAACAAAAACAATCATTCAAAATTAAATGGTTTAAATTAATTTATCTTATGCATACTAATTATTTGAATTCTTTTATAAAATGAAACTGCTTGCCTCTACATATCCACAGAAAACAATAAGATTTAAAAAACTAAAGAGAATGGTTTTGAATCAGCAAGTAGCTAACACGAAAACGGAATAAAAAGCATCAGAGATGGCAGCATCTTTTTAAGTAGAAGTTGGATCAGACACAAAGGAAAAGTATGTGCTGAAAATGGGATCAGAAGTTTTTTTTTTTTTTTTTTTTTTTTTTTGTTTTTAAGAGTTTTACGGCGCTTGCAACACATTTAGGTTATATCAGCGCCAGTAAAAAGGAAGAAAATGGGATAATAATAAGTTCTAGAATTACATTAAAGCACCCAAGAGAAAGGAAGACAAAGGGGAACTGGGAACAAATAGGGATCAGATGCAGATTCCAAGAGCAAACCATCAATGTACTTAGTTTGAGATCACCTATAAGTCTCATCCGGACACAAGCACAAAATCCAATAAAGAGGAATACACTCAAATGCTTACATTATACATTAAAAATAACAAACATAATAATACATAATAGAGAGATGATTTACAAGGAAAAAAATATCATCTCCCAAAACAATAACTATGCATTTGACTGTTTCCCTCCCAGCTAGGACTCAGGCCAGGGCCAGGACAAAACCAAGTAATCTCACACCAAGACAAAGACAGAAAGTAAGTTGGAAAACAGATATAGGGGATAGAAGACACAGCAAGTACCTCCCTGCCCACTATGGGAGGTCAGGAACCCCACCCAGTGGGATCAGAAGATAATCAAAATTATACTAAGGATTAGCACTTGGAGTTTTTAAAAAAGTAAATAAAGACAATTAAGGGTGGTGAGTTAAAACCATTTATCACACAATAGAATAAATAGCCTGCCAAAAATACATGTTAACATCATGTGGTCTATTGGAATTTCGTTTTCTGGTCCATTTCCGATCTGTAAAATTTGGTTCTCTTCGGTTATATCAAAATTAAATGGGTTTATCATATTTATGAGATCGATGAAATGTACGTCACTCTTTCAATTGGAAATTGGCACAACTTAAATGTTGAGATTTTCGCTCTAAATGAAAAAAAAAAATAAAGGTCTATTGTTAATACCTATTCTCAACACACAAATCTCTATTCACATCACAGACTCACCAGAAGACCTTTCTCTATGAACTTTGAGTTCAATGAATCCTTTCCCAACAGCCTTGGCTACCATGTCCCCAACTTCCATGGACGTCTTGTCAGTGACGTCGCACTGGTTGATGCTCACTATTTCGTCCTTCACCTTCAGTTCACAAATGTCTGCACCACTTCCTATGAGTAGTATTAAAAAAGATGGTTTGAAATCAAAAGTGTGTTTGTGTGTGTGTGTGTGTGTGTGTGTGTGATGGACTGATTATATGTTTGTGTGTAAAAAATGTATACATTGAATTCAATTAAAACCTATAATGAAAAAAAAAGAATAGACGTAGATATAAATTGATTCTTTGAACGTTTCGCCTTTGTAAAAAAAATTAAAAGACATCAAAAAAAAAAAAAATAAATAAAAAATAAAAAAGACAAGAACACAGGAATTTCAACAATTGCATGCTCATCCCAATGTTTGCTTACTAATCATCAATGTCCGATTTACTTTTAAATAAATATAGACCTTAAATTCTGGTTTTGTTTTGTTTTAAAGCACATTATCTTTTAATATAAAAATCAGAATGCTCAAAATTTTTTTTTTATGAACGTTGTCAAGATTTCATTATTGCATCACCATCAATCTTGCAACAAAGAAGAAGATCACCATATGTTAAAGCCATGAAAATGTAAATAAAAGCATTTTAAAAATCATTGTCCTAATTATATAACTCTATCAATTCAGTCAAATGGATTACGATTACTGTCAGTGAGCACTGATTTGGGGGGAAAGCAAGGATGGTTTCTTGGCACATTGTTCCTTAAGTGACCTAAAAGTTTTGAGAGACAATACCCCCCCCCCCCCCCCCCCCCCACCAGCACCAAAAGATATACAAAGAAAAACAAAACTCCAGTACATTTAACAAAATATTTGGCTCATTTGAAAGGTCATTAGGAGATCTGAGGTTTGATTCCCAGTCGAGGAATAATTATTTTTTTGGGGGGGATGATTTCCTTTCTGTTTTGTCTGGAACTGTTTTATACATGCCCTTACAGAATTTTATCTCAAACCAATACCTGTTCTCAAATTTGTCACTATTTGAAAAAACGTTGGATATGATCTCACAATTTAAATTTCCCTGTACGTTATTTTACACATGAAGGAAACAAATATGTAGGGAGACCACCAACATCAATAGTAACTACCCTGCACCAGGATCTCTCTACACATCAGAAATTTCTGGATTAAGATGAGGCAGAATTAATCCCTGAAGAACTAAGAAATAATGCAGTGCCCTCCGTACTAAAGTCACAACAAGATCTTGACAGCCTCAAAACTCTGGCCCAGGACCGTGACCAATGAAAATAATTAACAACATGGATGGAGAGAGCAGCTATACTTATCAATTATGACTGAATCACACAATTCTCGGCAAGCATCATTCGGACTGCGAGGCTTACTACTACTACTACTACTATTTTATACATCCTACCTAAAGAAACTTTGGACACGGTCAATGGTTTTTCTTGGTCTGTTCCTCCGGTGAAAATAAATCCAAAACCTTTATCATCATTTGGTTTCTGTCTGATCTTTATAGTTTTTTCCACCTGTGAAAGAGATAATTTATTTCACTATAATTTAAGCTTAACTTTAAAATAAAAGTTATGTTAAAGTGTTTTGATGAAATCCAGTTTTTTTTATTGACTGCCAAAGGCCTTAACAACTTTAGGTAAAATGCTTTAATAAAAATCTTACAATCCGTTCAATAACATGATATGGTGCTACGACTTGTTGATGCAAAGGTTACTTAAGAAACAAAAATAAAAATCTTTTAATAGTGATGAAATAGAGAGGAGAGAAACAGAAAGAAAGAAGAGAGAGAGAGAGAGAGAGAGAGAGAGAGAGAGAGAGAGAGAGAGAGAGAGAGAGAGAGAGAGAGAGAGAGAGAGACAGAGAGAGAGAAAGAGAAAGAAAGAGTGAAAGAGAGAGTGGAGAAAGAGGGAGAAAGATAAGGTGTACTGCATGTGGCATAAGTATAAACATATATACACTACAACTTGAGATTCTTTCGAATCAATACTTTTTTTGGTGGAGGGAACTATGTGAGATTTTAAACTATGTATCTTATTTTTAAATGCGTTGACCCTTCAGTCTTTTAGCATGTAGCAGAACATGCATTGACACATTTTAATGGTCATGCTATTATTCAATTATTCCTCTTTAAGATATTTGCACAATAACTGGTTGTATCCATTCTCTCTACATTTCCACATAGTTATAAGGAAAGTTCATGTGTGATGTAATAAAGAAGCAGCTGTGATAAATGAAAAAAAAAAAGAATAATAATAAATCTCAAAAACTTTTTAAAAAGTGAAGAAACATTCATATTTACAGTAAAAAAAAAAAAAAAAAAAAAAAAAAAAAAACAACAGACTAGGCAAAGACTTCACCTGTTTGAGACGGCTGCCATCAGCATTTCTCTTGGAATCTGAGGAGGCAGATTTGGATCGTTCCCGAACAGAATGAGACACTGTGGACTGGGCTGGAGAAGGTTCTTCATTCTGGTCAAAACTATTGCGGTAGTTATTGAAATTGTTATTGTTTAAATTCATACTTCTCTCTGATCCATTTTGAATATCTAAAGAAGTGTCTTTATAAGATGAATTCTGAAAATTTTTCATGCGGGCCTTAAGGTCAACTCTTTCATTATAGCCTTGTTTAGGAGCTGATGCTGAGGACTGAGTCTCTTGAAATTTATTCATGATACTCCCTATTTTACTTTGTGTTCTTGGCCCAACACTTTTGAAGCTCTCACTTCTATTGATTAAATCTTGTGCTGATGAACTATTTCCAGAAGATCTTGATGCTTGTTGTTGAGGTGCTGAAAAACTACGCCCGATAGATTCCTGCTGCATAAAATCATTGTTTGCATCTTTTGAATTATAGGCTGATGACCTGTACATATTGGACGTTGGTAAATAGTTCTTGTGTTTGTTAAAGCCGTTTTCATTTTCTTTGTTGTTATTGATTTCTTCATCTTCTGACTCTGAGCTGTCACTGCCTTCTTCTTCCTCTTTGTCATCTTTTGCGTCTTTCTTTTCTGCTCCAACTTCATCTCTGGCCCATGGGGCAATTTCTGCTCGAGGTTTGTGTGACTGAAATAAAATGAGGTGAAATTAGTAAGTTGGCAACGACGTGTTTCAACTCAACATCCTCTATGTTTTATTTAAAACTCATAACTTTATCTTATAAAAAAGAAAATTCTGTATGTTTTCAGATTAATTTCATTATAAGTATTTTGCAGAAATGCCATATACCATTACAAATGACATGCAAGTAAACTGTTCGCAGATATGCAGCTATATGACAACTCACCTTCGGAAAGGAAGCTTCAGGGTTCGAGTCCTGATCTGAGTGGTGCAAAGTGAAGTCTTTGGAAAAGGCTCATTACTACCATTCTCTCACCTTAATCATATGTAAAACCTGGCCATTATCTGCATTGCCTATGCCCCCCCCCCCCCCCCCCCCCCCACACACACACATAAAAAAAATAATTTTTAAAAAAATTTAAAAAATTGGTATTATGTCCAATCAGGCATCATGTCTCACACTAAATGTGTTGCTGTTAGCTATATTCTCCTTGTAAAGCACCTTTAGCACGTTTAGTGGATATCGTACTATATAAATGCTCAAGTTTCAATAGGTAATAAATATCCTTTTAGGACTGATCTTTATCTAATTATATATCATCTTGCAAAGTCGGGATAAAAGCTTGTTGAAGACATTTATATTACATTCAATTCTCACCACAGTTGATGTAGCATCTGAACTTGTCTTGTCACTAGATTTTGTAAATGAAAAAATGTCATCGTCTTCCTCGTCGTCATGTATGGGATAAAAGCGACGCCCAGTACTTTTTCTTCTCTCTCTGTGAATAGAGGATGATAAATCAAATGTTATATTTACAAGTAACCTAGGTAAGATGTCTCAAGTATACATGAAGGCAATTTAGCTGTTGGATCAGCATGGGAAAATGTGGCCTACATCATCAAACTCGTATTATATCGAAATGAGAGGTAAGAAGAGCCCATGGATCCAGAGCATGGCGTACTTATGATCCAGAGTAAAACCCAGTTTCTAAAGTGTGAAATGGACAATAGAAATTGCTCATTACCCTTTGGATAGGATGCTAGTCTATCACAAAGTTCTACAGATCCAGCTTTTCAATCACTCCTGGTGGACATGGCAAGGGGGGGGGGGGGT
>NC_088363.1:79415095-79462595 GCF_034508935.2 Berghia stephanieae
TCTATCGCAGGGTACTTTCCGACAGATCTAACAGACCCGGCTACCCAATCACTGCGGGGGGGGGTAAGAAAAAAAAATCTCTCTCTCTCTCTCTCTCTCTCTCGAGAGAGAGAGAGAGAGAGAGAGAGAGAGAGAGAGAGTATAATACACATTATAATTGGCCACGGGTTCCTAAACATGTCTAACCCTGACCCTTAGCAAGCTTCGAAAGTCTTTGAACAATAAAGAATATCATAATAACAGGAGAAGGGATGAATGGGGTATTAGTCACCGACCACTGCATGGATTGAAAGCACACCAGGCCCCGTGTGGCGAGCAGCCATGTATACAAACAGTATTAATATTATGGTTTTGAAAGAGAATAATAATATCATAAAACGTAACCAACAAACAAGAGACGGAAACGAGAACGATTATTGGCTTCGAGGGATAAACTTTCTTCCAAGACGAGAAGGTTTTTATGAGGCGAATGAAATACCCGATGTTCTTATAGACTGAATTCTCAAAGAGTTCAAATTAGAGCTGTGCCTAAAAAAAATATCAACAAAAGTATTTTCTTTTTTTCAACCGAAATATTTTGGAGTACATTTCCTAACACTGACCATTTTTAAAAGAAAGTATTTTCTAAATTCCTAAGTGTGAGTCAACAATGTTTCCAAGAAAAAAAGAAAGTTATATGGAGTCATCTCATTTAGAGGATTAAGAATATGAAAATTTGTATACGACTTAGTCATACAAAGCAGAAAGAAAAATACATGAAAACAAATAGACGAAAGAATAAAATCTGCGTCGTTTGGATAAGAACCATTTAATTTACTCTTTTTTTTGTCAAATTATCACCTTGCGCAAGAGCTTACTCGAAATGTTTTCATTTAACTGTGCTTTGCCCATGGTGCAATCTACTTGCAGAGGACTTTATCTTTTTTTTTTAAATATCCGGCCAAGCAGTTCATCCATCGATCAATCAACTTAACATTCCATCAAGACAATAAACAATCGTCTTTCTTTGAAACCACATCAGAAAACTGCCTGTGGACCATCCATCAATTCAAACATTACGTCTCAACACTCCACACTTTGTTACACTTACCTCCGGGTGGGGTAAGAGGCATCGTTGCTATCGGAGCCTTGCCTAGAATGGCCTGAGTTGATGGAGCCCTCAAGACTGTCGGTGGAGGAGTACCTCCAGTGCGACATGGAGCCACTTGAACGATCCATGGAATGACCTTCTCTGTAGTTGCTGCCGTTGCTCATGGTGGGATGGGGCATGGCTTCAACACTACCTACGGAATCTGGAAAGAAACATTGGAGGATGTTATTGAAGGTATTGGGGGCTCAACTGGTAGAGCATTCGGTTCATATACTAAGGGAAATAATAAATCAATTTGTCAATTATTTCAATATCCTGGTATCTGACCCCCCCCCCCCCCCCCCCCCCCACACACACAAAATGAAACCAATTAATGTAATTTTGTAAAGCTAATCTTTGAAAGGGCCATATTTTGTATCCTTGCACATGGCACTTTCTATGCAAAGCTAATCAAGGCAGTTGCTCTTTATACTCTGGGCTGGATTCAAGGAATATGGCGTGAGGAATTTGCTAAATTAATTTATTTAGAATTGGTTTGGTTAAAAAAAACTCGGGGTAAGGAACAATTCCAATTTCACCCTTGGTTGGGATCACCCTGTGTGCTCACATAGGCTTGGTGCTTTGGCAGAAGAAAAGATGGCATCTTGAATTACTTATCTAAATTGACTTTTGTCTTTAGAGAGATCAATCCGAGAGATGACGTCCACCATAGCGAAGTTCCAATATAAAGCTGGTCGTGTACTGTTATTCGGGTTTGTCTGTGCAGCGTATTGCATGTTATAGAGAAGTTTGCAGTTTTAAGAAATAATTAATTGTAAATTAACATATAACCTGTTATTCCTTTGATGGTAAGGTAAAATAAAACCCCAAAGTCCCTAAAATATTTTTTTTTTCAATTCATTTTTTCCAAAGTCCTTGATATTGCTATATGCTATTTAACTTGATAGATTCTTATAATTCGTATGCTAATCTATTACGTTATAATGTGTAAAACAACTCTCTCCACAGAATATGTAATATATTGTTTAGCTTATTCACTAAATGTTATACTTGACCCTTGTCTGTATGTTGTGCTTTGTGAGACAACAAGCGTTCTATTTTGAAACGATAGCGTCTCATCAATCGACTTCACTTTATGATATTATTCTGCGTTATTATCTTCTATTTGTTTTGTATTTGTGAGCTATCATTTTTCTATGAACTACAGTTACTTGAAAGTGTTGCAAGCATCCTTAAATCAATTATTAAACGAACAAACCCAAAACCCAGGGGAAGCGTGGGTCAGTGGTACAGTCTTTGCTTCGTACCCGAAAGGTACCAAGTTCCATCACCCGCCGCTGCGCTGTGAGACCTTGAGCAAGTCACCTCGCCCTAGCTCAATTTGCGGCGCAGCACTGGGGCTGACGCCTTGGTTATTCCAGTCTTTCCTTGGAAAAAAACCCTGGAGACAAATTTCCCCTATGGGATGAATCAAGGGAATTTTATTTTATTTATTTATTTATTAAATTTTAATCACCTTTACTAAAAGAGTCCAGCGAGCCATCTCTTTTATGATGAGAACCTCCTGAAGTCCTGTTGGTCGTCCAATCCCAGCAACCCGATGACGGCGTGCCTGGTGACTGAAAGCTCTGGTGATCCACGAGATTGTCCCCCTGGTGACCAACGTGGACCAAGGCAGAGAAGGCACTCTGGTCAAGCTGAGGTCCTTGGTAGTTAGTGCTTGCGTATCGGCCTAACCAATAGACTGTCACTGCAACCTGACAGATGAAAAAGTAATTATACACTTTAAGATTTTTGAAAGAAAAAAAAAAGAAAGAAACCGAGTACTTTCTTTTGACATCATACAGATACGTCTATACGATGAATAATCTATAATCATTTTTGGATACCAAGAAGAGAGTATCTTATCTTTGTGATGCAAAGAGAGCTTACTTTAAAAACAGCCCTTAATCAAAAAACAGGAATTGGAGACGTGGAAAATAGATGATATGTTGAAAGACTAAGGACACGAGTTATCTCTGCTGTCATCATTATCTAAATCATAGTCCATTGTTTTCATAAAATGCAAAACAAAGGCAGACCTGCCAACAATCAGCAGAACTCCGAATTTTTGTCCTCAACTACAGAACAACTGAACAATTTTAACGCAAAATACATTTTTAATGGGCAGTTTGGTGCCAACACATATTATTTGAATCTCCGCTTTAAATACTGTTGAGATCAAATGGTTGCTAAGTCAATTAAGTAGTAGTTTAATCTGCCTTTTATATTACAACTACGAATCTGCCATGGATGTCCGCATGTGTTTGGTTGCGTCTAAGTGTTTGTGTGTGTGTGTAAAACAATACAAGAACAAATCATAATATAATAGCACAACTTTGCTGTTAGTTCTTTTTCAAATAGGCCTTTTCGAGGTCCATCATTGATTCAAAGAGGATGTCTAACAACGTCGAAGTTGACCATTTTTTTTTCTTTTCATATTCGGTCAGTAAAAACCAAAGATATGTCAGAATCAATTCAAATCAGACCTGCAGACCAAAAGTCTCGGGCGTTTCTTTTAAGTCCAGGGAAATGAGGACCAGAAATAAATGTGAGAAATTCCTCAGCACGATGTTATTTGACATGTATAATAGCCCAACCTGAAGTCCAGAAATCGGTGGTGTTTGGATAAGGTTTGGGGCGATAGGCCAGTTGAAGAAATATATACGCAATGCGGAGCACTGGTGGGGACGGTGGAGGTTAATAATTTTCGGAATGTTGAAGACAAACAAAAGATAATATTATTGAGTGCAGGAGGCGGATCATGGGACAAATATTGAAATCTCAAGACCGACTTTGATGAGAGTAGGACAGACAGACAAGGACAGATTAACCACTATCCTGATGTTTTCTTGGCAAGGCACGCTAGCACCATCGGTGGGGTCCAGTCCTGGCGTTTATTATACCTCATATGCACCATCGGTGGGATCTAGTCCGGGTGTTTATTAAGTATAATACATATCACGGTTGGACATGCGATTTTGGACAAGAAGGTGGGGTTATGTAGTATATATAAGAACATTCTTTCAGATCACAAATAACTTATATAATGTAACCTCTTATTCTAAAGTACGTCTGCGATATGACAATGCCATAAAATCACATATCTAAAGAATATACATGCCAGAGTCTCGCAATGATTGACTTGACAGTTTCCAAAACTAATTCAAAATAACGCCATTTTTAACGTCTTTTAGAATTTTGTTTAAGCTAGCACTAACTATTCGTTATAAAATCAGCCTCCAATTAGACGGTACAAATCAAAATGCATACTTAGGGATTCGAATTGATGTTTTTTTTATTTGTATTTGTTTTGGTTTTTTTTGTTTTTTAACGGAGAGGGGGTGGGGGGGGGGGGGTGATCCCTCAAAGAGAAACTTACACGCTAAGAACTGATCGGGGAGGAAAAAATTCTTTTTGATGCAGGCTCACTACGTCGAAGATGCCCTGAATTTCATTTCATTAAAGGGTAACTCAACACTTCAGCAAAGGAATGTAAACACTATAATGTCAAAGGAAAAAAAATCACTCTCGACAATGTTTAACCTCCATCAGACAGATAATGAGTTAACACTTTATCTTCATCATATAAGGCAGCCTTGTGATGATCCCAATAATAATAATAACCAAAAAAATAAAATAAAATAAAAAAAAAACCAACAGAACCCACACACACACAAAAAAAAAACACATATTTTTTAAACCGCCCCCCTTCCTCTCCCCCCCCCCACCCCCCCCCCCCCAAAAAAAAATAAAAAATACTAGAACAAAAAAAAAAAAAAAAATCTTGAAGCACCTGGGCCACTTTGGCCACCTGGGGTAACTTTGATTTTTATTTTCTCAGAACAACGTTTAACTTTAGTTTAAATTAAACAAACGAATTTGAGTCAACAGTGATGAGTTGCTTTTCTATTTTAATTATTAAAAGGAAAGAAAAGAAATTAAAGCAATTACAGTTTAAACAGGTGTCCAAAATATTCAACAATCCTAATTTAAAAACTACAAACAATAAAAGCAATTGAATGAGTTTCACACACATCCGTTTCATAGAAACTGAGACATATAGCGCTAATATCACCATCATCATCATTATTATTATTATTATTATTATTATTATTATTATTATTATTATCAATATTATTATTATTATTATTATTATTATTATTATTATTATTATTATTATTATTATTAATAATAATAATAATAATAATAATAATAATAATAATAATAATATTTTGGGGGTCAAATTTATGGATAATTTTGGAGCCGAATTCGTAAGCAGTTTGCTGTCACACAAGGACACGTTGGGGCACACACCAAACTATCTTTGCACTACGCTGGTCATTTCTATACATACATAGTAATGTCGTAGCCTTACAAAATACACACGTGGAATCTACAGTGATTATTGAGCTTGCTGGTGTTAAGTGTAAACCAGTTAACTGCCGTACTCTGAAAAAAAAAATCCGTATAAAAAAAAAAATGGCCAGAAAACTAGCCCTTCAAATATCAATCGATTTACATGACCCTCATCTTGGCAAAAACTCTCAAACCTGAAACTTCGCAAAGACCAAGGTTTGGGGTTTTTTGCCAAGATGAGGGTCATTTAAATCGATCCGATATTTAAAGGACGACTTTTCTGGCCATTTTTTTTATTACGAGATTTTCCAGAGGACGGCAGTTAACCGGTTAAGTAACCGCCCCCTTAGGGTGTGGATTATCACAAGGGTCTAGTCGTCTGCTACGAAACCACTTGATGTTTTTAAGTTGTTCATTGCGCGGTCAAAATATAAGGTCACAATCGCTATGAGGATACTTGTCGAATACGAAGCATATTATTATTAATGCTTACAATAGCAACCTAAGACAAGGTGCACAAGGTCAGAGCTAGCAGCGCGAGCTGAGCAGCAGCCATAATACCAACTAAACTTCTTTTCTTTCTTAAAACTCGTTAATTGCTCTTCTTTTTTAATGTCACCCCCCCCCCATCCACTTTACTTATCCAGATATAATACTAATACTAGACAGAAATAATATAAAGCTTCGTACAATTTACTTGTTGAATAATATAAGATTAGAAACAAAGACTGACTATTCTCTGGATAGTTTTAAAGTTGTGATCGACCGAGAGTTGTAATATCTAAGATTTCAATAGGACCATTTATTCATATTATTGAGATATCACTTTGTATTCTTAACATCAAATGCATTTAAAGGACACACTCCTATATTAAGCCTTTAGTCAAGATATGTTAGGTAATTAAAATACTTCAGACGGAATTTTATACCGTTTCCTGTATTTCCATTCAGGGAAACTTGTGTTTGGATTATATATTTCATAGACTGAAAAAACCAAGGCGTCAGCCACAACGGAGCATCTGGGTGTTAAAATTAAATTCAATTCTTGCTCAACGAGGAAAGAATTTGTTAAAAGCTTGGATTGAACTCAGCTACTCCAAAAGTTTGTGAAACGCTTTATCCACTCAGACAATTCTCCCCACAACAGTAGGAGACATTTAATCTGTTGCTGTCCCGGTTGTTGATTTTTAAGACTAAATTAATATATAGGATCCTAAAAGTTTTTTGATCGTGGAATTGTATTCCGCTATTAACATAATCAAAGTCAAAGCTATTGCAAAGCAACTTTAAGATTGACAATTCTATTGATCATTTATTTAAATTAGTCAATTTCATATAAATAGAATAATGTGATTTGTAACATGGCGGTAATTAATACGCATTTGGAACAAGTTGCGGGTTCGAAAAACAGAAACTCGCTATTTTGTGTCCTCTGATTTATACTTGTTCTGTACATGAGACAAGATGAACTGCCACAGAGGTACTGTTTTTATTAATAACCTGAAGTGTATTGAAAACCATGTAGACCTTTTATTTTGCTTTGAATCGTGACGCAATAAAGCACTTATTCTGGCAACCCCCTTTACAAAAAAATTGAACTGACAAATTTAATTGAAAAGTCAATCCATGAAACTAGCCCTTCACCGATATTTACTATTAGCTGGATTTATAACCCAAAGTATTATGGGATTAAACTGATTGGAAATTCTCCCAAACCAACACAACATAATAATATTGCCCATCACATCAATGCTATCGTACTCTGGAAAAAAACCCATATTTTAAAATTTGGCCAGAAATCTAGTCCTTCAAATATCGATCGATTTAAATGACCCTCATCTTGGCAAAAAAAAAAAAAAAAAAAAAAAAAAAAAAAACTCTTCGCAAAGTCCCAGGTTTAAGAGTTTTTTGGCTTTTTTTTTCCAAAATGAAAGTCATTTAAATCGATCAATATTTAAATGACGAGTATTCTGGCCAAATTTTAAAATATGGGTTTTTTTCCACATTGCGGCAGAATGTTATATCAAGCCCATAATTTTGACTGGTTATCAAATAGCCCCTAACTGAAGTCACAGATTGGATATATTTTGAAAAGAAAAGGTGAAGGTAATTTTAATCGATCGATATTTGAAAAAAGAAACCCAGATATCTGACCAAAATATAAAAGGCTTTGTCGATCAAGAGTACCTACAGCAGAAGAGTAAATTGATACTAAGCTGCTAGAAGTTGTGGACTGTAAAAAGAATAAACAAAATGAATATAACAGCTTCAAAAAAGAACAAAATACCAAACACGAAACCTTTCGGGCTCAAAACCCTTCTTCCGCAACAACAAAAAAAAAAAAAAAAAAATATCAAATAGCAGAAGAGCAGCAAATTTCAATGACAAGACACACTGACCATGGTAAAAAGAACTGGGTTTCCGGTTTCAATAGCTAGATTAGTGTTATTGGGGCGGTGACCACAACTGACCCACTGATTTCGTTTAAAGCTTTCACTCAATGTCTGGCTACGAGATTAAGACCAGTAGGACAATAATATGATGATATACACCTTCAGGTGACACACGGTCCGAGATTTTAACACGCAGTTAAATCGCTCGTTATAATCATTAAATCGAGCCTGGAGGGTAAGATTAAAGAATGCAGATAGGTTCATATTATTATGTGTGCATTGCGCACGAGATTTGACGGCTCGTTACCACAGACGACTGCATAAATCCCAAACGTTAACATGGTCAAACCGATTACATTAATAATAACCCCAAGCACTCAAGGCCTTCAAACTACTATGTACTATCAAATGATTAGTCCCGTTTGCACGTGTGGCCATGACCCCTTGGAATTTGTAAGGGTTCGTTATGATTGTGACCTTTTCTCTCTCTCTCTCTCTCTCTCTCTCTCTCTCTCTCTCTCTCTCTCTCTCTCTCTCATGTTTTGCTTTTTAATTTGCTTTCTTTTCCCTTCAATCTCAACTAAGCAGTTATCATTTTGGCAGAAAAAGAGACACGGCGTTCAATGTGTTACACCCTTCAGGGTACCGTTCCGACTTCTTAATTTTATATCTTCTCTTGAAATAGTATTTTTAAATGCTCTCTCTCTCTCTCTCTCTCTCTCTCTCTCTCTCTCTCTCTCTTTCTCTCTCTCTTTCTCTCTCTCTCTCTCTCTTTCTCTCTCTCTTTTTTTTTCTCTCTCTCTCTCTCTTCCTCTCTCTCTTTCTCTCTCTCTCTCTCTCAAACACACACATACACACACCTATATATATATATATATATATATATATATATATATATATATATATAGAGAGAGAGAGAGAGAGAGAGAGAGAGATGAACAATTACGCTATCCCACATTATTAGAAAATAGGTAAAGCATTCCAAACCTTGATGAGATGTCAAATTTTACTATAATTATCCTATTTCCTTAAAAAAATAAATACATTTTTAAGATGAAAAGTGTTTAACATGAAACACTGACTTATTGTGCTGAACGTAACTTGACTTTGACATTAAAAATAAAATTAAAGTGAGAAAGTGAATCAAAATATAAATATTACTCCGTACAAAAAATGACATACATTAAACGGTTTCATTTACGGCTAATGGCCCTACACAGAGCCAGGACAAAAACACGGACAAGGACAGAAAGCCACTCGAAAGTGAAAGAAGCCACCGATATTATATAAGGAGATAGAAGAAGAGACAGCAATTTGTTGGCCTCCCCTGGCGTCCATGCTGGAAGGAGGTAATTCTTCATACTTCTTATCATTATTATTATTATTATTATTATTATTATTATTATTATTATTATTATTATTATTATTATTATTATTATTATTATTATTATTATTATCAAAGGCGGTTTAAAGGTTTCGGTTCCCTTACTCTCAAAGAATCAGAATGTCTGGAAGTTGAAATGAAAATAGCCAGTCGGTGAATAGTATGGTTCTTATTTCAATAGGGTCACATTTTGCCAGGATAGGATTGATATTACTACATATTATGCTGATTTAGCACTCCATACTAAAAGTTTTATGGCACTTTCAATTTAGGACATGAAGCTCTGAAAATATTTCATGGAATTTTCTACATATAAAATCACCACACGGCTGAATGTATCTCGTTAGTTGGGGGGAAACTGTCAAAATTTTAGACTACTCAAAACATTTTTGCTTAATTGATCAATTTACTTTAACATCGATCGTTAAGCTTCTTCTTACGTACGTTTAAATCACCTTAATAGAAGATGTAGTTTAGAGGGGTGTTTTAAAATGCCAGAATTAGAAATTAAGTTTTCTGAACTTTTAAAAACCAAACTCAATGTTCTAAAAAAAAACATTTATTTTAACTGAAAATTTGTAAAAACCCTGTTAAAAATTGAATTTTAGGGATCAAGTTCTTTTCAACAAAATACCATTTTTGTGCGATTGGACATATATTTTTGTTTGTTTGTTGCTTTAGGTCTCTTCCAACACAATTGAGGTTATATGAGAGACCGCTGAAACAAAAAAAAACAAGCAATCTAACAAAAATAGTACAAATGTAAATCAAAATCATAACCTAAAGATATCATAAGCTAAATTATAAATAACCAAGAACAAACAGGCAGAGGATTTACAGGAAAAAAAATATCCCCTGTCAAAAATACAATCACAAACCAAAGAAGCAGGATAGGCTAGTAAAGAGAAGAAGAAACGACATCACTATCGGATCGTACACCCATGCGAACATCATAGGTGTATGATTCAAGGGTGATGCTCCCATCCAACCACCCGCCAAAAATACAATCACAAACCAAAGAAGCAGGATAGGCTAGTAAAGAGAAGAAGAAACGACATCACTATCGGATCGTACACCCATGAGAACATCATAGGTATACGATTCAAGGGTGATGCTCCCATCCAACCACCCGCGATTGGACATATAGATCTATGTACTGACAACAACAACAAAAGAAAAAGCATGTATGATGATTTATGCAGGGAAATAGCAGCTTATAATGCGCGGGAAAAAAAGATTTTAATTGCATCTGATGAGGATTGTGTTGCCTTGTTTATAATGACAGGCAAACATAAGAAATTTGTTGTTGTTGTTGTTTGTTGCTTTAGGTCTCTTCCAACACAATTGAGGTTATATGAGAGACCGCTGAAACAAAGAAACAAGCAATCTAACAAAAATAGTACAAATGTAAATCAAAATCATAACCTAAAGATATCATAAGCTAAATTATAAATAACCAAGAACAAACAGGCAGAAGATTTACAGAAAAAAAAATATCCCCTGTCAAAAATACAATCACAAACCAAAGAAGCAGGATAGGCTAGTAAAGAGAAGAAGAAACGACATCACTATCGGATCGTACACCCATGCGAACATCATAGGTATATGATTCAAGGGTGATGCTCCCATCCAACCACCCGCCAAACATAAGAAAGGGTAAGAAGGAAATCATAAGAGAGAAGACTGAGGAAAACAAACATAACCAAAAAAAAAAAAAAAAAAAAGGCTGGGGAGGGGGTGCATAAATAGATGGAGAGATATGAGAGGGAATCTGGTTTTGACTTAAGAAAATAATTAGCTTAACATAAGGTTAATAGAAAAATCGCAAATATCTCTATTGAACATGGGGTGGATGTCTCAGATAGTCTGATCAGTCGATGAATATCACAATATTTAAACAACAACAACCAAATCTTAATAATAATAAAGAAAAAACATCAATGACTTAGAAACGCGTTTTTCTTTCATTTACATTCTATTTTAATCATTTATGTATTTATTTATTCATTTATCATCAATTTATCTTTTTTTTTTTAACAGTTAAGCTGCAACGCCTGTCTGACATATCAAAGGAAGTGAGGAAAGCGAAAGTTAGATTATTTCGTCGTCCCCCCCCCCCCCCCCCATTTCCTTTAACATTTCCAAACTCAGGGGGATATTGGGGAGGGGGGGGGGGTGAGAATGAAAAGCTCAACTAATTAGGTATTTAACAAATCCTTCCCTTAAATAAATACCTTTAGAGCGAGAAAATGACAGGCAGGCAGTTACCCAATTCAGAAGCAAATTCACGTAGGAAAAACAGACATATCTAATAGTTTAAGAAGACAAAAAAAAAAAAAATAAATAAAAAAAAGAAAAAAAAAAGCGGACTCACATTTTCAAGTCTACATGCCATCTTTTGACATAACACGCGTACCACGGAGAATGTTTAAGGATCGTAGCCTTTTGGAAAGCTTAAACCGAGGTATATTATTTGCGACAATTACAGGCAAAAAAAAAAAAAAAAAAAAAAGTGAATTTCTACGTCTTCATCGCCAAATTGAATTGTAAATTTCTATTTATATTCAGATATTCTTTTCTGTTTTTCTTTTTATCTCCCACTACCGCTGGTTGTCAGGAAAAAAACCCAGCTATAATGACATTTTAAAAAAAACCCCAGTGAAATTGGTGACTCACTGAACATTTTGTAATGAAATCAAGCTACGTAGGACGTGGTCAGTGACCGGATAACATTGATATTGGAATTATGGCTGTTGTTTCCTTGTATTTGAGACTTTATATAAATTAACATATTCGACTCCGGTGTGAATGAGTATCTGCGTATAGGCAGGATAGTTCAAGCTTTGTAGGCATTACAGGCAATGTTGGTGATGACATCCCACAATCTTGATTAGATTCAAACAAAATCCGATATATAGACCACACACAAGCCAAAAGTAGAGGGATCTCTTTAAAACCAGTTAGTAAGACATGTTTGGTCTTAAGCGATTTTCACATGCTATCCAGTGACAAGTCTCCCTCTGTTTTCTTGTCTGTTTCATACCATCTACCCATCAACTTCAAACCTCATCAATCAATCTTTGGTTAAATTCATAACAAGACCTGGACAACTCCATCTATCTATCTATCTATCTATCTACCTAACCATCTATCTATCTATCTATCTATCTATCTATCTATCTATCTATCTATCTATCTATCTATCTATCTATCGATCTATCTATCGATCTACCTAACCATCTACCTAACCATCTATCTATCTATCTATCTATCTATCTATCTATCTATCTTATCTTTCATCTGGGTTGCTTAATAAGCCGAATTGATTTTGACTGTTTGATTTTTCTTTTGTTTGTTTTGTGTTTTGTATGTGTGTTCGTTGGCTTGTTTGTTTACTTGCTTGCTTGTTGTTTTTTTTTTGTTTTTTTTTTAATTGGGGGGGGGGGCATGTTTTTTTGGGTTTTTTTTTGTGTGTCTTTTTATTTTTCGTTCCCTGTATATGTGAAAAAATGTTTGGTTTTGATACTCCGCTTGTGTCGATTTTCAGAACAAATTTCTAAGCAACGAGATGCCCAGATTAGCGAGAAATCACTGTAAGGCGTTGCTTTGGCCGCTCCGTTTGACAATTAGACTGAGTAAATGCTAGCCATTCCAGGTTTAACCTTGCTATTGGAGATAGAACAAACACAAGATAAGGCTACCCACATCAATTTCGAAATTCCTCAGTGCTTAAACGAATCGAATTTTCAGTAATATATCACTGTGTAAAGGTTGATATCCCACGGTCGTCACCCTTGGGAAGACAATGTTTCAGCAAAAGATTCAGCTTAACATAAGGTTAATAGAAAATTCGCAAATATGTCTATTTTACATGGGATGGATGTTTCAGATAGTAAACCATTGTCTTGATCAACGAATGAATATCACAATATTTTAAACAACCACAAAAACATCAAAAATTTAATAATAATAAAGAAATTTAGTTGATTCAGCACTTTGGAGCAAATGGTAAGCTGTCAACATTTAATTGTCCATTTGAACGATATTGGATTTTGACAACCCAATCAAAGGAGAGAACCCCCCCCCCCCCCCCCAAAAAAAAAACAAAAAAAAAACAAAAAAAAAAAAAAAAAAAAAAAAAAAAAAAAAAAAACAATTACAAATGTCTAGGGTTTCGGAGTTCGGACCAAGGCCCCCATGCCACAATTCCATCAGAATAAAGTCGCATGACCAACAGCTTAGAACACCGACATCAGAATGAATGAATGACGCAAGTCAAAGGGAAGTGTAATATTCGATTCATTAACTGGCTGAGAGAATGGCGGCAAAAGGAATGATGTGACTTTTGTATTTAAAGACTTCATTTTGAGCTCTGAATGGAGTTGTGGGGACGTTAAAGGCAGTGGTGTGATAACCAGTTATGAATGTTGACTGCACTACATAACTAGGACAACACGATTTCTATTTTTCACATACAGCAGTAACCCCCGCGCCCGCAAAAACAAACAAGAAAAGAAAAACAGCAAAAACAAACGAAAATAAAAGCAAACAAAAACCCATCCCCCCCCCCCCCCTAAAAAAATTAAATTAAATTGCTATCTATCTATCTGTCTGTCTGCCTGTCTGTCTGTCTATCTATCTATCTATCTATCTATCTATCTACCTACCTACTAACATAATATCTATCTATCTATCTATCTATCTATCTATCTATCTATCTATCTATCTATCTATCTATCTATCTATTTATATATCTATCTATTTATCTATCTATCTAGATGTAGCTGTTAATTTATCATTTAAAAAA
This sequence comes from Berghia stephanieae, assembly GCF_034508935.2. NCBI lineage: Eukaryota > Metazoa > Mollusca > Gastropoda > Nudibranchia > Aeolidiidae > Berghia > Berghia stephanieae. The sequence goes on from NC_088363.1 coordinate 79,429,168, forward strand.
AATGATCTATATATAAGATTCCTATCTTCATTCCACTCCACACACTTACCCTGGCCATCAACCCATACTTCATACGGCCAGTCATATATTATATTCCACCTTATGGCAATTTGTCAATGTTGTCATAAGTTTTACTATGGTATGAGAGTTTCAAAGGTACTAACTATACTGTTGTACGCTTGACAAAACGCCAGTTTTATTCACTTTGGCCAGAAATCTTTTACCGCACACACCGATCGATCAAAATGCCCCCCCCCCCCCCCACCCTTTTCAACTTTTCAAAACTTCTTAAACCCAGGACTTCCAAGGAAGTCTCGGGTTTGAGAATTTTGAACTTCAATCGATCGCTGTATTATGAAGTAAAAGTTTTTATGGTTTGTGCATCTATGTGGTCTTGTGGTAGAGTGGCACTGAAGCGACAAACTCCCTCGGATCGGAAGGTCCAGGGTTCGTGTTCCGCTTTGGACGGTGCATAGTTGGGTCCTTGAAAAAGGCTTTTTATTCATATCCTCTCACCGTACTCGGTTTTTAAATAAGTACCTAGCCATTAATAGTCTCTGTCCAAAAAATTGTAATGTCACCTAATAGAGTTGTCATGTCTTGTCCTACATGTAAAGTGTTGCCGTTGGCTAGAGACCCTATATAAAGTGCTTTGAGCAAGTTTAGTGGATATTGCGCTAAATAAAAGCTCTTATGTTTTTGTTTGTTTGTTTGGTTGTTTTTAAGGCGAAAAAGAAAGGTGTTTTGTCAATGTTTTCCAACATAACCTTCCTTGATCTGTTGCTCCGCTATCACAAACTTCACACTTCTCTGTATTTAAAGTTGTCTTTAGTACCTTGGCCAGTCGTCAAACCGCCATAAAACCTTTCACCAGCGACATGCAAAAAATCGCACAACAAAGTGTTTTTCACATCAAAAGACGTGTCCTTGTCATGTTTTGTGACTGCCATAAAAGCCTCTGTAGTGTTTTGGCGACAAGAGATCGTGTGGCCAAATAGAATAAATAAACGCAGCCGAAATTAGCTATATTCCACGCGTTACCTTTAAACGAGGACAGGAATAATTTTAGGCGACCTGGAATTGATTTAGAGGTTTGATAACCCTAATTGTTATGGGCTCATTGTTGTATAGAAAATACTCTCAAACTAACGCACAATTGAGTCCAGTTATCAGGCCTGCTTATATGGGGAGCTAGGTTTTAGAATTGAATATAGTTGTTTGTAGTTGTCTGTAGAACAACACCATGCTCCACTATCCAGTAACTAAACATGAAAGTGGCTATGAAACAGTTCATGGGCGGAGGAAGACTGTGGAAGCTGGGTTGGCGAAATTAATTTGGCGGTGTAGCCTCTACTACTACTACTACTAATACTACTACTACTACTACTACTACTACTACTACTACTACTACTACTACTACTACTACTACTACTACTACTCCTACTACTACTACTACTACTCCTACTACTACTCCTACTACTACTACTACCCTTACTGCTGCTGCTGCTACTGCTACTACTACTACTACTACTACTACTACTACTACTACTACTACTACTACTACTACTACTACTACTACTACTACTACTGCTACTATACTACTACTACTACTACTACTACTACTACTGCTACTACTACTACTACTACTACTACTACTACTACTACTACTACTACTACTACTACTACACGTTGTTAAAAGGAGGCACATTCAACTTTAAGTCCATCTTTTATAAGAATGTATAACCCCGAGTAGTTTCTATTTTATGGCAGCATCTGTAACAACAACCTATCAATCCTCATAACTGCTAATACCCAATTAGAAAAGTAAATTAATTATTTTTTTTAAAACACAGTTGAAAATATATGTAGAGACTTATAGTCCTAAATAATAACGCTGTGTATCAAGCACGATCAAAGTTTTGAAATCAAACAAAACAAACATGATTCTTAACTGGATACACTGACTTGATATCTTCAGATACATAATATACATATCGATATATGAATTTATGCTAGGATCAAATGGCGCCTGATTGATAAAAAAAAGCTACATTTAAAAACTAAAACATAACAAATTAAAACAAAGTAAAGAATCGAAACAAACAAACAAAATCCCGAAACAAAAAAAAAAAAACAAAAAAAAAAACAAAACAAAACAAAACAACAACCTAGAAAAACACATAAGCAAAACGAAACAAACAAGTTGAATACAATCAATAAAAATCGTATATTGTGGCTGTTATAAGAAAAGACCTCTCTGTTATAAGTTATAGGATTCATGGAGGGAAAACATATTGTATTTTTCTGTACAGTAACTAAAGGCTACAGGGTGAACGGTCTCAATTCTGTGTTGAGGAAATGGTGTAGGTCATCCTTTATTAGTTACGAGAAATATTTAGCTGCCTGAGGCCTTGACCTTATAGATATTGGTAAAAAATGGGGAGGAAAAAAAAACAAACACTCGAACATAACATGTGTTCAACCCCTTCTTCAGTCAAGAAAAAAATCGATACAAACGGTGTCATGAGCATATTCAATAATCCTTTGTTAAAACTCATACACTATTTTCTTTCGACACTTAGGTTAAGTTTTATGTGTTTGCTTATTTTTGTTTTGTTTAGTTTTTAAAAAATATTATTTATGGTTTCTTTGTTTATTGGGTTTTCTTTTTTTTTGTTTTGTTTTATTTTATATATTATTTTTCATCCATTTACGAGTATTAGGGCCCATCTTACAAATCAAAATGAAATTCACGCAAAAATCGTGAACTAATTATAGTTGAGTGTCTTGATTATCGTGCCAAATATCGGAAAGCCCTCACTCAAACTTCAAGACAATTCCCCGTCTTTTTTTCATCGATGTCATGGACATCGGAGTACAGGCCACCTCGGGCTCTCCGCTCCTGACAACACACCACTTTAGAAAGAAAGATGTCCAAAACAAAAGTATTCTCGGAATGTGCATTTAGTTTGCGGTACCTTCAATCTGGAATTCTCTCTCAGTCTTTACCAGCAGTGCTCATACTATTGAGTGCTTCAAGTCTAGACTGAAGACAGAATATTAATTTACATTAAAACTTTTCCTTAATATTTCAAAATCACAATCTTCATAATTATTTTATTGGCATCAGCATTACATTCTCATCTACTGTAGTAACATTTAATTTTCTTGAAATTCTCATGTCACCTTTGTCTTGTAAAGAGCCGTTGAACACTTTAGGCAGAGATTGGCGCTCTATAAAATTTATTTATTTAGTTAGTTTTGCTTCAATTTATAGTGCACGTGTAATTATAAAGCCCCCGGTTTCTCGTCACTCATAATATCACGTTAGAAAGATACATGCTACGGTAGCAAGCAATATGTAGCAAAATTTAAACGTCATGATAGTACATAATGCAATCCTCTAAGAAACAGTATGTCTTGACATTTTGCTTATTTGTCCAGTAAAGAGATGCATGTGAGATTATTTATAATCTTAACAACGTCCTCATTAAATTATAATTGGACAGTGGTTGTTGTTTCGGATATAATTGCAAGTGATTCGCTGGACGTTATTTCTTGACGTTTAATCATGGTACAAGATCAGACAAGAACAAAAATAAATGAATAAATAAATAAATAAATAAATAAATAAATAAATAAATAAACAAATAAATAAATAAATAAATAAATAAATAAATAGATTCGCTTTACTCACCACAAGGGAAACTCGTCATTGGAGTTTATATAGGAAATAATTAATAAAATAATTGTAAGTAATAGGAAAATTAAAACTAAACGAGATGCTAACAGCAAAACTCAAACCCCGGGCCCCGAGGTGGTAAATACTATCCTTATCCACTCGGCCATCTGACCACCCTTAAAGCAAATACATTCTCCATCCAACCCCTAAAATGTAGCGGTTGAAGGGATTCAAACCCACAACAAATCGAAACAAAGGTGAATGAATTAATGGGCCTGGGTCCCCTTAGATTTTTTCTGTCTACCCAGCAGTGATTCGGTAGCTGGGTCAGTTAGATCTGGCGTTATGTACTTTGCGATGGGCTAGCGTCCTATCCAAAACATAGTAGGCAATTGCTATTGTCCGTTTCGTGCTAAATAAATCAAGATAAACTCCTGCTTCATGGGCCTAATGGTTCTAAAGAACTTCAGGCAATAGGCATTATTTTTTCTGTCTCTTCTTTGTTCCCTTCACAAGCTCTAGTTATGTAGCATTAATACCCCCTCCCCCTCCCTTTCCTTCAACACTTCTTGATGTCCTTGGGGACGCCAAAAATTGGCTTAACTCTTATGATAAACGAAAAAGGTGAAACATTTCAAATCTGATCACGACCAATTAAAATTTATGTACAATGTTGTAAGTGACAATGGCATTGCTTTGGACGACATTCGCTGTTGTCATTATTCTTGTAGAAGTCAGTGAACGTCGGCATACCAGGACAGGTCAAAAAGGTCAACCTGTTGCTATAATTAAACGTATTAAGTATTCCAAATGTCGGTTTTCGTTGAAAACCCAAATTTAGACATATTTTCATTCATTTGAGGGAACACACTGTGTACCTCAATCAAGTCATCGAATTTCACTTTTAACATGAAACATTTCGGGCTCAAAACTCATCATCAGCCAATACATTTAATAAATAGTGATTGTTATTAACAACCAGTAGTAAAAGAATCAAGGATTTAAAAAAAAATACGGCTTGTCCACAAAGTCTGGGTACATTTAGGATTTCACTGTCTATATTGATTCATTTGGAAATCAGCTCAAGAACAAAAAGAACGAGGTAGCAGAAATGAGATGGCCACCGTCTTTGAAAACTGGTATAAATCAGGTAGAGAGGCAAGGCGGGGATCAGATTTCTGCATGCTTATGGCGGCTCTCCAACATAAACTCAGAATGAGCTTTTCCCGTTAATAGTAAGAATGTCACGTGTAAAAAAAAAAAACAAAAAAAAAAACAAACAAGTATCAAAAGTAATACATGTTCGAATCAGGTCAAGTCATGAGCAAGCACAGAGCATTGGACATCCAAAATCCCCCAAACAGACGAAAACATCGACAGCCTCAAACATTTGATTCGCGAGGTCAGGCGATACAGAATTCAGCATTCCGTGAATGGGCTCGATTTCCCAAAGACAATTGTTCATCATATAATGTAAGGATTGTCGACATGTTGGGTGCTCAAACAATTGACGGATCACCACAAATGTATACGAACAGAAGTCTGCTTGACTCTTTTGACTCGTTAGAAGGATGTCATGTATGAGCACATGGAACCTGATATAGACAACGGGGGAGGTTGTCTGGATAGTTTGACAAAAGAAGATAAAATGTGGGAGCATCTACCAACACCAGAGACGAGCAGGAATTCATGACCTGGAAACAACCGCCGACGCCAAAACCATTAAATGGTTTCATAGCCAGTGTATGGCCAGTGTATTTTGGGATATTCTTCTACTTCTTCTTCGATCACCCTAATGTTGTTTTCGAATTTGAATGTCTAGTTGAAAGAGGAACGCCCTTCTTCCTCAGCTCTTTCGGGATCCCATATAGTTTAGTCTGCAGAAGTGTGGTTCCGGGATAAACATTCTCTCTTGCTGTTGCATAATTTAGTCGGGTCAGGAATATACAGTAGACGTTTTCCTCTCCTTCATCACAATCACATAATTTGGGACATAAAAAGTATGTTTTTCAATATCTGTTCCATTGTAAAGTTGTTCGGGCAGACTTACTGAGAGAAGTCATCATCCGTCGAAAACGTCCTGATTGATCGTCTGAGACAAAGTGTCGTTTTGCAGCATGACAATGTGACACCGCATACCGCAAAAGTGACCCTAGGCTGGCTTCAGCAATACCCTTGGGATGTTTTTCCACATCCTTCGCAAATTCCAGACATTGATCCCTCAGAGTACTAATTGCTTGGACCTCTGAAAAGGCCCTTGGTAGGTCAGCATCTTATCAATGGTGACGACCGCATTGAGACCGTGACAAAGCGAGGATTGTGCATATTTTACTGAGCCGCCATCTATCATTAACGAGTAATCCAGATCGATCTTTCAATTTTCTACACATTAATAACACATTGCAAGAGCATGCAAGGCATTTCTCCGATACATAATAATATCATGTATTATTGTATCAAAACCATAGCTATATTGAATAAATGCCAACCAGTCGGATCAAGAGACCTTCCGGATTTTGAGCATTTATCACGATGTTCTGGTACAAGGATGTGTGAAATTGCACAGTAAAAGTACAACACAGTGGAATTTTCCATCATCTGTGTCCAGAAATTGAGAGCAATGTTCAGGATATGGAGGGACCAACTTTTCGAGCAGGCAATTATTCAGGGTAGCTATGATGGAAAAATCGATCAATATTCTTTCCATGTATCTCATACAATAAACACAGACACACTCTTACACCTACTACTCACACACGTAAATACACCAAGACACACATACACACAAACACGTGACATCGTCACCGTCAAATGTTAAAAAATTGATAAGGATGAGTCGATGTGACTGATGGTAACATGTGGTTTGTAAAACAGGCTATGATGAGTAGATTTACGTTTTAACTATGGCTAGTTTGTGTGTGAGAGAGAGAGAGAGAAAGAGAGAGAGAGAGAGAAAGAGAGAGAGAGAGAGAGAGAGAGAGAGAGAGCGGCAGACTCGTAAACAGCATGCTAGTAATTTTATCTACTTATTATTATCATTTTTTTGAACGATGGGTTGACTCACACACTCATATTCAGCCACCAGTTGAATGTTAAATATTATATAAAATTATCCGACTGGTTTTCTTTTGTATTCTTTTTGTTTTTGTTTTTTTAATCTTAATATAAGCCACAATTCTAACTGGTTAACATTTTTGGTATGGTTCGGGTCAATCGAAAGTTAGAAATAATGAACAAGATAAAGAAAATGAATGAATAAGAAAGGAATCTCTCGAATCTTTGACATTCAGCATACTGAACCGACTGCTAAACACGAGAGTTTGGGTCAATTCAACGCTACCCCTATCCATTGGACAGATGATGAATAATTAAAATATACTCTTAATCTATATATTTCACATACCAATAATGTATCGCTGCAGTATTGCCTTATATCACAAGGGAAGATGGGTTGGGTTTGTTTTTTTTAATGAGTGTCCAGACAATTGTTAAAATTCAGAATCGCAATCACCAAAAACAAATGAATTAGTTTTAGTGATAAGTTTTCAAATAAAATTTAATCAGCATTCCATTCTAATCGGCCCTTTGGCATAAATCACTATAATAATAACGCGGCATGAGGTAACGGCTAGATTTCGGACTCCAATAACGGTAGACCGTTAATCGACATTACGAGATAAACCGAGTCCTTTTTAATTGCTGGTCAAGAGTGGTCACATGCCGTGTGAATAGCCATTGAATGATGGAATGTCGCGTGGATAGCCATCGAATTAGGAATGCGGTGTGAATGGCCATGGAGTCCAGTAAGCCGTGATTGATAAAAAGTGAAAGAACGTTTCATGCTGTATATATGTATAGTCTGGTTATCTATGATTTATGCGGTGACATCGTCTCTCAGCTGGGGGCATTGTCGAATGTGTGTGTGTGTGAGAGAGTATGTGTGTATGTGTGTGTGTGTGTGTGAATTTATCATTGTTTTGAATATACGTTGATTTAATCAAACACTAACATTAATTATTGGCGGGGGGCTGCGTAAACTTTATCCTTCTATTGATTGCTTGAAACTTTTGAAATCGGCAATACTGATATTATTATGACTTCAAAAGATGCCCAAGCGGTTCTGAACATTGGAACTTTTATATTATTATTTAACCCCTATGTACAAATTGACGACAAGCACACTCTGAATGAATAAACTTATATCAAAGAGCAGCGAACGTAAAGATGATGGTAAAAAAAAATAAAAAATAAAAGGCATTGCAAATACTAAAGAACAAACCTTGACATGGAACCCGCAAAAATCACAGAAAACATGGCGGCTGTAAATAGTCGTGGGAGGAGAGAATATTATGAAAAAGAAGACTACACTTAAAAAGAAACAGGAAAGATAGCGCACAGCCGATCAGCGGCTATGTGGTCTAGTGGTATGACACTCGCTTTCGGATTGGAAGGTCCTGGGTTCGAGCCTCGCGCTCGGCGCATAGTTGAGTCCTTGGAAAAGGGCATTTACTCACATTCTCTCTAAAATGAGTACCTGGCCGTTAACAGCGCTGTCTTTGTCCGAAAAATTGTATTATCGCCTAACAGGCATCATGTCTCGTCCTACATGTTAAATGTTGCTGTTGACCAGGGACCCCTTGTAAAGCGCTTTGAGCACATTTAGTGGATATTGCGCTATATAAGAGCTCAATTTTAAGGTGAAGGTTGTATGGGACTGGCATTAACATAACATGTTTAGGGTAGCAAATAAGTAATTTAAATAATCACTGTAAATACGTAAATTGTGTTGCTGGATACTTATTCAAACAATGGGGTCCATCATTAGGGTATGGTATTTCATCTCGGATTAATATATTAATGGCAATTTATATAGCGCATTACATTACATTTGCGACATGCAATTTGGAACTAGACGTCTAGATTATTTTTTTTTCCATTCACAAAACGTGCTCTATTTGTGCAATCGTAACTGTCAACAACGAATTTCACAATTAAGTATTCAAAGAGAAGAATATTTTGGTCAAATCACTGAATACAGTATACTTTTCTGGCAAACTTGATAACCTCTACAAAATATGTCAAGGTAAGGAATTAACCGTGAATTGATTACATGATCTGTGCCCTGCACTATGGCCACGTGCTCTCTCAAAAGGTAGATCAATGAAACAAATCTATACGACTCTTGATGAAACAAGTAACATTAATAAAAGTTTACGTCGAAATGAAGACATAAGTTGTTGAATCGAATATCAATTGTTTGGAAGAGGTATGAAATAATTAACTCGGGAATACACTAATCGGCGTGCCAAAAAAAAAATTAAAAATAAATGAAAATTGACATCCCTACCACCCCCCCCCCCCCCAACACACTGATGGGCAACATTGTGTCGACTGGATCCTGAAACTAAATAATCCACCAGTGGATGACCCTCCTTCCCCTATTTTTCTCAGGAAAAGAAAGTCCACACGAACCTCATCGCAGACAAATTTGACAACAGAAGTGTCAGCATTCTAATTAAACTTTATCGGGTCAAAAAATGGTTTGGCATGACTAACTAAAAACCTTTTCTTCACCTTTCTAATGACACACCTTAACCCTGGACCAACACGTCTGTCAATCTAGGGAAATGTAATTATTTAACCCAGGGCAACATTGTGTTTTACCTCTATGTGTAACCAGGACTTGAAAATACGCACGCACATCAATCCATTAAACCAAGAGACTTCCACAAATGCTTTGGTGATATGTTCATTTCTTCTATTAAACTCTTAGTACAGTCGACTCTTCTTAATCTGGGTCTTTTCAAGCCAGATGTCTCGACGATCCGAACTGACTTTGGGGGTGGACATTTGTTATTAAAATATTCTGAAAGAAACCCGATAACCCAACAGGTAGAGCACACGCCCCAGGAGCAACGGGATAGTTTCAATACCGGGTTGAATCGATTTTTGTTTCGTTTTATTTTCTGACTTGTTCATGTCAAACCAATCAGCACGTATTGCATAGCTGTGACTATTAGAGTTGGCACCGAATGCTTGGCGTGCCTCAGATGTGATAAAGTAAATGGTACTTCCCTTTCAAAACTACTAAAACCAGAGAGATCTGGCTCCCTGAGTCCTTATGTTTCCAATGGACATGATAATTAAAAATTTAATAACAATTCATTAGGCGTCTCGATAGACCTGAGAAATTGTTTTGGAAAACAGGTCTTTAGATTATCAAAAATGTGTGATTGTGAAGCAAAAAACCCATTTGTGATTTTAGTATAAAACGGGGCCACATTTGACAGATTATCGGAATCTTATCGTTCATTCTATATTATCGGTGTTAATCATTAAGGCAGCAAGCTGTGCAAGGTTCTAGGAAGAGAGGGATGGTGAGAGGTGACATAACGAGGTTCGCTGTTGTACAATTGTGTTTAAAATCAATCACGCCCCACATTCAAATACCGATATGACCTGGTCCCATTTCCTGCCAATAGTTTATTGATATGAAATCACAGGTAAGGTTGGCTACAAGAGCGTGAGTAGGAAACACATGAAAAGCACAATAGCATACTTGGTTTGATTAGAACCCCGTTTGACAAACATAACACATGAAAAGCACAATAGCATACTTGGTTTGATTAGAACCCCGTTTGACAAACATAACAGATGAAAAGCACAATAGCATACTTGGTTTGATTAGAACCCCGTTTGACAAACATAACACATGAAAAGCACAATAGCATACTTGGTTTGATTAGAACCCCGTTTGACAAACATAACACATGAAAAGCACAATAGCATACTTGGTTTGATTAGAACCCCGTTTGACAAACATAACAGATGAAAAACAACGCTGCGCAAAAAAAAATTTTTGATGTGATTTTTTTCTTTTTGGTTTTTAATTATTATTTTTTTTCGTTTGGTGAACATGAAAAAGAAGAAGAAGAAAAAGAAGAAGAAGAAGAAGAAGAAGAAGAAGAAGAAGAAGAAGAAGAAGAAGAAGAAGAAGAAGAAGAAGAAGAAGAAGAAGAAGAAGAAGAGAAGAAGACGAAGAAGAAGAACAACAACAACAACAAAAATAACAACAACATAAATAATAATAAAACTATTCATACTACTACTACTACTACTACTACTACTACTACTACTACTACTACTACTACTACTACTACTAATAATAATAATAATAATAATAATAATAATAATAATAATAATAATAATATGCTGCTGATGATAATAATATCAATAAAATCTAAACATCACCATATCCATGAAATGATGCGAGTGTAAATCACTGAAGTGGGTAAGGCAGAGATATATCAACGTGCTCACACATGAAAATCAATATATACACAAAACAATAACGCAAGCAAATAAAGCTTTTTTCGTATGTTTACAAGAAATAACTAGGGGTCTACACAAATAATCTAATTGAATCTAATTTTCGTGACATCATATATTACCAGTCATTGTAAATTTAAGGTTCTCTAGATGTCTGAAAACTAAACAACATTCTAAAAGAAATGAAACGGCTCCAAATAAATATTCTTGGCCTGGCAGAGATGAGATGGAAAGAGCAGGGAACCATGTCAAAACAAGAAAACAACATGACATATAAGATCATATGGAGTGGTGGAACCTCTTTCCAAAAAGGAGTAGGGATGATCTTAGACCAAAAATCAACCAAATTTTACAAAGGGCACGTAGCAATCTCAGACAGAGTTTTGCTGGTTAAGCTAAGAGGACCTGTAGTTGACACCAATATTATTCAAGTTTATGCACCAACAGAAGAGGCGACAGATGCAGATATGACAGAGTTTTACCATTCACTAGACAAAGCAAAACGAATGTGTAAATCACAAGAAGTCCTTATGGTAATGGGGGACCTAAATGCTAAGATTGGCAGAGGCAGAGATGGTGACATAATCGGACCACATGGACTCGGAGACAGAAATGAACGAGGAAACATCTGGGCAGATTGGTGTAGAACAAATAAATTAATGATTTCAAACACCTGGTTTCAACAACACCCAAGAAGAACCTGGACATGGCAATCACCAGGGGACAGAGCAAGGAACCAGATAGACTTTATAGCAGTATCATCAAGATTCAGAAATGGCATATTAAATTGCAAAACCTACCCAGGCGCCGATGTAGACAGTGACCATGTCCCAGTTGTTTGTACAGTAAGGATAAAGTTTAAAGCTATTCAGAGAACAGCTGGTAGAATAAAGAGGGATTACAGGTTATGCAAAGACAATGGCATACAAACAAAAATGAGAGAAGAATTTGAAAATGCACTCATGATACAAAGCCAAAGTGAACCTGATAACGAAAAATGTGAAAAACAATTTGATATATTCCAAAAGTGTGTCAAAGCAACTACAGAAAAGCATTTACCAATAGCTCAAACAAACAGCAAAAAGGAATGGATGACAAATGAAATTCTAAACCTATTTGAAGAAAGACGAAAATGCAACAGAGGGTCTGCAGAATACCAAACATTGAACAACCACATTAAATCCAAATGCATCGAGGCACACGAGAACTATCTAGACTGGAAATGCTGCGAAATCGAAAGAGAATACAAACCCAACCCCCAACAAGCTCACCAAAGAATAAAAGAACTATCAGGGAAAAGGAAAAGCAAAGCAGCAGGAAGTTGTATCCAAAACAAACAAGGGGAACTGCTATTTGAAGAACAACATATAGAAAGCCGATGGGTAGAATACATAGGCGAACTGTACAATGATCCAAATAGAAATGAACCACCACTGAAATTCAAAGAACCATTAAGCGGACCAAACATCACCAAAAGTGAAATTGAACATGCCATGGAACGAATGAAGGATGGTAAAGCAACAGGCCCTGATGAAATATCTGTAGAGGTATTAAAAAGCCTAGGAGATCTAGCAATTGATGAACTTCACATATTATTCAACAATATATACAATACTGGGAAAATTCCAGAAGATCTCTGTAACTCTATTTTCATAGCAATACCAAAGAAAGCAGGTGCAGTCAGATGCGAAAATTTTAGAACTATAAGTTTAATAAGTCACATCAACAAAATACTGTTGCGTATAATTATCAACAGGCTAAGGAATAAGATTAACCCCGAAATCGCAGAAGAACAATATGGATTCCAACCTGACAGAGGGACAAGGAACGCAATATACCTCCTCCGTGTTTTAAGTGAAAGAGCTATACAGGTTCAGACCCCACTATACCTCTGTTTTGTCGACTACAAAAAAGCTTTTGATAGAGTACGCCACGAAGAAATACTAAAACAACTGCACTCCATTGGCGCTGATGAGAAAGACCTCAGACTCATGCAAACATTATACTACACCCAGCAGGCATCTATCAAAATCGGAAACTCTACAGGAAATTCCATTCCTATTAAGAAAGGAGTCCGTCAAGGGTGTGTTGCCTCACCAGATCTGTTTAATCTATACCAAGAAACAATCATGAGGGGCATAAATAATATGGAGGGAATAAAAGTAGGAGGTCACAACATAAATAATATAAGATACGCAGACGATAAGGTACTTATTGCAACATCAGAAATCCAACTTCAAAAGATTGTTGACAAAGTGGTAGTAGATAGTGAAGCCAAGGGAATGGAAGTGAATATCACCAAAACAGAATGCATGGTAATACAGAAAAACCCCGAAAACAACAACACCTGCAATATAACGATTCACGGCGAGCAGCTTACCAACGTAGAAAGTTTTAAATACCTAGGTTCAATAGTGACAACAGATGGAAGATGTAACCGAGACATACGAGCAAGAATAACTCAAGCCAAACAGGCCTTCATGGACCTGGGAAACATTTTGAAAAACAAACAGATGTCGTTCGGGATTAGATTCCGAGTCTTGAAGTGCTACGTGTGGCCAATCTTGTTCTACGGATGCGAAAGCTGGACTACAAATGCAGAAACACAAAAGAACATTGAAGCTTTTGAAATGTGGTGCTTGAGAAGGATGCAGAGAATATCGTATACCGCACACAAAACGAACGAAGAAGTGCTAAAACAAACATACCAACAAAGGAAACTAATGCCCTTAATAGTGGATCGACAACTATCCTTTTTCGGACACATAGTAAGGAAAGATAAGAATGAATACCTGGCAAGTTGTGGAAAAATACCTGGTAAACGCGCCCGGGGGAGACAAAGAAAAACACTCATAGACCAACTGAAGGGCTTCACCAACCTAACAATCCAAGAGCTGTTTGAAAAAGCAAGAGACAGGGAGGAATGGAGAGAGATCGATTCATGCAGTATCCGAAGCCTGGACCAGGCATGGAACCTAGAAGAAGAAGAAGATGTCTGAAAGGATTAAAAGAAAAAAGATTTAAAGAAAACACGTACACATACACACACACACACACACACACACACACACACACACACCATACACACACAACCATGATCGTCTTTTGCTCTGGTGAATTCCAAGAATTGTCCAAATAAACAACCTTAAGTCAAGTGGAATGGGTTGACAAAGGCCAGTTGGAGAGACTAAGACAACCCCACAAAATTTGCAACGAGATTGGAAATTATTAAACAAATAATATGACGTCAAAAGACAAGTCTCAAGCCCGGAACATCAAGGAAGTTCAATGACAGTTTGAACGTTTTTGACATGGTGACGATCACTTTATTCGATCGATATTTGAAGGACGAGTTTTCTGGTTAAAAAAATATTGTTAAAGCCGTAACATCTATAGTGGTGATCGGTCCTATAACATAAGAAGTCGATGTTTTAAAGTTTTTCCAGAGTACCTACAGTTGATTTGCGAAACGAAGTTGTAACTAGCCTGTTTATATAACTAAGCCTAGCTATTAATTTTGTTCACTGCCTTTGCTCTTCTGGTTTTACTGCTGATGTCAAAGAGACCCAAACAAACGTCAAACCTAACAGGCTGACGCAATGAACCAATAATTGGCCTAACGGGCAGTGTCGTTGTGCAGTGTGTTTTAATTTGACAAGACAGTTTGATAAGTTATGCTTAGCAGACCACTTTCTTCCCCCCCCCCTCTCTCTCTCTCTCTCTCTCTCTCTCTCTCTCTCTCTCTCTCTCTCTCGAATAGTCACCGTTTTGCAGTGGGTGCAGGCCGAGTGCTCATCGTCCATTAACCCCAAAGTAAGATCAATACACCAACACCTTGGGCGAGTCTACTAGTTGTGAATGGCCAAAATCGATAAATCAATGAGACGGTGGCTTACTTAAATAGGTATACACCGTCAATGAGGATAACGATAGTAGAGCTCTGCCTACCCAATGGTCAGAACTTTTCTAAATGGTTTCATTCAAAATGTTAACTGGCAGAAAATATATTGTGTGACATTGCCGAAATAAACTGCCAAAACTATCATCACCGAATGAAGGTTTGTTTACCTGGGCAATGTGGTAAATGCACATATTATGAGAAGGGGGAAGTGTAAAGATCATGACACAAGTGCCAGATTCATTGAAAAGGGGAGGGGGGTATGGCCTTTCCCCATTCGACGAAGACCTAGGCATTAATAGAAATCAGGACTGCTAAGAAAATGTGTATATTTAACCCGTTAACTTCCCCCATTTCTGAAACAGTCAAATCGAGAGGATGAAGATGGATTGGCCATGTTTGTCGGAAGAAGGAGAGAGCAATCCCGAAAACAGCGCTCAGATGGACACCGCAGGGTAATTGCAAAAGGGGAAGACCATTAGAAACTGGGAGATGATCGGTGGAAAGAGAGATGACATCCTTCGGTTGGACCTGGGATGAGGTCCGGAAGCTGACAGAAGAAAGAAGTCACTGGCGCTCCTTACTGTCGACCTTACGTGTTTATGAAACACCCAAGAGTAAGTAAGTAAGTAAGTAAGTAAGTAAGTAAGTAAGTAAGTAACTGCCGTACTTTTGAAAAATACTCGTATTTAAAATTTTGGTCAGAAAACTCGTCCTCCAATTATCGAGCGAAACAGAATATGACAAATAAAAACCTTCCATTATTCTTGTCAAGAAAAAATTTAATTTAATAAAACTAGATGACAGGAGAGACTCATTAGTAATGAGCTGTTGAAAAAGCAAATTAAGAAAATGTTTGAATTGTGATCTCAAGACAGAAGAGGAGACAGATTGGTCAAAATCTCAACAACACCAATCAACGTAAACGACCAGATCCGCCTACTTTTACAAACGAACTTTTGGCTCCAATTTCAGTAGTTTATGAATATCTCCAACTCATTAAAACTGTATGAAAATGAAAGATAATGCCAGACTACAACATTTTAAGGATTTTGAAGTGTTTTTTTCTTCTTTTTAAAATCATTGTGAAGGTAAAGTGTTGATTTTAAAAGTTGATTATGGCGACTGCTATTTTTATCTCCTAAATTTGATTAACTTAATTCTGGTCACAGGTTATCTATTTCAACAGTAGAGAACAATCATTTGTTTAATCGTGAAATAAGATTATGGAGTTTTAAAGAAAAAGGTTTCAAATATTTATTTCTTCTTATATAACAGCTGCCAAACCAAATAAGTAATGCACTTCGCCGGCGGTCTTTGCTGGCCTCGTTAATCAGATTATTAGGTAAATCCAATATGCTTCTTGTCAACAGCATGTACGCTGGTCATTCAGTACACGAAACAAACCGTGATCGTGCACGGTAAAAGTAAACCAACCGTTGTTTTCTTTTTGATGTTATATCCAAATCCTTCCATTATTACTGACACTCCAATTTGATTATTTGCTTTCAACGTTGATATGTTTTGTTAACGAAAGGTTTGCATCGAAACGTCTATTGGTTGAATTGTTTCATTTCGAGGCCTTTCCACTTTCATATTCTGTTAGTATTTTTACGAGCTGCTACTACTACTACTACTACTACTACTACTACTACTACTACTACTACTACTACTACTACTACTACTACTACTACTACTACTACTACTACTGCTACAACTATCATCATCATCATCCTCATCCTCATCATCATCATTATCATTATCATCATCATCATCATCATATTATTATTATTATTATTATTATTATTATTATTATTATCATTATTATTATTATTATTATTATTATTATTATTATTATTATTATTATTATTATTTTATCATCATCTTTAATCCAATATACGTAACTGAATCATAAAGTTACAATCACAATGACAGATAAATATGTTCAGAGTCTGAACTTCATCAAAATAACTAGCCACCTCCTTTATAGTCACCTTTCTTCACACTAGTAATCGAAATTTTCAAACCGAGTTCTTCGAGGTCTCTCTACTATGTGATCCGTTATTTTGTTTGTTTGTTTGGGGTTTTTTTTTCTCGTTTCTTTTACAATTACCTATTTCTTTTTCGTTCGTTTGTGCTGAATGCCATCGGTAGGTTTTTCCCGGGACGAAAATAAACCGGTTAACCATACCAATGTCATTAAAATTGCCGAATGTAACTTATGTTGCCCTCTTTGTTGTATACGATTATTCTCTCGTATGCCAATGATAAAATGTAACGGAGCGGATCAACCTGTAATTCAACACGGATGCAGTCGTATGATTATGTCATGAACGTTTGCCTTATTATAACCTTGTTGCTGCCTATTCTGACGAGGTGTGTATTTGAATTGCCAGACAATGCAGAACGAAAAATACTTGAAATAAATAATTCCCCCCCCCCCCCCACCCCCACCGACTTAACCTAAAATAGACCATATCATATTGAACAGCGTGAAGAGCAGATCAGCATCTGGCAGCCTTGAATCTAGCTACAAATTTCAAAAACCAAGAAATGAACTTAAAACGAGTAACGTCTTCATTTGGTTTCGTCACGTTACGGTGTAGCACCGTGCGCCGTGCATCATGCGGCGAGTGCCGTACTTCTACTTCGGCTGCCTGTTTGTTGTGAATCAACGTATCACTGATGATGATGTCGTGCAAAACCTAATGCGTGTCTTCTTGACTGACTGAAAGTGATGATTGCGATGCCTAAATACAGGACTGGTACCAAAATGACACTTGACCTTAATCGTTACGGATACTATAGCTTATTCCATACCAAATTTAGCTAGTATCACGAGAGTGACGAGAAGGCTGTGTGGTAGCTGACAGGATTTTAGTATTTAATGGAAAAAGAAGTCAAAAAAATCCGTAAGAAGCCATAAGTACACCTTTATCTAGTTTGATGCGTTAAACGACAATCAACATTGTTTGCTACCATTTGGACAAGACGCGAATCTATCGTTAATCTTACAGAGCCAGCTACCAATTCACTGTTAATTGAAAAGAGCGGGGAAAAGATCCACGCATAGATACAGTATTTGTTGAGTTGAGTGGGTACACAAAAATCATTAAATAATTTTTTTTAAAAAGTAAAAGCAACCTTTGGGATAAAGTATCAGGTTAACAAAAAGAGAAAGCTTCAGATGCTCCCCCTATTGACCATCCGACCAAATCATGAAAATAAGCAAAATACCTTAAAGAGCATTTAAAAAGAAAACAAAACAACAATAAAACAAAAAATAAATACATAAATACCCCCCCCCCCTTTTTTTTTTTTTTTTTGGAAACCCCCAGAATTTTTATTTAAACAAACAACAACAAAAAAAAAAAAACTTTATAGAAAAATACAAACCAAAACAACGTTAAAAAAGTACAAAAGAGCTATTCTGTCCCCAAAACAGTAGGTCGAATCTTAATCACTGCAAGAGTAGCAATTTAATTCAATTCAATACCTTATCTAAAATTACGAACTGATGACGGTAACCTTTATTGAATATCAACAATACAGATATATCAAATTAATAAATTCATAAGCCTTTATAACCTTATAAAATATCGTATCGTATCGTTTAAGAGCTACGTATAGCTGTTTGAAAACCTTTAAATTGCTCTGTGTTACTTACATGCACAGATACAATTTATCAAAATTATATAAATACATTCAATGTTAAATGATAAAATTAAGTATTTAATGTCTAATACATAAAAAAATGTCATTGTCAATATTAGTATTATAATTATCTCTATTTACATTCATTTGAACGCGGTGTAAATTGTCATGACTAAAAAATATGACCAATCCAGCAATCCTGTTTCTTTTCCACCCCACCACCCTTCTCTCTCTCTCTCTCTCTCTCTCTCTCTCTCTCTCTCTCTCTCTCTATCGATCTATCTCTCTCTCTTTCTTTCTCTTACACACGCACTCTCTCTTTCCAAACACACACACACACACACACACACACACACACACGTGTGTTTGTATACAAACATAGGTGTGTGCTTGTGTGTACGCTTGTGCAGGTGTGTATCGCAAAATACTTCCCACCGGATTTAACAGATCTAGCTACCCATTCACACATACACAGATACATAACATATAACACATGACTGCGTAATCAGATTAGGATCGCTCTTTTACCTTGATTGCGCGAGGCAAACTCATTTGCATAATAAATATCACAATCATTCATACGCAGAGATTATTCGCGACACAGAAAACAAAACACGACCGAACGTAGGCAATAATTAACACACAAGTTTGCACACAACAAATAAACGGACAAATATGTACATATAGATGTGTATAATCTCATAAAATTTATGAGATTATGCCCATGCATATGTACATATATTTAATGGATAAATAAATGGATAGACAAATAGACAGATAGATAGATAGATAGATAGATAGATAGATAGATAGATAGATAGATAGATAGATAGATAGACGAATGGATAGCAGGTCGAATTATAGATAAATGTGCGGATAGATAGATGTATAGATAGATAGGTGTGTATGCGGATAGATAGAAAGGTAGACATAGAGATAGAGAGGGAGAGGGAGAGAAGAGATGGGGGGGGGGGGGGGGGGATGGTAGGGTAAATGGATCGACCTTGAATCAATATTCACACACCTATTTGCATGACAAAAAATTGACATCGGCAGGTATATCACAAAAGAGATGCAGTCATAATGTATGTATCTCTAATAGCTATTGGGGTGACGGAGCTTTGATGTGACAAAAAAATCATACATTGCGGACGCCGCCCCTTCCCCCCCCCCTCTCTCTCTCTCCATCCACCCCCACCCCCCTTTCCACTCTCCCCCCCCCCCCCCCCCCCCCGCCCCCTTCCCTCAAAAAAAGAAAAAAGAAAAAAAGAAAGGTCAAAAGTGAGTTTTCGAATCTTACTTTAGCATCAATCGATTTCTATTTTTAAAAAATAAAGATAACGATGCTGATAATGATGGTGACGGTTAAAATGATAACAATAATGAAAATAATGACATTGAAAATATATAATACAAACATAAATAACTAAGTAAATCAATAAAAAAAAACCCAAACAAACAAACAAACAAAGCAATACTTGTTAATCAGAAATCATTTTCATTGCAGTAGGTCTTGCAATGCACAGAAGGCATGAATAGTGAAGATGCCGTAGATCAATATCAAATTTGAATATTTATTTTATAACACGTTTTCATTAAATGATCGATTATCTTAATATATTGATTCGCGCGGGGGGGAGGGGGGGGGGGGTTGTTTGTACCCCTTCTATTAATCTTTCCCTTCGGCAAAGAAAATATTTTAAAAAATCAGAGAACATTAATGAGTAGCTGTGGCTATTAAAATAGGTTTAATTCAGGTTTCTGTACCATCAATAAATGGAAAGTGAAAATTCCTTGTTACAGCCTAACAGCGATAGCCTAGTTGATAGAACACGCGCTTTAGAAAAGGGACCGGTATCATTGAGGGTGCGATCGAGAGAGAAAAAAAAAAAAGAATTTTCTTTCCATCAAGCAGCCATTAGGTAACTGAGACTGTTAGATATGTGGGAACGTGTTGTTGGATACACTAACGCCCTGTCTCAAGGGTAGCAAACAATTGTCGTTTTAAGAGTATAGATAGAACCTGGGGAAAAAACCCGGTTTCATGGGCCTCCTTGCTCTGAGGGACTATTATCACAAGTGTGCTCAAGGGTTTTTATTTGATTTGTATACACTCTGAGTAAGTGGTGGAGAGAGCAGAACTATTATTATTATTATTATTATTATTATTATTATTATTATTATTATTATTATTATTATTATTATTATTAATTATTTATTTATTTATTATTTTTTAAATTATTTTTTTTTCGTTTGTTCGCGAGTTCTGTGTTTAATCAATCGAGCTACGAGGGTGAAATCAAGATCGTAAATTATGTAAATTCATCTAGGACTTGTGGGATGAAACTCACACTGTGCCACATAAGATTAAACGATCATTGTTGGCATCTTAATGTCTTTTAGTGATTCATTAGCCTCCATTCCCAACCCCTCACCCCTTCACCACCAGGGATATAATACATTTTACGAGGCAAATCCTTTTAACGGTAACGGTAAACGATTGAATTTTGATATGATTTACTTGTGCTTTAACAGATGATAGTGATTTTTTTTTTTAAAAGAAAAAAAAAGCAATAACTAATTGTTAAAATATAAAAAAACAAAAACAACAAACAAACAAACAAACAAAAATATCGAGAGATACGGGCAAAGCAAAATAGTTCTTTTAAAATGAAACAAAATCACAAGTTCTCGATCAAAAAGACAGGGTGAAAAAGATAAACACAGAAACAATGTGGTATAAAATTGTACTTTTCACTTACCTGAACCGTTAAAATTCCTCTCAAAACTCCAGCGAGATGATATGATATTATCCAAAGCGAATAAAGCACAAGAGAGGGAAAACGACTCCACAAATCTACCAACTCAAATCAAAACCGATCAATCGATCGATCGAGAACCGTTATCACTCGCGAAGGTGATTGCAGTTTACAGCAGTCTGGACATACAAACCACAGGTTGACACACCACCGTCCCAATCCAGGTGTGTGTGTGCTATGGTCTAGTCATGAATAAACAAACGTTATTCAGTGACCGAGCACAAATCAAAGACACGAATCCATCGATAACACTACAGTCGTTTGATGAGAACAAATTGACAAAGTTATGGTTTCCTCTGGACAAACAGCACAATCTGACGCTTCACAAAACTTTTAAAATAATGCAAGCTGATAATTTATTCCACACTTTGTCTATAACTAGTAACTAAAGGCATGCCCATGAAATGTAAACAATTTACTCATCCACAAACAAACAAAAATAATCTAATTTATGACAATTATCTCATATTGAATCCGTCAGGCTTATTAATTTTATATAAGTCCAAATAAAATGAATGTGGGATATAAAATCAAATAAATAAAAACAAATTCATATTGTTCATGATCGGAGAAAGGAAACCCGTAACAACTGATTTTTCTAATAATATGTACCTACCTCTACAGGCCCAACATGAAGTCGGATATGATATTTATTATTACTGAGGGGTCGGCAGTCGACACCACCACCAGGGTTGCCAGATTATTTTTCAACAAAATGCCAGGGGAAGACTCAAAAAATGCCAAAACACTCAAAAAAATGCCAAAGTCTGTTGACTCCCACCCCCACTAAGAAAACTACTCACTTTTGATAGACAATTTACTATCATATCCTGGTGGCTTGCGTGTTTTCTTGTCTTTTTTTTTTTTTTTTTGAATTATACTAAATTTCCTATAGGGGTAATTTTTTACCTACTGACTACTAAGTGGAGTGAAAGTTAACAGGCGACCATGACGCAAATATACATGAGTTTTGCAGGAGATTCCCAGAAAACTTACGAGGATACTTGTCGAGGGCTGAATTTGAGTGAATATCTGAGGGAGGCAGGGCTAGTTCAGGGTGCGAGTTTTAATAGCAAAGTTTTCCGATGTGAAGAGATTTGTGTTTACGCGTTTAGAAATAATTAAGAAAGGTGTCATTTGAAGTATAATATACAAGAAAAGAAAATGCCAAATGAAAATGCCAAATGCCAAATGATTTTTCTAATGCCAAACGGTTTTCAAAAATGCCAGATTTTTGGAATCTGGCATTTAAAATGCCAAACTGGCAACCCTGACCACCACACTCACGAGGTATTGCCACTTGCCCGGCGTCATCGAAAAACCCTCTTTCGCCACAGCCTGTTGTTGGGTTCTCGTCGCTTTTACACTTGACAGAGAAGAATTCAGGCGCGGCCGGTGACTGAGACGAGGTGAGACGTGAACGTGAATCAATCACAGTCCCAGTCACCACCTTTACTTAGTCACCACCTCAAGCCAATATTATTATCTATCTTGTAATATCGGTGTAGCAAAATTTTAATCAAATCAAATATTTACTAAGAACGCAAACAGTTTGAAGGGGAACACATTTATTATGAGAGGAAAGATAAAACTCAAATTTTCATTTTCAAAATGTAGAGAGCTAATGACCATTTTTGTCCTTTTTTTTATACTCGTACTTTTAAAATCAGTCGTCTCATTATCTATTCCTGCTACTCTTGAACTTCTGAGCCGAGGTAGATGGCCAGGGGGACATCTACAGATGCCCCAGCATTTGACACGAAGGGGATGACATGGTTTGATTTTGATTGTCTCTGAAGTCATTCGTTTACAGTGAATGATGTTAGATTTCTAATTTTTGACTTGACGTGATATATAATTGAAATTTGAAGATGACGACGACTATAATTTACATTACAAAATATTCAGTATGAGTTGATATTTGTCATCATCATCACCACCACCACAACCGCCATCACCAGCAGCAGTTCCACCACCACCACAACCATCACCACCCCCACATTCTCCACGATCATCATCATCATCATCATCATCATCATCATCATCATCATCATCATCATCATCATCATCATCATCATCATCATCACAAATATGAAACTTCGATAAGGTTGAGAATAAATACTATGTCTTGCATGATAGAAGACTCAAAATTCGCCTTTTATTTTTATCATTCTATTTCTATATTCACTTTTGCGAGTCTGATTCATCCCGACACAATACCCTTTACAGACGATGGGTGACAAATACCGTGACTGGTTAAATTCGATCATCTCCAGGATTTCCCCAATGACAAAATCAACGGGTATGAAATTTACCGGGGTGGTCGTCAATAAAACCGAATAGCCCTATATATATATAAAACCCAAGCCAACAAATAAAAGAAAATGGCAATCTTGGAGGTGAAATTGGATTCGTCCGTAAATATCACATCCAAGACTCGTTGGTCGCCGAGTTGGCATAATATTAGTAATCACAGCCTCTTGCTTAGTCATATTATCATTGGTGTGTGTGTATGTGTGTGTGTGTGTGTGGGGGGGGGGGCGTAGGCTATAGATAGAACGAAGTTGACGTCACTCAGGTCTTTGTTATTGTATAATGTAATTATCTACTGTCAAAATGATCGGTCAAATAAATGTAAAGACAGGATTGAAAGGAACAGATTTCTTAACGATGTTAAAGAAACGATGCTTTAGAGACAACCATTATACAAACAATAATACACTAATAATAATAATAATAATAATAATAATAATAATAATAATAATAATAATAATAATAATAATAATAATAGTAATAATAATAATAATAATAATAATAATAATAATAATAATAATAATAATAATGAAATAATAATAATAATAATAATAATAATAATAATAATAATAATAATAATAATAATAATAATAATAATAATAATAATAATAATAATAAGAAGAAGAAGAAGAAGAAGAAGAAGAAGAAGAAGAAGAAGAAGAAGAAGAAGAAGAAGAGTAACGTTACAGTTAATACCATCGGATCACTGAGGTAAGCAAGTCCTATTAAATAAAGTAGAAAGTATTTAAAATTGAAAGATAAAAGTTTTCCATTAGACACAACGACTGCACTGTAGCGACCACAAGAATCGAAACTATTTCCCCTTTTCACAACAATGATATTTCTGTCTCTTTATCTTGGGTAAACAACAAACAGCGGCAGGTATAGATATGTGTATGAACAAACAAGAAAGTTATCAAGGAGGATTTAAAACGACCTGCGATAGGAATACATATAAACTAAAATAAGATCTAACTCTACAAAATAACCCCCCCCCCCCCCCCCCAAAAAAAAAAAAAAATTAATAAAAAAATAAAAAATTGGTATAAGTAGGATTAGTAAATGCCATAGCGTTCAAGCAGGGAAATGAAGTAGGCTTTGATAGTTTAGTTAGGAGAGACAAAAAGACTGCTAAACCAGCTCACGCCCTACACATCAAAACAGAACAAATGATTAAGTTGTGCTCGGCTTATTGCCAGTGTGTGAACATAATACATACATGTAAGTCTTCTGCTTCAGATTTAAGCCTAACAGCTTAAACATTGTCTCTGTTATGTCGTGCATGGCCTAAAGTATATATACAGATCGGGAGAAGAAAAATAAAAAAGTAAAACGATTGTATATTAAGACAATAAGAACATTTGCGACGGTGATGACACATCTGCTACCCTAACGTTACTATCTGATGGCATCCAGCAAATGTACTAAATGTGTATTTGGATGCACAGGGAAATGTCCAACCTCTCTCTCTCTCTCTCTCTCTCTCTCTCTCTCTCTCTCTCTCTCTCTCTCTCTCTCTCTCTCTCTCTCTCTCTCTCTCTCTCTCTCTCTCTCTCTCTATGTAAGAGCAAATTCTAAATCTCAAGCAATCTATACAATAGATAAGTTATTATTTTTTTTAAATGATATATATATATCGTTTTACGAGCCAACGACACTTGACCCTTGCAATACAAAACTATAACACACAGTTTTTATACCTCCGAGCCATCAAGAAAATAAAGTTCTTGTATCCAAGAAGAAAAAAATATATAGAAGAAAATTGTTTTTTTTTAAAGGATCGAACATGAGACGTTTTTCGACTCTAAAAATAATATGACACCGCCAGGTCCTTTATGTGTTTCAAACACAAAGTATACAACGCCGTGTTTACCGAATCGACATGTAAATAATGGCATGTCATTTTCCTCTCATTTTGATGTTTTCTTAGACAGGAAACGAAAAAGAAAAAGAAAAAGAAAGAGAAGCGTAACAAAATGGGACAAACCTCAATTTTGGGTTTGTGATCCGAGAAAATGAGAAATTTAGGATGAGTCATAGGGCAATCAAAAAGCCCTGCCATCCCCTTCCCTTTCCCTGTTTTTGTTGTTTTTTGTTGTTGTTGTTTTTTTCTTTTTTACTTTAATGTGTCACAAGCATGAGGGAGTGAAGGTAGCACCCCCTGGTGTCAGAGAAGGAGTACAGAGGTGGAGGTGCTCCATCACGGGTTAAAAACTAGGATGGGGTGACTTCGGGGAAATTGTCACTGTGCTTTGGAGCTTTTTTTTTTTTTCTTTTTTTTTTCTTCTATTTTTAAAATTTGGTCTGTTTTTAAAACTATTTTGTTTTATATTTTGTTTTTGTTTGTTTTTTTTTTTGTTTTTTTTTTTTTTTTTTTTGATTTTGATTTTTTTTTTTGGGGGGGGGGGGAACGTGGTATTTTTGGTTTGTTTTTCTTTACTGGTGAATAAGAAAGGTGACTGGGTCTTTAAAAAACGAAAATATAACATGTGAGCTATTCAAAGTAGAAAAGGAAAATGTGTACACTTTGGCCAATCTTTAATAGAAGGGGGTTGGAATAAAAATGGTAAGGGGTGCGCAATTTGACAAATCAAACAGGAAAAAAAAAAAAAAAGGGGGGGGGGGGGGGGGCGCATTATGAGCACATTCTAATGTCGGCGCGGCGAGTTGTGATGTATAAAATGTTTTTGTTATATATTTCAATGAAAGATACAGCTAGTTAAATAACAGCAATAGCCTTGAGAGTATCCTTTTTAGCGGCACATTTCATGAGTTGAAATTTAATAAAAGGAAGGGGGAGTGAATGGTGTTCAAATAACCTGGGGGGGGGGGGGGTGCACAAAAAATCTGACAAAAATAGACGGGGCGGGGGCGTCTATTTGATACTGTATATATATATATATATATATATATATATATATATATATATATATAGAGAGAGAGAGAGAGAGAGAGAGAGAGAGAAGAGAGAAGAGAGAGAGAAAAAGAGAAAAAGAGAGAGAGAGAGAGAGAGAGAGAGAGGGGGGGGGGAGCGGGTGGAAGGGGCTTTACAGTACTTGCGAGACTTTTAGGTCATTTCAGCGGCATTAGGAAGGGGAGAAAACTTGAACAAGAACAATATTCAAAAGCTTAAAAATACAATATAGCCTATTCCTTTTTTCTTCGGTAAAGGTGAGACCCAAAACGAAACCTCATTATTTCATTTATATTGTCTGCACTTCAAATGCAGGAGGCAAACGAAATACCTACTTAGTTTGTCGCAACATAAAAGAACCATAAGAACTTTGTCAAAATATTACATGTACAAAACATACAGCATAGCAGAATCATCCAATATATTATGAGACATAATGCACAAGAAAAGCTTGCGAGAAATTGACAGTTAAACAACAGTTTCATCCACCCAGGGCCAACACCCGTGTGTACAAATATAGGTTTTTGAAGGAACAACAATACTTACATTCCTCAAGCGTTTATCGTATTCCTCTTTCAGACGATCATCTGACCTAAAAAAAAAAGACGAGAATATAGAACAAATTGTTAACAAACAAGTTATTTTCAAAGAAGTAAACATTTTTTTTGTTATGTTGCGTTTGTTCTCAGTGAACGTGCCAGAACTTGGAATGCACAGAAAAAGTGCTTTGTTCTTTTGACTAAAATTTTTAGAGCCCTAAGGGCCACTGGAGCTAAAGTTTATTCCCGTTTCTGTAATTTTAAAAGAGAGCATTAATAGCGTGTTACTCTTTAGGATAGGACAACCGTCTTTCAGAAAGTACTTTCTGTTAGATTTAATAAACCCAGCGACCAATTATTGACTAAAATAAATTCAGACTCGACCCCGAGATAGAAACCAGGTAGACAAGCATGCTCTTCACATGTGAGTGACTTGTTTAAAATGAAATGAAGCCTTAGAACCGTTTTGACTTTAGACTCAAAACTTTCCACATCTTGTTCAATCCGGCATAATATCAGATTCACTTTACTCTCAATTCGTCAGATCTCGAAAACCGAAAATTGCGAAGAACACGAATGGCAACAATCCATATCAATCTCAAGGCCTTGTCAAATACGCTATGCAATTATCTCATACTGACCGCATGATGTAACTGTAAACAAAAAATGAGAAATTGTCTTGGGGCAAAGGCATTTATTAATTTCCCTCCCCTATCTTTTTCCCTTCTCATTTTATTACATCTGAACTGCTAACAATCTGAAAACGTGTACATGAAACAGAGCCAGTGATTTTTCTTGTATTTTTCATTTTTGCTCTGTCTGACACGCTTTCACATACACCTTTTAAAATGTTTCTCTTACACTTGTGCCTGATCCCAAATTTGTGACTGCATCTGTCACAATATGCTTCGAAAATCGGACTAATAAAAACAAAAACACACAGTAATAAAGAAACAGTTGAAACTCATATGGTTTGGCGTTAAAGAAACAAAGAAAGATTTTTTAAAAATGATAATATTTTTTTTCTTTCTCATTTCCCATCCCGTCTCCATTACGTCTTGCCCAATTCTGCTGCCTTTGGTAAGAGTCATTGACAAAGATTAATTTATTATTCAAAATAAACAAATAAATACAAGAAAATGTAGCCTACACATGTCACGGAAATAAATAACTTAATTAATAATCGGATGAATAAATAAATCAATAAATATTCATTCTCTGTTCCATACAGCTGAGAATTGCCAATGATTTCTAATTTTATGAATAAAATAAAGCCAAAAATCGAAGATAGAGTAAAGGAATTACAATTTCGTTCACCACACCCGTTTTACAATGTTCAATAGATTCATGTCTCAAGTGGGACATGTACCATTTTCTCCAAGAGGTCTTATTTTATTTCCTTTTTTTTTTAAAGAGTTGTCTGGTGATACATTTATTTATGGCCATGGCGTCAAGCTGAACAATCTCAGGAGTCCAAGGTGACAACAGACAAAACTACGAATATCATTCATGTATCAAAGGTAATCTTTCAGATGCGGAGTCAGGTTTCTATGGACGCTTCAATAGGCTTGTCGTAATCGTAAACAAAGAGGAAAGATAAATCTTATTTATGGGACGCTTAACATATATATAAAGGCAATTATCCCAGTATAAAAGGTTTATCCTGGAGGAAATGTGTCTCTCTATTTAACTTCTTTTAGGGAAGATGCATTGCCAGTGTTTAGCAGGCGTGCTTTTATTAATTTTTAAAGCTCTTTTTATTATTTTCTGTTTTTCTGTTTTTTGATTTTACTTCTATTCTTATGAGCCTAACGGCAATTGTAAAAATAATGATAATAATAATAATATTAATATTAATAATAATAATAATAATAATAATAATAATAATAATAATAATAATAATAATAATAATAATAATAATAATAATAATAATAATGGTGATGAGGATGCGTAATTTGTATAGCGCCCCTTTCCACCAAAAGTGCTCGAAAGCGCTTATACATATAACGCACATGCGTTCATATGTCGAAGCAGGCTAATTTTTGGGGGTGTTTTTTTTTTTTTTCTTGAATGTTTATTTCTTCTTTGTCTCATTTTCACCTTTTCAAATTTCAATACGGGAACCATTTAAACTGTCAAAGGCAAATTTGGTTGACTGACAGTTTCTGTATGAAAATCGAATGGGTTAGGGGTTCATCAGAAGATACTAACCCGAACCCGAAAAAGGGAAACAATTTTGTCATAGCCGTACGAGAAGCCGTACAGTGCTGTGAAATACCATGCATTGATTGAACTCGGAGAGGTAGCTCAGCAACAAATTATCTTAATAATACAAAGAGAGGACAGAGAGAGAGAGAGAGAGAGAGAGAGAGAGAGAGAGAGAGAGAGGAGAGAGAGAGAGAGAGAGAAAGAAAGAGGGGGAGAGAGAGAAAGAGGGGGAGAGAGAGAAATATATATATATATATATATATATATATATATATATATATATATATATATATAAGAGAGAGAGAGAGAGAGAGAGAGAGAGAGAGAGAAAGAGATAGGGGAGAAAGAAAGAGAGAGAGAGAGAGAGAGAGAGAGAGAGAGAGAGAGAGAGAGGGGGGGGGGGACATATAAAAATAATTAGATAATATATCAAAGCATCCATTACTAAACACAGTCACATCTCGGTAAGTCAATCTCCTCCGTGTGCAGAAGATATGCGTCGACATACTCCAAGTATTCGTGTTATCAAACGATTAATTCGAATGCACAAGTAAAGCTGATAAATCGTCCTTCGGAGTCAGTCATAACAGTTTCTATAGCGTGAATTGGATAATAGCAACTGCTCAATACCATTTGGATTGGACGAAAGTCCACCTCAAAGTACTTTCCGTTATATTATATCTAACAGATCAAAGCAAGCCAATTACTGCTGGGTTGACAGGGGCTAGGTGACTAGAAAAAAAAACCCCCAAATAGATTGAAACTAAGATCGACAAAGGTCCCTTTACATGTAAAGAGAGTGCTCTACTAACTGAGCTATCGGGACACCCACGAATAAAGCTGACAAGAATGTATATATATATATATATATATATATATATATATATATATATATATATATATATATATATATATATACATATATTCCTACCCTGGCTTGACTGTTCAATTTGTTGAGGTGAGGCATTTACTAGTGCCGCGCTGAAGACCGGTCTGGACCGCGGTCCGACGGTCTTTTAGCTGTGAACCAGAGGGGAAGATCGGCGGCGGTCCTCACTTCTTATCACCTTTCAACTAGTGCGGGGCGGTCCTTGCAAGGACCACGGTCCTACGGTCTCGCGCCATAGCCTACTACTTCCCCAGCGATTCGTTGCTTCGGTTGCCTATCTTCCACCAATCACCACCAATCCCACTTAATTAATCGCACCCACCCCCCTTTGCCATACACTAAACGACACAGACGACCATACAGGCAGACGACCACCAACCTCCACTCCGCAAACCGCCCTTTCGTGTGTGAGATGGGGGGAACAGGAGGCGCACGCCTTGGACGATTCCATTATACGGGGTAAATTTCAAAATTTACTACACCATAATGATCGCAATGACAATGATCTATGGTGAAGGCATGACCCCTCTTCTCTAATGGGTTATTGTTTGAAATGTATGTGACTACAAAAGATGTGTGTGTTTGTGTGTGTGTGTGTGTGTGTGTGTGTGTGTGTGTGTCGAACCTAGCAAGTAGCAAATCCGATTTTTTGTTTTCTTTTGTCCATCTCTTGTCACCACTCCTTTCTATCGCAGTGTTGTCATATAAAATAATACAATAATATTAAAATTTCGTTTGGTGTTTTTACTAATCAAATAATATGAGTTTCATTAGTTTCTTCCTTCCAAAAAACCCAGTTATAACGTCTGAATTTTAAAAAAGTCCAATAGAATATTTGGGGACCCCGATAGCTCAGTTGATAGAGCACTCTCTTTATACGCAAAGGGCCAGAGATCGATCCCGGGTGCAGTCGATTTTTTTCTGAATCCCTGTCTACTCAGCAATGAATGGGTAGCTGAGTTTGTTATATCTGGCGAAAAGTCACCATCGACCCCTCTTATCACCTCATCCACCCCATCTTATTATAACTTCACGTCTCTCTCTTACTCTTCAATGCTCGCTGCCCTCTAATGTGTGTGTGTGGGGGGGGGGGGGGGTAGGAGTTGCGTGTGTGAATCAACGCCACGAACAACTCGATCAACGCCTTGGGCGATGCCATTATCTCCTTTAATGGGGATAAATTTCAAATTTTATTAAATTATCGAAGTAAAATGAAGTACGGTGAGCAAATAAAGAAGGCATCACCCCTCTTCTCTAATTAGGTTACAATTTGAAATGAGTGTGACTACTCCGTGTGTTTTACTCCTGTAGGCCACGGTTTTCATCGTGTAGCGGTCTTTAACGGTTCAAGAATGAACGATCCCACGCTCTCAAAGGTCAAACCGGTTCGAATTTCCAACAGTCTCTCAGGAATGTTCAATGTCGAAAAGGACCGGTCCTAGGACCGGTCCTTGCGGTCTTCATTTCCCAAGGACCGTAGGACCGTGGTCCTTAAGCTTGCCAAGGACCGCCCCGCACTAGCATTTACATATCAATGAATGGATTATAAAGAAGTCTATCTGGCCACCCATGTGCATACTAATCAAAATAACAATAATGTATTGCAGAACTGAATAGTGGAGCTGTATTCCGAGACGTGAATAACAGGATTGGCACGTTAAATATGCTGTCTTGTTTTTAGCTTGCAATCAAAACACGGCACGGTTCACGGACCCGTGTCCTGTACATCTTTTTCATATTACGTGAATCAAACAAAGAGACCGACAGCAAAAGAACTGCGTGTTTTGTTGGTTTTATTTGTTTGTTTTTTTTGGTGGTTCGCCGCCTTCCGACCGGTGGGTCCTGGGTTCGAGTCCAGCTCTGAACGGCGCAAAGTTGCCTCACATTCTATCACTGTGCTCAGGTGTTAAATGATAGCATGGCTGTTAACAGCAATGTCTCTGTCGAGAGAAAATTGTACTTTATAATTCACCCTGCATGTTACGTGTTGCTGTTGGCGAGGGACCAATTGTAAAGAGATTTGAGCACGTTTAGTGGAAATTGCGCTATAATAATGTTTAGAGCTTTTAAAAACATTTATTAATATCAATTAGACTAGATAATAGATTTAATAGAAATCGGTTATGTCAGAGGAAAAATAGAAATCTGCCGTACTCTAAAAATACTCATTATAAGAATGATTTTGGCCAGAAAGCTCGTCCTTCAAATATCGAGTAATTGATCGAGAAGGATCAATTTTAGAATGTGTTGGGTTTTTTTCTTCTCCAAAGCATGACAGAACTGACATATAACTATTTGATACCTGAATAATAATATGATAATTTCCCCCCCCCCCCCCAAAAAAAAAAAAAAAAATATCTATAGTGCTGTGTACTGAAAACAAACTGAGGAAAAAGATTTAACATCTATTAATCCAAGGGACTCATACACACATTTTATGTATTACCACAAGATACCAGTTGATAGATAGATAGATAAATAGATAGATAGATTGATAGATAGACAGATAGATAGATAGATAGATAGATAGATAGATAGATAGATAGATAGATAGATAGATAGATAGATAGATAGATAGATAGATAGATAGATAGATAGATAGATAGATAGATAGACAGATAGATAGATAGATAGATAGATAGATAGATAGATAGATAGATAGATAGATAGATAGATAGAAGGACAGAGAGAGAGAATGAGAGAGAGAGAGAGAAAGAGAGAGAGAGAGATTCTCTGTATATTTTATGTTAAGTTTTATTACCAATTGCTTATTTCTCCTTATTTCCGATCTCCCTGATTGTTTCCCCCCACCTGTCCCGTTCGCTAAACTAAAATGTTTGAACTGGTCCTTTTATTGATTCAACTGTACAAATTTGGCCCTTTTATTCTTCCCTCAACAGCTTCTAAAACCCCGTTGGTCCATATTACGGCTGTTTACACTCGGCATTCCTTCTCCAGTATTATTATTTATTTTCTATCGATTTTGAATGTTATTGAATATATTTACCGGGTTGGTTCACTGCCTGTCCTAGAGGAATCACTTCTCACCTTTGTGATGCATGTGTCACCAAGTAAATTCTTTATTATTTTGGCTCGGCTTTGGAGTCCTTCAGAGCCTTTGGGTCCATGGAGCCGGAGTTATCTATAACATTTTTCTATAACGTGAAACGGACGATAGCAATT
>NC_088363.1:79467595-79490095 GCF_034508935.2 Berghia stephanieae
AATAAGAGAAGTCCTTCGCTCTGACACATTACTCGTGCTGCAAAAGACGTCAGACGAGCTGGAGAGCGCTTGAGATTTTGTCATTTAAAATGATGGTAGTCACGTCGAGCTTTAAATCGGACGAGTGCGCAAACAGACGATCCGAAGTAAGATATTATCAGAAAAAAAAAAACTTTAATAAATTTGGATTAGTATGTTGAAAACCAAATCGATGTCGTTGCAGCCGTTCTTGAGTTATTCCAACATATAACGGGTCAATCATTGACTCAATGATTAAAAACAAAATCACTGTAAATTACGATTAATGTCAAAATTACCCTTTTCTACTGATTACGTCATAGCTCAGCTACCAAAAGCGCACAGTGTATACCTTATACCCATAAAAAAACTTAAATAAACTCTGCACCTTTGGAATGAGGCCTTTAGATGAAATCTTACATAGCTTTGGAGTTATTTGAACCTGAAATGTGTCAACAAAACAAAAACACACTGTATTATAAAACTTACGGTATTATCGACAAAGCACTATGATTTCCATCGAATACCAGAACTTTGAAAACAATTTTAAATATAATATATAATTCTCTAAATACAATAAAAATATAAATTTTACGTCTTCTTTGCTGTTTATTTTGTTTGTTTGTTTGTAATATTATGTTGTTTTTTTTTTAAAGTTCTTACTTTGTTTTATAATGCTAACTCTCGCTAATTGATGCCTCTATCGAAGGGACGAAATTGACGTCATTCAGCTCTTTGTTATTGTTATTGGCCAGACATTTGCGTTGGTACGTTATATCCGGCTGGCAGCTGTTGTGAGTTATTTTTTTTATCTAAACGCATAGCACCATTAGAGGTATCTCCAAAAGAATAAATTGTTTGCTTGACTGGTTTTCCTCCCCAACTCTACAACGTTAGCGACACCAAGAGTACCTATGACCTATAGGCTACACATTGCAATTTTATCAATTTTGTCTCTATCGTCACTAGTTTCGGCGTCTATCTAAGCAGACGCCCGCGAATATTATCTCATAATAATATGTTGAAGGATAAATAATGAGGGAGTGTAATATCGCTTTTACATTTTAAATAAATGCCTGGGTTTGTATCTTGTTTTCGTTTTCCTTTTTTTTTTTTTTTGAATTTTGTTTTATTTTGTTTTGTTTTGGGAAAGAGGGGGGGGGGGGGGTGTTGTTGCTTTTTCTTTTCCTTACCGTTTTGTTCTTTTGGGGGTCCTGATAGTTCAGTTGGTAGAGCACTCGCTTCACACGCAAAGGGATCAAGATCGGTCCTGGTGCAGTCGATATTTTATTCTGACCCCCCTGTCTACCCTGCAGTTAATGGGTAGTTGGGTATCTTTGACCTGGCGGAAAGTATTTTGCGACAAACTAGCGTCCTCTCCAAAGGATAGCAAGCAATTGCTATTGAACGTTCCACGCTATAGAAACCGGAATAAACTCCGGCTCCATGACCCTAATGACTCTGAAGATAAAGGAAGAATTTGTGCTTTTCTTGTGTTTTGTTATGTTCTTTCAATTTGTTTTTTTTTTTTTTAATTTTTTTTTTTCTGAATCCAATTGTTTTTGACATAGATAAAAGTACTGAACATTCAAATATCATGTATCATGCAAAATCAGTGAAAATATTTTTCTTTTCCTTTTTTTTTAAAAACCTGTGGCACATTTCTAGTTCACAAAAATTCGAAAAATAAAGTTTACCAGTAGAGAAAAATGCTGTGAATGTACGTGTATATTTACACCAGAATGGTGACCCGGTTTATTATGTGTATTTGAAATAAATTTAAAAAAAAAAAACACCACTAAAAACTAACGCAAACTGACAACATGACAACAATAAAAAAAAAAATATAAACCCATAAAATGTATTTTCTCTCAAATGTGTCAATATAATAAGAATCATCTTCTTCATTGTCAGGAAATGGATGAGCTTGTCTCACTTTCTCAACGAAGCGAAAATGGGAGCGATTCGCTTCTTTTCCCAAAATGCTTACAGAATTCTTCATCTCATATACAAAGTTGGTGACCATCGCAGAACAGGAAAATTATAGCTAACAACACAGGAATCATGACAAGAGGCTACTTCCACTTGTGCCTCAGAATATATGCATAATATTCCTGGTAAGCATGAAGCAATGGCGGAATACGAGAATAAAAAGCATCCGCAGTGACGTCACTATCTATCGATTGCTCACAAGCATGTCTCAATAGGATTCAATATTCTGACGTCACGTCCGCCCAGCAACGAGTAGCTTGGTTCTAAACAAAGAAAATCGGTACTTTTTATTCTTCATGCTGGCTTAGAACTTTTTCACATGTCTTCTGATCAGAATGTATAAAAGTCAAAACATGATCAGATTTATAATGTTTTTCTCCTCTGGATATACTTTTATGCTCGTCGGAGAAGTATTTCATAAGGGCGTCCGCCATTGTTCCGATAGTTTAGAACTAGTTACTAAGCTACGATGCGTCATCACGAGGGAAGTGACGTCACGACTGTTGAAGGCTAT
The DNA here is from genome assembly GCF_034508935.2 of Berghia stephanieae. Lineage (NCBI taxonomy): Eukaryota > Metazoa > Mollusca > Gastropoda > Nudibranchia > Aeolidiidae > Berghia > Berghia stephanieae. Next base: position 79,470,120 of record NC_088363.1, read on the forward strand.
TCTTGAAGGATAAATAATGGAGAGGGAGTAAAATGACGCGTTTACTGGACCAATTCTTATAATGTAGGTGACTAGATTTAGTCATTTACCAGTCTGGTAAAAGACTTACTAGTCATAAGCCTGATTGAAGCAAGTGACTATAAAAAAATAGGTTCTTATAAGCGTTTTCTAGCCTCAGGCTTAGACTAGGAAGTCTTTGACTGGACAAAATCCAGTCCCTGGTATTCACTGTTTCGGACATGACTTAGGGACATAATCAGTTACCGTCGCCTTTCCCTTAGTAAGTGTATCCAGCAATTCACATTAAATTATTATGTAACCTAGTATATTACCCCTATCGATAATAGGTTGTATACGGCCTTCCAATCCAATCCAATCCAATCCATATCATGTCCTCATCCTGGCTAATAGTTCCGGCAGACATCGCCATTAACCCTGTCTGCACTAACCAACCCACTTCTATCATTAACTTACATCTCTCATACTCCCGTCACTCCCAGCCTAATATCATCACTACTACTATTCCCAAATCACCCAAACAAATCTACAACTGGGCTACTTACTACTGTGCAACTTGCAATGTTATTATAGATCGGTAGATCGGCATTCCACTATCACAATACTAATGTTTTAAGTTAGATCAGTAGCCGATGGCGAAGCTGGAGTCACTTATTGGTCTGACATGGGAAATGGACATCAAAAGCATTGAAAAGATTCAGCAATAAAAATTTGATTGCAACGACTACGAAATTAGCAATAGTGGGAGAAAAAATGAAAAAAAAAAAAATCAAAACAAAACCAAAAAAACTTAGAGAAAAAAAACACACACAAAGAAAAAATACAAAATAAACAAAAACAAAACGATTAAAAAAAAAATAGAATTTTTTTTTTTAAAACAAACAAAAAAAAACAACAAAAAACAAAAAAACAAACAAACAAAAAAAAAACCCCTTTTAGTGTCGACTCAATTTTAGTTATGACACTAGAGACGCGTGGACACACTGCATGGAACTCAAGCAAGAAATCTTTCATACCACAAATCACATGCAATTGGAACATAGCATCGGGCAGCATAATTCTGAGTAATATCTTAAACCAGATAATTTCATAATAATGCAGATCGTAGCAAAACCAAATATTAGAAGAAAGTCGTACAAGTTGTGCTTTGTTTATGAAATTGTTCTTGTTGGATGACGAAATTTGCTACTGCTCTTGTTACATTTCGTTATAGATTGGAGACAATTGGAAAAATAATAAATCAACAGATGAATCAAAATATCACAGGTTAAAAACTATTTATGGACTTAATGACAATTAATTATCATAACAATGGGTGGGGAGAAAAAAATAAGGAAGTGGGGGGGGGGGGGGGGGGTGCGTTAAATCGCTCCCTGTCATTATCGTGTACAATAACAATTGCTGACATCTAAACATTACGGAGAAGAAGAAGAAAAAAAAATGAGCTATAGCTTTTGCAAGTCAAAAACGGAATTATCCATACATTCCTATTTCAGGAACAGCCAAACGCCCTTCTTTTGAAATTCTGCTTAACTTGTGCGGCTATATGGTCTTGTGGTATGATACTCGCTTTCGGATCGGAAGTTCCTGGGTTCGAGCCTCGCCCGTCGCATAGTTGAGTCCTTGGAAAAGGCTCTTTACTTACATTCTCTCACCGTACTCAGGTGTAAAATGAGAACTTGGCCGTTACAGCGTTGTCGCTGTCCGAAAAAAAATGTAATATCGCCTAACAGGCGTCATGTCTCGTCCTACATGTTAAGTGTTGCTGTTGGCCAGGGACCCCTTGTAAAACGGCTTTGAGCACGTTTAGTGGATATTGCCCTGTATAAAAGCTAAATTTAAGGCTCAATTTAAACTTTTATTTTCGAAGCGGAATTGAGACAGAAGAGATGCCCTTGGTCATTAGAACGCCGAATCATCGATGAATGGCATTCGAATCGTAACTTTCAGAGACACATTCTGTCACACACTCAAGACAAACGATGAATATTAAGATGCATTAAGATGACCCAACATAGATAATATATTGGGGGGAAAAAGAATATTGTTTAAAGTGCATTTTATATTAGTAATGTCACAGAGTACCTACTACCCTGTGGTAAGGTAAATTGGGCAGGAGTGGCGAAGCGAGGGGTCTAATGTAATGATAAGTGAGCGGGGATGTGGGGGAGGGTGGGGGCAATGTGGCCGAGTGGTTGATTTGAATTGAATAGCACAGTCACCTTGAAGCTCTGGGATTCTATCCCTACTTCATTAGCTCATTTGGAAAACATGGATTGGATAATTCTTGCTGACATCAAGACCGCAATTGTTTTAGGGTAATCTAAATCCTTTCATGGAACGCCAAGAGGGATGCCCGACAGGAAGGCATATTTCTATTTTTACAATGATTTAATTCGGTGTAAAAAAAAAAATAAAATAAATATCTTTATACATTTCTTTGCCACCAGTGAACCATACCATTGAGTATTGAGGGGTAAAGGTATCTATTTAATGAAGTGTCAGTCCTCAAGAATTTCGGTTTAAAATCTTGTTTATTCAGTTAAGTCAATTTAACAACGTCAAATGAAATACCGAAAAGCAAAATTATTTCCCGAGAGTCAAAAGATAGGCTTTTTAATTTTTAACGTGTATGTGCCAACTCGACTCGGGTGTGAATGAGTACCTGGCTAAAACCAGTAATGGATATTGTAAGAATGTTAGTACAAAGAGGGATCATTACAAGCAACTTGTATTGTATGGAATGGTAATAAGATACCATATGGCCTGTTGGAGTGGTGGGAGGGGGGAGGGTAAATCATTGAGAGGAGCATAAATCCGTGAAATTGCGCTTTATAAATGTTCACATTTATTTGGTTTTTCTTTGAAGAAAGATTTCCTTATACAAACGTACTTTTAATCAGAATACTCTGTTGCTTAGGAGGAACAAACCTATTTCTAACTGAAAAACGAACGAAGTGTATGACCAGTGGACTAAAACAACCAAACAATGGGAGATTACCCTGGCCAGAGACATGCTCAGGTCAAGAAACCCCAGCGGCAAGCACGTAAAGATAATGAATATATCCACCCTCTAGCTCCCTACTGCTGTGGTATCATACAGGACCAGTGTAGTTATAACATTCTTATATTATGAAAAGGCATTTTCATTATATAATGTTGTATTATTCGTATCATTATGTTGAAATGCTCTACTCGAAAGCGTCGTTTTGCATTCAACTGATCTATTGAAGCCACCCTTCGTGAAGACAATAAAGCGATTTCAGAGAAGTACGATTTACGACCATCATATTGAAGACTTTTGGTTTGGTTTTTAACGGTGAATGTAATTTTGTTGTCAAATATAAGCCAAAAGTATAAGGGTATCCGTTTGAAGATAAAAGTATATTATCCACATTATTTACGACACCACTTGCGTTGCTTATATTGGGATGAACACAAAATCCAAGCATGACAAATTATGAATATTTTCGAACAGGGAGTGCGGTGGGACCCCCAACTTTTGTAGTCGAGAGGGCAATATGTCTCTTTTGAAATTGCAATAAATTAACCAAACCCACAAAGGATTTTTTGTTGGAGACCAAAAATGAATCTCCCCCCCCTCCCCCTCTCCCCCCCGCACTCTCTTCCAAGAAAAAAAAAATCAAAATACAATCGACCAATCAATACAAATTAAGTAAAGAAAAGCTGTTTGCGTATGACAGGCTCCATGTTACATAGCAAATGGTAATACGAAGACACCCCTTTGTATTTAGCCTCGTTATAGGGCAGTGAAGTCGTGCCGACGCACCTCATACTCTTCCGGTTCCAAATTCATTGAAAGTGTTTAGTAACTAGTTCTTTGGAAGACTAATAATGAATAGGTTACAAATTGTATCATAAAGTGGCATAAATATTTTGGTAGCAGGATGTATAGGCAGATTCTTAGGAATTCAGGACCCTTAAAAGAGCGAGGATGGATGATCTTTTTTTACACTTCCAATGAGATTGGAACCAGTATCTTTAGAATCACACTTTTGGTCCCTAATGCCGTGTATGTACTTCGCAGTGCATTGATGTTACACCACAACAAATCATATATGATCCATGACTGCCGTCGAGACACAACCGTCGATTGCAAGGTGACAGACAGATGACATCTTGATAAAAAGTTCCTTTTATTAATCATATCGTATCCTTAGGCGCATAATTTCCTTTTGTTTCTATTTTCTTTTCTGTTTTAACCGTCAATGCATGTCGCGACCTTTTTGAATGTCAAAACCATTTCGGATATCTATGTTTTATAAGTCACGATGCGTTGTAAACTTCGTCGTCGCCTGCTTAGCGGTTTCAATGTCTCGAATGTTAAGCAAGTCAAACCAAACATTATGGACGGGTAAGCAAAACGAGCACGAGCTAATTCTTTATTATTTTTCTTTCGACTTTATTCTTTTGGGGTGGGGGTAGGGGGGGGGGGGGGAGGGGGTATGCTTTTCCCATTTAAAGGTATTAATGAAAACCAAACAGTTGTGGTGTGCTTTTTAAAATAACAATTGCACAAAAATCTTTAAGGCAAACTTGATTTTTTTTTTTAATAACATATTTGGAAGAAATCGACACAGGCGATTGAAGAGGCAGCTGAGGTGTTCAGGTCAGATGAGTGAAAAGCGAAATGACTTTCAAAGTAAAGTGCTTAAACATATTATAACTGTGCGAGAAAACATGCTTTATTTGCCAATTAAAAAAAAAGTAGATATTGCTCCGTAATTAATTACATAAACGTATCTCTCTCTCTCTCTCTCTCTCTCTCTCTCTCTCTCTCTCTCTCTCTCTCTCTCTCTCTATCTCTCTCTCTTTCTCTCTCTCTCGCTCTATCTCTCTCTCCCTTTCTACCTCTCTCTCTCTCTCTCTCTCTCTCTCTCTCTCTCTCTCTCTCTCTCTCTCGCTATACTTGTCTATCTAACTTACTCTCTCGTGTTAACTTGACCCAAAGTCAATCGCGTGCCGTCAAAACAGGCTGACATTCGCTCCATTAACCACAAACTGCCCCTACAACAACACCCACGAAAAAAGCCTTTTTTGGCAAGAAGAATAGGAACGGTTATCCTATTTGGGTATTAAATATGCCGAGAGGGCAGTGAATAAAATATGCCTTTCACAACTCTACCGGCCTAGGAATGTGTCATCTCAAAAGCCTAGGGCACTTCCAATAATAAATACTATTCAGTCTACTCTACGTACTCTGATAAAATAAAACCCACTGGTTTTTCATTTTGGTCATAAATCAAATCTTTTTATTTCATGTTTCGATGAATTTAAGACCCTCAAAATAGTCTTAAAACTTGAAAAGTTAAAAGTTTAATATTCTGATGATATTCGAAATGCTCGAAATTCATTTTATGTCATCGATATTTTAAAGAAAATATTTATGGTCAAAATTCAAAACAAAGCGTTTTGTCTTAATATGATGGTCTAGTACGTAGAACTCTGACAAATGACTTTATTTTCCATTTCAGCAAGAGGACCTTTGTACTGCTATTATCCATGAATTTTACAATTTCAAATTGTCAACAAGTCTCAGACCTTGTACCTCGGGTGTTTCAGGTTTGAGAGTTTTCGACCATCGGCATTTGAATAGTTTTTTGTTGTTTTTTTTTTCGTGTTTAAAAAAAAAAGACCAAAAAAAAAAAAAAAAAGTTTTGTCACAGCGCGACTGTTTAGGCAGCAGTGGATTGAACGGTGACTGTGTATTATGTATATATGGGGAGGTAACCGTCCGGCCAGTTAAGACCTGGACAATATAGCGTAATGCCAACTGACCTTAAAAACACCAGCGGCTAACTAATGTTGACTTCCGAGGTCCGGTTGTATTTTCTTGAAATTGGACACCAGGTTAAAGCAATATTTACGTTTTCAAACTCTATTGAATCGTAGCCCCCTTTTTATGTCGTTTTCAAGACGTTTACAAGGCATTTTGGGTCTTAACGACCATACATAGCCATTAAGTCCGTTTTTTTAAGCTTCAAAAGACCATCCTATGAAAAAGAATCATCGTCTTTATAGAAGTTATCCAATTAGCACAACCACTCCAAAAAGCAAAATTTGCAATTTTCTCTAGAAATTAATGAAGATATAATTTTTTTTTTAACCAACAACATATAAAATATCAATATCAATATCAATATCCCGGAATTCTTATTTCCAGTTTCATTTTCAAACAAACAAAAAAGCGAGGAAAAAAGCTGAGGTAGGGAGGAGACTTTCAGAGCCATTAGTCTCATGGAGCTGGAGCTTATTCTTGATTCTAAAGAATGAAACGGACAATAGCAATTGCTGGCTACTCTTTGAAAAGGACGCTAGTCTATCGCAAAATACTTTCCGCCAGATCTTACAGACCCAGCTACTCAATCGCTGCTGCGTGGACAGGGGGGGGGGGGTGAGGTCAGAAAAATCTCGACTGCACCAGGGATGGATCTCGGTCTCTTTGCGTGTGACGCGAGTGATCTACCAACTGAGCTAGCTGGACCCCTAAAAGGTGGGGTAAGGTCAGAAAGTCATCGCCGACAGTACCCAAAAGCATGCTTGAATATATATATAAAATAGAAAAAATTCCAAATGTTAATAAGTTTCATATAATAGTGAGTGACTCAAAGTACACAATCCTTTAGTGCAACAAAGCAAGGGACATCATTTTTACCTTGCGAGTCCTCTTTTAAAATACTGTTAGCAATATTAATGATAAATTTAGCAACCAAATAACTGTTGAGTGGACATAATAATAATAATAATAATAATAATAATAATAATAATAATAATAATAATAATAATAATAATAATAATAATAATAATAATAATAATAATAATAATAATAATAATAATAATAATAATAATAATAATAAATGGCATTTATATAGCGCTTTACCCCGTTGTCACAGGCTCTAAGCGCTTTACAGTGATATAAAACAAAACATATTACAGTGAGACAAGTGTGAAGGAAACGTAATAGGGTAGAAATATACTCCCGAACCCCCCCCCCCCCCCCCCCCCCCCCCCCCCCCCCAAAATATTTTTTAAATTGCGGAATAGGCCCCATGTCTAATTCGCATGTCTTACGCTCTACTGATTGGATCATCGGGTCCTTAAAATATGATAGAATCGCCCACCATTGTGATACATACATACATACAGGTAGCGTGTGTCATAAATTTCAATATTCTTAATCAGTTAACTGCCGTACTCTGGAATAACACGTATTTCACACATTTGGACAGAAAACTCGGCCTTCAAATATCGATCGATTTAAATGACTCTCATCTTGGTAACAACTCTCAACCCTGAGATATCGCGAGATCCCAGGTTTGAGAGGGTTTTTTTTTTTTTACCAAAAAGAGGGTCATTTAAATAGATCGATATCTGGAGGGCGAGTTTTCTGGCCAATTTTTAAAATACGTGTATTTCCAGAAATACGGCAGTTAAACTGGTTAAGGTGTTATCTTAAGTTTATTCCATTCTTCCAGACGCCGAAGAATGCCTCGTCTTCGTGTCACCGGCTTTTTGTCCCTCTTTGAATAGAGAATTCCGATAAGGGTTGGAATGCGATACACACATACATTAGCATTTCAAAGGCTTGAAAAGACTCAACGCCATATCTTTACAAATAACTGGATTATTCAACGTATGTAGAGATCCTATCTTAATATATCTATTTATCTTTCAATTGTCTTTCTCTGATCGATCATTTGCATTACTTTGAAAAAGCCATTTTTCAAAACATTATTGTAAATATATTACCTAATGTAAACACTACCCTTAAAATAAAAATAGGACCAATTGGATTCAGTAGTCTGATGTCACACGCCCGGCAACGGCGGCCATCTTGGTTCTAAACAAAGAAAATCATTACTTTTTATTCTTCATGCTGGCTAGAACTCTTCATTCCCTTTTTATATGCCTTGTGATCAGAATGTGTAAAAGTCAAAACATGATCAAATTGATGTTTTTTTTTTTCCATCTGGATACGCGTTTAAGCTCGCCGGAGAAATATTTCATACGGCGTCCGCCATTGTTCCGATAGTTTAGAGCCAGTGTTACTAAGTTACCATACGTCATTAGGAAGGAAGTGACGTTACGACTGTTGAAGACTATTGCAGAGGAAAAAATAAATAAAAACAATAAGGCCCTGCCTAGCTTTTATAAGTGTACACCAAAATAAATGAAGTGACAGTTTTGCCCTTTTGGGCGAGTTGAAATATCTTCCACACGAGGGCAATGAAATTACGAGTTCAAATCAGCCTGGAATTTCAGTTTAAAACAAATCACAAGACTTTGTATGAATTCTGGATGGGTTTGCTTATTAAGGATAGTAAATGAAAATGTTCCTTTTTCATCAAATCTGAAATGGCGTGTATATGAAACAGCGCCAGACACAGCAGAAAGAAAAATACACCCAAAAAAATCATCCAAAAATAATAATTTAAAAAATCTTAATAGAACTTGAGCTTTTATATAGAGAATATCCACTAAAGGTGCTCAAAGCGCTTTACAAGGGGTCCCTGGCCAACAGCAACACTTAACATGTAGGACGTGACATGACGCCTGTTAGGCGATATTACAATTTTTTCGGACAAAGAAAACGCTGTTAACGGCCAGGTACTCATTTTACACCTGAGTACTGTGAGAGAATGTGAGTAAAGAGCCATTTCCAAGGACTCAACTATGCGCCGAGGGAGGCTGGAACTCGGGACCTTCCGATCCGAAAGTGAGTATCACACCACTAGACCACATAGCAGCACATCAGCCCACCCCGACTGGTGATATAGATAGTATGCAGATGACGTCACTCGGGCCTTTGTTATTGTTTTTGCCATCCGCGTTTGTGAGTTGTTCTCACTAAACTGTATTAACCAGACTATAAAAGTTTATGGTTACACAGAGTTTGTGTGTTGGTCCGTTATACTTCCGGATGGCAATGTTGTGAACTCCTTGGCCAAGCGCATTCTATCTATAATCTCAGATTCGAACGTGTTGCCACTACACCACAGATGTGACCAGATCTGATAGTTAGGACGACTAAATGATTTTTTTATATTCTTCATTTTACGAGTTGTATTTAATAATAACAATGACATAAATGGTGTGTTTGAGGATATCAGCTTAATTTCATGTCTAATCATTTTTGAAGAGGAAATAAAACTGAACACATGATAAGAGACTGATAAGAACCTTTTTACAAGACATAGGGCTTATAAAGTAAAGCATAATATCAGAACCTATTTTTTTTATTGTGTGTGTGTGTGTGGGGGGGGGGGGGGGGGGTAATGATAATAACGGAGATAAAAGGGCAGGTTGACATTTATTTATTCGATTTTTGCGCGCCTTGAATGTCGTTGTAACCGACACGGAAGTGATAATATTCAACACCATAATAGCACATACAACTGACAATTTATAACTGGTGTCATTCACACAAACACACACACATACACACACACAAACACACACACACACACACACACACACACACACACACACACACACACAAACGTGCCGATCATTTTACAGAACCATACTACGACATGTTCAATTTGGGGTAAGTGTTGTAACGTGATAATCCTTGTCCTTTTGAAGGAATTTCTCCACAGGATCAACGTGATACGGCCAAGGCAGTGATAAACGAGTTGGTATCAAGTCAACATCCCATCCCCGCGGCGTACAAAGCACGGCAGTAAATATTACAATACATATGGGACTTCATACACGAAAGAATTTATCTTCTCTAAAGGAATTTTCCAACGACTCTTCGCAATAAAGTGAAGGTAATCTGAAGGGTTTCACCAACCTAACAATCCAAGAGCTGTTTGAAAAAGCAAGAGACAGGGAGGAATGGAGAGAGATAATTCATGCAGTATCCGAAGCCTGGACCAGGCATGGAACCTAGAAGAAGAAGAAGAATCTTTATGAAATCACGATGTATTCGGTATTCGTGTCCAAGCAAGGCTTTGAGGTCATTCATTTCCTAGCATAAATTTGAGGTCATTCAATTCTTTATGTGGTCAATCGATCCCAATAAAAGATATGAGGTCATTCGATCCCACAGCTTTGGCACCACTTGGCACCACTTATTTCAAGAAAACACTTATTGACGGCTATGTGGTCTAGTGGTATGACACTCGCTTTCGGATGGGAAGGTCCTGGGTTCGAGCCTCGCTCGGCGCATAGTTGAGCCCTTGGAAAAGACTCTTTACTCACATTCTCTCACCGTACTCAGGTGTAAAATGAGTACCTGGCCGTTAACAGCGTTGTCTTTGTCCGAAAAAATTGTAATATCGCCTAACAGGCGTCATGTCTCGTCCTACATGTTAAATGTTGCTGTTGACCAGGGACCCCTTGTAAAGCGCATTGAGCACGTTAAGTGGATATTGCGCTATATAAGTGCTCAATTTAATTTTAATTTTTATTGACGCCACTCATTCTTTTCCCAAAATCACAATTCAAATCAACCATATCCAAGGTAAGCAGAGGTTTGGGATGCATTTTAAAGCACATATTTGAGGTCAATCATTTTCTTTACGTAGTTTTGAAGCCACTCATTTTTTTTTTTTTCAGCCAAGATCTTATGTAATTCATGTTCAAGTACAAATTTAAAGTCACTCGAATCCTAGCACAGATTTAAAGTCACTGCTTTGGAGCATAAATGTCAAGTTCTTGATTCCAACCACAGAATAGAAGTTAATTCATTTCAAAGGATAGATTTAAATCTACTTTTTTTAAAGTACTTATTTTTTTCCGAATACATTTGAAAGGATTAATTTCCAAAGATATATTTAAATCTAATTATTTTTTTCCGAATACATTTGAGGGGATTCATTTCCAAGCAGTGGTTAGATCTGACCTGCCAATTTGAAAAAAATTTAATTCGTAGTTTTAATAGTGTAAACAATACTAGTCACTATATCTAGCTTTGTAAGTGACTAATATACCACCAGCAAGATAGAATAATGTTTTAAAATCCTTACACTATTCGATTTAGTGCCTTATTTAATTTAAGTAGCTAGCTTATTTTGCTCTGCAGATGGAGCCCAAAATTTCAAGTTCTATTGAATACTTCGAATATTTCGTAGATGTAGGAGGTTCTGGATTATAGTTAATTTATTACAATAAAATACAAAGCATAATAAATCTCAAGTCACTTTTAATTCCGAGAACAGATTTGAGTTAATCATCATCATCATCATCATCATCGTCGTCGTCATTGTCTCACTATCATAATAGCCATTGTTGTCACCGCCATCATCATCATCATCATCATCATCATCATCATCATCATCATCATCATCATCATCATCATCAATATCATCATCACTACGACCATCACCCCACCCACACCACCTCCTCAACTACCACCGCCACCGCCACCACCACCACCACCATCATCATCATCATCATCATCATCATCATCATCATCATCAAAATAATATCCGTCCCAATCATTGTCAACTTGCCTCAGGCTTCTATTAAACAATTACAACTGCTGCAAAACAGTGCAGCAAGATTAGTTTTTGACAAAAAAAAAATTTGATCATGCAACCCCTTTGTTGGCATCTCTCCATTGGTTGCCCATTGAAAAGCGCACATATTACAAAGCAGCGTGTCTTGTTTATAAGTGTCTGGCTGGTATAGGACCGGCATATCTCACAGATCACGTGGTCATGTGTAAATTTGAAAATTACACTTTAAGATCATGTAATGACCAAACGAAAATTTCGGAAAAAAGATCAAGAACAAAATTTGGGGATAGATCGTTTGCTTGTTTCGGCCCCAAGATTTGGAATGAACTGCCACGTGGTCTGAGGGAGTGCAAAAGTCTTTACCTACTTTTAAAAAGAATCTCAAGGCACATTTTTACTGTATTTGTTTTTATTGACTCTATGTGAATCCTTCATTTGGCTATGAATTATTATTGTTGTTATTATTTTTTTTTTTCACTTAAAATTGATATTTATATTGTAAAGTGCCCAGAGCTTGTGTTTTACACGAGAATGAGCGCTATATAAATGTGTATTATTATTATTACTATTATTATTATTTATTATTATTATTATTATTATTATTATTATTATTATTATTATTATTATTATTATTATTATTATGCTCCTCGTCTTTTCTATGGGCACCATCACCAGTATCAGCTTAGTAAATAAGAATTTAAAATGTTTATATCAAACTAACTCCCAATACCAGTGGTAAAAAGTTAACGATAATAAATAAAAGAAAAAAGAAAAATAATTAAAAGTAAACATGTTATCATCGCGTCAATCTGATATTTTGTCGGAATGAACTAAATGAAGAAACTGAACGTGAAGTCCAAATGACCAGTAGAAGGAAATATGATTTTAGAGAAAATATAAGGAAAAGAAAGTAAGCCCACCTTCATGGACAAAATCCTTCATTGTAACCTACGTGCGCACCTGTTTCCGGGTCTAATAACGGAACGCGTTTACGGGCTTGATCTTAACTATCTAGCATTGTTGAAACCTGGCGAAGGACCATGGAGAAAGAATTAAAGGAAGCAGGCCTGTCCTGGAATACAGCCACCGCAAAAACAGCCGATCGCAAAAAATGGAGATGTCTGGTGGATGCCATATGTGCCTCAAGGCCCGAAGAGGATTAAGTAAGTAAGTATTGTTGTAACGGGGAGTATTTTGTGTTCGTTTGAGAGTATTTCCATAGCAACGATAGGCCCAATTTGGGTTATCAGAGCTGCAATAAAAGAAGACGTCGATTTCAACCCAGATTTTAGGAGTTGAGGTTAAAATCAAACTTTAAACATCAGGTTCAAGATTGACCACATACGTACGTATTATCAGCCAAAATTAATCATTGACGAATTAAATTGAAAGACGTTACATACTACGACGAGACAATACGCTGTAAGGCGATTTTACAATTTTTCCCCCGACAGAGACAACGTTATTAACTGCCAGGTAATCTTGAGTTTTTATATAGAGCAATTTCCACTAATCGTGCTCGAAGCGTTTTATAAGGGGTCCCGATCCTAAGCAAACAGCACCACTTAGCATGTAAGACGAGACACTGCGTCTTTTGGGCGGTTTTACAATATTTTTCCAACTGAGACAACACTTTTAACGACAAGGCACTCATTTTACACCTGAATACGGTCAGAGAATGTGAGTAAATAGGAGCCTTTTCCAAGTTCTCAACTATGCCCTACTCTGGGCGGGACTCGAACCCAGGACCTTCCGATCCGAAGGCGAGTGTCATACATCAAGATCACATAGTCGCACAGGTACTCATTTTACACTGGAGAATGGTGATAGAAAGTGAGTACAGAACATTTCTAAGGCATGGACTCTTCAAATGAAGAGTGTTCCTAAATATCCAACAGCTTAACGCTCTCGGCTATCTAACAACTCTCTCTTCTTTTGAAGTCCTCGTTCACCCTGGTCTACTGCACTGTCAGTGCACATGACCCTTGCAGCATACAATGACCCATAGGGTGTCAAAGGATCAGGCCCAATTTATAGCTAACGCTTGTCGGTAGCGTTTGATTCCAAGTTGGTTACTCCCCTACGTATACGGTTTCCTTCTCGGCTTAATTTATTTTCTTTACTTAAACCTCGTTAATTCGTTTTTAAACCAGATGTCTGCCGTACTTTGGAAAAACACGTATTTAAATGACCGGAAAATAAAACTCGTCCTTCAAGTGTCAATCGATTTAAATGACTCTCACCTTGGCAAAAGATCTCAAACCTGGGACTCAACAAAGTCCCGGGTTTGAGAATGTTTGCCAAGATGAGGGTCTTTTAAATCGATCGTTATTTGAAGGACGAGTTTTCTGGCCAAAATTTTAAATACAAGTTTTTTTTTTCTCCAGAGTACGCAGTTAACTGGTTAAAACAAGAGCACTTGGTGAACTTTATACTTCTTACCAGATTTAGCTTCGTAAAAATCCTCTTTTAAACTGTTATCGCAAGAGGCGAACTAATAAAATAAATAATTAAAATTCTGGTTGACGTTAAGACAGGGCTGTGACCAGGTATTAACAACCACAAGCATCACACAAAGAAAACACTCTTATTCGTCTCAGGGAACCATTCATCAACATGACATATAATTCAAACCTAAAAATAAACGTAGAAACCGCAGTGCAATTTTAAAAAGGACACACATACACACACACACACACACACCAACACACACAACATATACACGTACACACTCATACGACATATAGTTTAAAATGTTAAAGAACTGTTTTGTTTTGTTTTTTCGTGTGGGTTTCTCAATTCTTTCTAGATCTATAGCATTTTCTGTACACATTTTTCTTATTCTATTCTTGCCACTATTCAATTTTGCATTTATTATTTTAAACAAGTTTCATCTTTTGCATATTCCAATATGGAGATTGAAAATACTCAAGCAATTGAAGAGCCTCAATATTATAAGCATATTCCCCACCGTCTCCTCCTCTTCCTCCTCCTCCTCCTCCTTCTGCCCGAGTGAAAGGACGCTTTAAGAAAATCTGTATTAATTTTTAAAACAATGTTTGAAGGCTTGATTCAAGACCAATTTTTTTCTTTTCTTTTCTTTTTTTTATTTATTGGATTTAACTTCGTGTTAGATGATGATGATGATATGATGATGATGATGATGATGATGCTACTGCTACTACTACTACTACTCCTACTAATATTACTACTACTACTACTACTACTACTACTACTACTACTACTACTACTACTACTACTACTACTACTACTACTACTACTACTACTACTACTACTACTACTACTACTACTACTATTACTCTACTACTACTACTACTACTACTACTACTACTACTACTACTACTACTACTACTACTACTACTACTACTACTACTACTACTACTACTACTACTACTACTACTACTATTACTCTACTACTACTACTACTACTACTACTACTACTACTACTACTACTAATAATAATAATAATAATAATAATAATAATAATAATAATAATAATAATCCTCATCATCATCATCATCATCATCATCATCATCATCATCATCATCATCATCATCACATAATTGACCTTGCCCATGAAAACATTCCATTGTCTCAATAAGGATTTAACTCATCGTATAACCAAATACCAAAACCAACACACTATAATAATAATAATAATAATTATATATATATATATATATATATATATATATATATATATATATATATATATATATATATATATATACCTACTAGCCCTAACCACATCTGCTATTCGACCTTGGGACTCCCAATAAATAAAAGTCAAATCAATTTGATATCCACAAATCTTTCTTTTTTCCTTTCCCTTCTTATTTCTTACTTTTAAAAAATGGACATTCCCAGTGACTTCGACCACCCACTGACCTATCTGTTGAATGGAATAGTAACGGGTGTCATGTATCTCGTTAGAAATCCGGCAGGGCAAAGCTTTATTTGTACAGGGGATCAGGAGATGTGACGTGGCTACAGCCAGATCATTGGGACAGGAGTCATTTGGAATGGGATCGCTGTCACCCCTGATAAGTAATTTGCTTGTAATCCATAGCTATATAAATCGTAGTATTTTATTGTATTGTATGTTGGCTGTTATTATCCTTGTTCTTGTTGTTGGTGTTGTTGTTGTATGCTAGGTGGCTCTGCGGTATCGTAGCTCTTCTTGTCACAAACGTCAAGTGATGTTAAGCGTGATCAGAGGTCGAATGGGTGACAGTGATCGTGGAAAATTATGGTCACAGCTTTGTGTCCTTGGGTAAGACACATATCTCATTCCTTGAAGTCCCAGGTTTTAGAGTTATTGAGGAGATGAGGGTAATTTTAATCGATTGATATTTGTCGGACGTGTTTTCTGGCCATTTTGTTCAGAGTAGGTAAGAAAAGATTGCATGCCTTTTGTAGTTTACGAAAAGCGATCGCCGGAAGGCATTTTAAAAACATTTTTTTAAATAATTTTATTTTTGGGATCAAATGTTTCAATAAAGATAGATAAACTATCACATTTTGAATTTTACGTTTTGTTTGCCCCCCACCCCCCACCCCCCTCCCTAATTTTTCTATTCTTTCTTTCTCATTTTCTCTTAATTCTATTATTTTACATTCAGTTTCTTTATCTTTATCTATTTATTTGTTTTCTTGGATTAGATGTTTTGTTTTGAATTTGATCTCCTTTTGTCCATCTCGTATAATTCGGAATAAAATAAAAGGAATTGATTTTTCTAAATAAGTAATTTTCATTGGCGCGACCTCAAAGCTTCAACTTCTATACCAATGGTTACAAGTTTGATGAACCTACGCAAAATTATGGGCAATCATCATTGTTGTCATGGAAAAAAAGTACGAGTTGGTTTGAACGTTTTTCCATTACGACTAAGAGAATTAAACAATTTGAGTTGTACCGTTTGTAAAGAACTACATGCAATTCATAAGCCACAGTTTGTTTTTAAAAGAAAGGAGAGAGATATATATCGTGTTATCGTGTTATCGTGTTATATATATATATATATATATATATATATATATATATATATATATGTGTGTGTGTGTGTGTGTGTGTGTGTATAATGTACTCACTCCCCAATAGCTCTTTGCGATAAATCCTCCAGATCCGATGCGTTAAATAGATGTAAATCAGTGAGGCCAAAATGTGTTTGACAGGCCTTGAGAAATACGTTGATGTTATCCTGCAAATAATGGGAGAAAAGAAATGTAAATTTATAAACAATTGTACACGTGTATACAGATATGGCGTAAGTTGTTTATTTTATATTAGCAAGAGATGAAGTGAGTAGAAAAGTGCCAGAAGACAATAGAGAATAAAAATTTTCGCGGCGGTGGTGGGGTTTGAACCTGCGACCTTATTGGTACGACAACTCCGCCTGGCCGGTGAGAGCGTGATTCTACCGTATGAGCTATCCACGAATATTTTATATTATAGTTAACAAGAAGTTCGGTTGAAATGGGGGGAAAAACTCCACTCGCAACCTCCTCCCCCTCCCACCAATTATTTTAAAGTTAACCATTTAATCTGTTTTAATAGACATCTTTGAGAGCATTCATATAAGCTGTTACTCACATGACATCAATCGCATTGCTAACTGCGTTATTAAATGACATTGTACTGTACTATTTTAGTTATAACTAATCCATTGTTTTTGCTTCATTACGATGATTTTATTTATATCTATATCCAAGTTTCCATTTTTAGGTAAGCATTGATTTTGTTATATGAAGTTATAGCAACTTGAGTTTTGACAACATTCAATATATGCTCATAACAAAAGTACTCATTTTTAGCTGTTCTATTTGCGTATATTAGATATCTATTGTTTGTTTTATTTTCGTGGAGACAATTGCTGTTTCGAGCGTTATTACACTAACCAATCAGAATATCCCCTGCTATTTAGCCTATTCTGTTCTAATGACTATTCATTTCAAGAGATCTGGCAAACATTCCTTAATTCCATAGCTACCTTTATGAGACGGTGAGTATTTATCACAATATTTTGACACACTGATACAGGAATTGCATCACAACACCCGATGAGACTACGCCATTTTTTTCAATCGCCTGAGTTTAAAAAGGGCAGAGAAGTCGTGACACAACAGCTTCTAATTTTCCGGTTCTAAATTCCTTGGAAATATTTATGTGACCAATCGTTCGGAGGACTAATTGAGATTCATCATCATCATCATCATTGCCTTTTTCACCCTGGGTCAGGGTATAGGCCACAGACAAACAGTTTCCATCCTTCTCTATCCTGAGCTATCTTTTTAATCTCATTCCAGGTCTTACCACTTCTCTGTATATCAGCTTCTTTAATTCTTTTGTATGTTCCTCGTGGCCTTCCCCTTGATCTTCTGCCCTGAGGGTTCCAGTCCAATACTTTCTTTGGTAATAATTGAAATTAGAATACTAAATATACCCTTAAATCAATAATCAAATTTATATTTATTCTATAAATCCTACATATTATCTATATCTATATATCGAGATAATATTCACTATATTGCATGTAAAAGATACATTCTTATTTAATTTATTTTGAGGTATTTATAGCTTATTTAATGCTGATTTTTGTGTATTTTTAATGTCAGTACTTTAATCCATCATTTTTCTTTGCCACGTCTGTTGTACAATTTCCGAAAATGATGAATAAAGTTATTATCATTATTATTATTATTATTATTATTATTATTATTATTATTATTATTATTATTATTATTATTATTATTATTATTAAAAGGTCACATATTGAATCATTGAGAGGCATAATTATTTTAGTAACAGGATGCATAGGCAGATTCTTGGGATTATGGGACGAATATATTTAGACTAGAACATGAGACACTATCACTTTGAAACCAAAAGATCAATGTGTCTTTGGGTGTTTGTTTTTGTGTGTGTGTGTTTATGTAGAGAGAGAGAGAGAGAGAGAGAGAGCGAGAGAGAGAGAGAGAGAGAGAGAGAGAGAGAGAGAGAGAGAGAGAGAGAGAGAGAGAGAGAGAGAGAGAGAGAGGAATAGGAAGTCGTCCAGACGCGCGACAGAAACCAGACCCGTAAGCCAAATTTATAACAAAGGGAGTTTACCGTGATAATTTTATCATGCTGGGCTTTTGTTACACTGATTATGTACCTTATCCCAATCTGACAGTGACTGATTTGTCTCGGCTCATTTACCGGCAATAGTCGGTTAGTAAACTAGACAGAGAAGACGGAGAGGGAAAAATCCTTTAAAATGCATTGACCTAATTCATTTTACTGTCTATTATACGCGTTTTCACTGACCACGATAAGACTGCTTTACGGTTTAAAAAATAGTTTTACAAGCATTAAGTAGAATTAGTTGAAAACACAAAATGATAAGACCTATCGCAGCATTATGTAGGGAAGATTTAAATTCCTGATTTGGAATTTATAGTCCTAAGTTAAGATTAAGTAATTATGTTTTATTGAAGAGCACGGATACCGTTTCTGAAAATGACAAGAACAAGAACTTTGACTTCACTTCATCCTCATCATCATCATCTCATCAACATCGTTGTCGTCATCATCATCATCATCATTATCATCGTCGTCGTCGTTGTCATCATCATCATCATCATCATCATCATCATCGTCGTCGTCGTTGTCATCATCATCATAATCACCATCACCATCATCATCATCAACATCGTCGTCGTCGTCGTTGTCATCATTATCATCAATTATCATTATTATTATTATTATTATTATTATTATTATTATTATTATTATTATTATTATTATTATTATTATTATTATTATTATTATTATTATCTTTCTGTATTTTACTTACCAAGCCAGCGATGGGGGTGGGCAGTCTGTTGATACGTCTTATTGCTCCAGGACAAAGGCTGTTTGCTAATCTGAAATACATGAGAATAATGCTGCCGTACAACGACAAAACCCCGTATAATGGCAAAACGTGATTTTACAGGAGAGCCGAAAAACTTTTCAAATTTTACTTCAACTTTTTACAATAACTATGCGGAGAATTGATGCAAATTTGGTATCAATCGAAAGGTCTTTTTTTATTCTATCACGTTTGATGTATAAAAATAGAAAATAGAAACCTGTACTATTCGAAAATCTGAATTTACTGTTATACGGGGTTTTGTCACTGCATCGGTATCCGATTGGAGTGGTGAAAACACCGTATCTCACATTATACGGGGTTTTGTCGTTGCATCATGACGCGTGCTATACCGTATCTCGGCGTTTGGTCTATATTTTTATGTATTGGGAACCGAGTGTGTTACATCGGGTCTTTCAAATTTATTTACTACTGATAATATTTCGTTATGAAGTAAGAAGAAGAGGACAAGGAGGAGGAGGGTGAGGAGAAAAGAAGAAGAAGAAGAAGAAGAAGAAGAAGAAGAAGAAGAAGAAGAAGAAGAAGAAGAAGAAGAAGA
>NC_088363.1:79492595-79517595 GCF_034508935.2 Berghia stephanieae
GATGGTAATTTATTTATTGTTCTTCTGTTCTATTTCTGTACTTACTCGCATAAAAGTACTCCATTCTCTAAAGACTTTCTTGTGTCGTCAGGGTATCCAAAATTTTTCTTTGTGACAGCCTGAAATAGAAATAAAAATGAATAGATATTTTAAAATCAAAGAGACTCCAAAGACGGATGCATATCGGAGGGAGGAGGACGACGAGAAAGAGAAGGAGGAGGAAGGGAGAAACCGGGAGCAGACGAGGAAGGAGAGGAAAATAATGATGGGAAGATGGATGGATCATGATGATGATGATGATGTTGATGATGATGATGATGATGATGATGATGATGATGGTGGTAACAATAACGGAAAAGACGAGGAGAAGTAAGCGAAGAAAATGGGAGTTGAAGTGAATACTATATTATGACGAGCAACAACTTCTGCGAGCTTAACTCGATTGTGACAATTTTTTTTCTGCCGTCCTTATTATTATTAGGTCGGCTTCAAGGACACGTGATCTATCCCTAATTATAATTAGGTTTCGCCAAAGCTACATGAACGCCATTATAATAGGAATTTGACCTCGCGAAGTCCCAGATTTGATTTTTTTTTTTTTGCCTTGATGAGGGTCATTTAAATCGATCGATATTTGAAGGACTACTTTTCTAGTCAAATTTTTAAATACTTGTTTTTCCAGAGTACGGCAGTTAACTGGTTAAAGTGTACCTATTTCATTGAAAGGGTTAGCATGTCACTTTGACTTTTCCTGCTGGATGAGGTAATGAATATAACAACTTTTAACAAATCTAAACAAAAACAAACAAACAAAAATTAAAAAAAAAAACAGCATCCCCCAAAATAATGTTTCGGTCTCAAAGGCCTTCTTCGGCCAAAAAGAGAAACAGTGAAAACTTTGATTCATCATTATAAATCTACAGACGCCAGAAAAGTGTTGGCAACCACAGTCGGCAAATACTAGATGTGCCAACACTTTTCTGGCGTCTGTTTGGAATATAATATAAGTGATGTATTAACGTTTTTACTGTTTCTGTTATTGGCTGAAGAATTGTTTCGAGCCCGAAACGTCCCGCGTTTGGTATTTTGCTCGCTTTTGACGCTATTATATTTTGTACATATTAAGAAAAATCAAGGGACAGCTAGTCCGAAAAATGTGTCTATTTATATCCTCCAGTCACAAAGGGAGATTAAAACATTAGTCACACGTTTTGTTATGTAATGTTAATACAACAAACACGAGGAACAGCTGTCTGTTGCATTCTTCCAATATGGAATGTGGACAAACAACATACCGAGAGAAAGTAAGGTTTTTAAAAATAAAATTTAGTACACAGAGTAAAACGGAAGTTCGTGTTTGAAGTTTATGGGCTACAAAAAAAAAAAGGAGGTTCACCATAAAGTGTTTCATTTGTCATTATTTTCAATTTATTAAAATAAGAGTCAAAATAGGGCTTAAAATTATTACTACAACATCACAGTGCAAATGATCCGTATAATAATAATAATAATAATAATAATAATAATAATAATAATAATAATAATAATAATGATAATAATAATAATAATAATAATAATAATAATAATAATAATAATAAATATCATCATCATCATCATCATCATCATCATCATCATCATCATCATCATCATCATCATCATCATCATTATCATCATCAATATTATTATTATTATTATCATCATTATTATTATTATTATTATTATTATTATTATTATTATTATTATTAATTATTATTATTACTATTATTATCATCATCATCATCATCATCATCATCATCATCATCATCATAATCATCATCATCATCATCATCATCATCCACCATCAATTACCACGGCCCAACTTCCATCCAAAACCGATTTTTCAATAACTCGAAATGGCATCCGGGATGTAGATCATCCCGAGAGTATACACTTTTCTCCTATCCAGAGGATAACAAGCAAATGGTGATTGTTTCAAGCCAATGAATCTTGTTTTAAGCCAATGAAACCAGTGATTTATTGGTCTCGTGTCTGTAACGGACTTTTGACATGAAGTTAGTCTGTAATTTGTAATAGGTTGCTTTTTAAAACACGACTTAAATAAAACCCTTAAGAGAGAGATAGAGAGAGAGAGGGGAAAAGAGAGAGAGAGAGAGAGAGAGGGAGAGAGAGAAAGAGAGAGGAGGGAGGAGAGAGAGAGAGAAAGAGAGAGAGAGAGGGAGAGAGAGAAAGAGAGAGAGAGAGAGGGAGAGAGAGAAAGAGAGAGAGAGAGAGAGAGAGAGAGAGAGAGAGAGAGAGAGAGAGAGAGAGAGAGAGAGAGAGAGAGAGAGAGAGAGAACAACAACATTGTCGCCATTGAAATTTGAACCTACACCCATCGGTTTTTGATGAAGAAGAGATCAATTGTGTCAAACGACATTATAATATTGAACATGGACCGTTATTTTAAACAGAAAATGCTTATCTATTCCTTTTTTTTCCTAATTGTGGTTGTTAGGGTTGGGGTTAAAATTAATACATACATCTCATGTTAATTTTTTTAACGAGCACAGAATAACTGACAAATCTAACACTTTTAAACCTATTTTTAAAGATTTATATATTTAGTAACTTGGAAACCTTTTCATTTTTAAAATTAAGTTTAATTCTATCACCTGTTGGCTCAAATGATTATTTAGAAAATCTGATAGGGCATAATGATCGATCCTTTGATTATTTGGTAATCGCCACCTGGCTATCCCATTGCCATATTCATTTGCGCGCACATAAGGACCAATTTTGATCGGCTCGAAATATTATTTTCATACAGTAGCATACTAATTAAAATATATGACGGTTGGTAATATCCTTTATTTATCCCTAAAGATTGCGGGTTCTCGAATAATTAAATAAAAAGGCAAAAGCCGGCTGGAGGTAGATAAGGTAGCACAGACTGTCTACACGACTACCAAGTGGTACATGTTATGGTTGTCCCACTACTGACAAAACTAAAACTATTACTGAATCGTGGTGGGTGTCGATGTCACTGTCAGTCAATTCATTATGTCCGTCTGTCCATGGGGAAAAAGGTACAGACCTACGACAGGAATGCGTGTTTTTGCTGGATGGTAAGATGACATTCCGTCCAGCTGCCCGTCGCCAGACAACAAGCAGCAGGTAACGGTCATCTGAAGGGAGTCATCGCTCATAATACCTGCATGTTTTTTTTATTTCGCTGGCTTCAAAGAATGAAAAAAATATTGTGACACTCGTGTATAGATAGAATGAAGATGACGTCACGCGGGTCTTTGTTATTGTTTTTTGCCATCCAAGCTTATGAGTAACTCTTACTTAACTGTATTATCCAGACTATAAAAGTTCATTGTTACACTGAGTTTTGTGTGTTGGTCCGTTATACTTCCGGATGGCAATGTTGTGAGCTTCTTAGCCAAGGGCATCCTATCTATAGAGAGATAGGTCCCAGGTTCGAGTCCCAATTTGGGCGGCAGAAAGTTGAGTCCTTGGAAAAGATAATATACTTTTCTCCCATCTCATCCACGTGTAAAATTAGTACCTGGCCGATAATGTTCTCTGTCGAAAAAAATATGTAATAATATCTCACAGGCGCCATGTTTCTTCCTACATGTTAAGCGTAACTGTTGTCTTGAAACACCTTTTAAAGCGCATTGAACATGTACAGAGAATATTGCTCTAAAAAAGAGCTCAAGTTTTGTTTTTCGTTTTGTAAATTCAGAGACATATTATAATCGGATGCCTTAAATCCATAGAAATGAGATGAGAACGTTCTATTACGGTATTTTTTTAAATGTTCTTTCTCCTCTCGCGTTGAAATGAAATGCTATCGATTCTGAGACTTCTGGATACGAACAATAGGTAGATACACCAATGGCTCAGCGTTACGGCGTCTCATCATGTAATAAAATCAAGCGATGCTGAACGTGGTCAGCGATCAGATGGGAGGCAACGATCCCAAAAATCAATTGTCAACTTGGCACACGACATAACGCCAGTCCAACTGGCCATGTATGAATACTCTATTGGCTGAAGAAGACTTTTAATCCCGAAACATTGCGTATTTAGTTGGTTTTTCCTTTTACAATAGATAAAAAAAACTATACGTTTTTTTAACGCAGTTTCTAGCAGCTTAGTATTCGCTTAAAGCAGCTACATACAGTGAACGTCTAGAAGAAAAATAAAATAAAAAAGAGAAAAAAAAAAACGAGTCTACGTGCAACAGGCGTCTTGTAAATTGAAGCGCTGAGAAGGACAACGGGCATGGCGAATGCATAAAATGTTCAATATCATTGTTGATTCTCGATGGGATTGAATATCAAACGATCAAAATAGATTAGCCGATTAGCACGGTCTACTTCTATTCTTTTCTTTCTTCCTCTGCTCAACACGATTTGATTTGGGACTGTCTGGATATAAATAAGCATGTGACTAAAACGGGCGTCTTAGTAACGTTTCGACTAAAAACAACAAGCATTTAAATTTATGATACATTATCCTTTGAACAATGACTGGGTTGATGGGTCCAGTTTATATTTGACGATGAATCTCGCGACAGTTCTGGCGTCATTAGTCAAACGAAGCTAGAATAATATATCCCGGGTTTTTAGCGTGAAAAAGGCTGTAAAATTGCTAGCTAACTCTTAGAAGAGTTATTTCCGCCACATTAATACCAGATCAAGCTAACTAAATACCACCATATCGGCCACCAAAAATAATATTATGAAGTAACCAGATTCGATAATGTGAAGATATGCTCGACGCATCATAACTGGCATCGGTTTAGTTCCCCCCCCCCCTTTCTCCACAAACACACTTTCTAGAAGTCTCAATAAATAGCTAAGTCGAATAATACATTTTCCTATACAAAAGCCAGATTGATCAACGTAAGGTAGGTGTATCTAAATCGCATTATATAAAAACAATTTTTACTTTTTCCAAAGATATGAGTGTTTGCTTTGGAATGAGCGTGCTGGAGTGCATGCGTGTGATTGAGTAAGTGAGAAATAGAGAGAGAGAAGGGGGGGGGGGAGAGAGAGAGAGAGAGAGAGAGAGAGAGAGAGAGAGAGAGAGAGAGAGAGAGAGTTATTTGTGTGTGAGAGTGTGTTTATGAGTGTGTTTGTAAGCGTAAATTTCGCACATTACGATTTCTAATCGATTTCACTTCAACTCTGTCGACCACTTTGTGTAATGCACGACGAGCCATGTGTTCCCTTTGAATAATACAAAAGAATCAAGATTGATTGATAGCTAAACGACATGAGTTCAATCAAATACATAAGATAAACAAGATAATAATAACAAACAATTGGCAATAAAAATAATAAAAACCGAAAGTTTCGAAAGCCCCGACAAAACGATGGGTCATTCATTCAAGCGTGGAGACAAATACAACATTTTAAAGACACATTCTTCTACAATTATTCGGCATTTTTTTGTATTGTAAGGACAGCAGTTAATACATGTAACATTTTGAAATTTATAACTGATGACTCCAAAGACAGGGAACTACATAACTAGAAATATGAATTTGATGAATAAGTTTTTGATTCATAATTTTTGAATGCTTATAATGTAAATGATAATCATAATTATGACATCAGACCGGGGAGTTTTTGACCAGAACCTTTCTTCTTCTTTTTTTTTCCACAGGTTATTTAAAAGCATTTGATCAAAGCAACCCTTATTATGATATGCCATGTTATGTTAAGCCTCGACTTCCAGACACGACCAAACGATGGGTCATTCATTCGGCTTTGACATGCAACAATAATTCGGAAGACTAAGCAATCACCAAAGTAACATTCACACTGAAGAGGGCCAGGATTAATTCTTGTCTAACGATGATGTATGTGCTTGGGGATTTTACGAGTAAACGAGAACATCTAATCCGGACTTTGAAATTATGAGCCATGTTAACTCACAAAAAAATGTTATAAGATTTTTATTTTCAGTTTCTTATAATAACTAATTCCAACAACAGTTGCAGATTGTGATGACAGTGACGGACTCCGAAAACAGGGGCGACAACCTATGACGTATCGAAGCAATCCAGGATTCACCTGGGAGTTTCGCGAGTGCCAAATACCGATAAGTTTCGAAAACCCAGACTCCAGACAAGACAAAACAATGGGTCATTCATTCGGCTTTGACAACATCCAACGAACAAATACATAACAGACTTCTGATGGCTATCTAGTCAAATGTATTTTTGGAAAAACGTTCATAAGCACTTTTGAAAGGAAACGTAGACACGCGTCAACAAAAATGGTAACAAAAATACGGTTAAACGTAAGATAACCATCAACAGACTATGAAAACAATCTAGCTACTTTCTCATTCTATCTTAAACGACAGTTTATGGAGCTATTTTTGAAAGAAGAAAAGAACTGCTATAGAAGACGGGCAAGGAATGTCCTAAAGTATTTTATCCCAACAATCTTGAAAGAACTCAAGGTCTCCTGTCGCGACCGTTTTCCTAATGTTACACACATGAGGTAAATAATACGATAACTGGAGCCCAAACGATGGTAATGTCTTACTCTGGACAATTTTTTTTTCATTTTTGGCCGTAAATGTGTTTCTTTTACCAGTGACTGCCGTACTCTGGAAAGATACGTGTTAAAGATTTGGCCAAAAAAGCTCGTCCTTCAAATGTCGATCGGTTTAAAAGTCCTCATCTTGGCCAAAGGTTCTCAAACATGGAACCTCGCGCGCAGGGTCTTCCTTGGTCCCCAAGGTTTGAGAGTCTTTGCCAGGATGAGGGTTATTTAAATCGATCGATAATTGAAGGGCACCGTTTCTGGCCAAATTTATAAATACGTGTCTTTCCAGAATACGGCAGTTAACTGGTTAAACATTGAAAAATCAGAATGACCCCCAATCAACTTGTCATTAAAAAAAAAAACAAAAACAAGTCTAATGTTTAAGAATTGTTTTGTCAAATTGAGGATCATATCAATTCTCCGATATTTGAACTGAATTAAAGAATAACTGGTCAAAATGAAGGGGGGAAAAGCGTTTTGTCAGTCTATGACATCATGGCAGTCTTTGTTTACTTGTAGATTGAGCTGACGTTTACTTGGCACGAGGAATGTGATAAGACGGGAAGAAGGTGAAATAAAGATGAAGGGACAGCTGATTTCAGTTTGTAAACAAAACGTAACAAGGCCATGTTTGAGGTATATCTAAAGATAGAACGAAGTTGGCGTCACTCAGGTCTTTGTTGTTGTTTTTTGCCATCCATGTTTATCAGTGATTCTCATAAAACTTTATAAACCAGACTACAAACGTTCATGGTTATACATAGTTTTGTGTGTTGGTCCGTTATACTTCCGGATCCAATGTTGTGAGTTTCTTAGCCAAGCGAATAGCATCTATAATAATATTATGTGATCCACCATGTCAGATAATTCTATGTGTCTCGAGTGAGGCGATGCCAAATAGTGAATCTATAGTTAAAATGATCGAAAGTATGAAATGGGTTTATGCACTGTATGAAAATGAACTATATTTATCCTACTTAAGAAAATACAACCTTAACCCAAGATAAGAAATGAAAGTCTTTGAAATCCAATATCGTATACCACAAACAATATCTAATAACTATTATAATATTCATTTTATCTTCCTAAACACCACTTAACTATCAAGGAATAATCGGCATGATAAAAATGAGGATTTTCAAGACCTCCCCAGGAAATTATATCATAAACTATATTAAATCATTATAAGATTAGTAATTGTATCTTTGTAACCATCACAAAACTAATAGGGAAAAATCAGCATTATAAAAACCAGAGACCACCCCCCCCCCCTTTCAAATAAAAGAAATGGATAATCAAGGGGGGGGGGGGGGGGGGGGGGAACGGAGCATGGCAGCAGATTTGAGAATCCATTCAATAATTTTGGTTCTTGTAAAACTCTTAAAGACTTAAGAACTTCAAAATAAAACCTACAGAATGAAAGAAACCATTGATTTAAACTTGCCAGATTCTGAGCGAACGATTAGTTATTTAAACCACTATGCTAACTGTCCCCGCCATAAATACTGTATGACTCATTTAAGTAGATGGAAACTATTTTGACACACAGTCTCACAACAGGAGATTTGTGTACTGTTTAGCACACGAGGAACGGTTGACTCATGAAAGGCACACAAACTTTTATTGAAACCTATAAAAACAGAAACAGCTAGACCACAAAAATTAAATACTATGGTAATTTATAGCAATTGAACTTCGAAATAAAAGCTACTTGTATAAAGTTTAAACAATGAGTCATTTCCTGATTTTAATGGTTTTGGTATTCGTACTTGGGAGGGGTATTATAAGATAAGAAGCAGTGATACCTGTTAAGGTAAAAGATATACTTTATTGTAGTGACTAGTCCACCAGACTGTAGTAACCTTTGACATTCTATGCGAAAATGATCACAATTTGACCTTTATAGTAAAAACTAAATTCTCCTCCTTCTCGTCGCCCCCCTCCTCCTTCTCGTCACCCCCCTCCTCCTTCTCGTCACCCCCCTCCTCCTTCTCCTCTTCCGCTTCATCCTTCATCCGCTCTTCCTTTTCATCCTCCTTTTATTCCCTTTCACATTCCTCTCCCAAGTCCCTCTCCACCTCACCCTCCTCTTCCTACCCACTTCTCCTTCGACCCCCTCCCCTTCCTCCTAATCCTCCTCTTCCTCCTTCTCCTCCTCTTCCTCGTTCTCCTTCTCCTCCTCCTCCAAAGATTCATCACTATTCCTTTATTTATTTTTTTTTTGGCTCCAACAAACCAAATTAAAACAGAGTACTCGAGGACTAGGAAAGTAATCGAAGACAAGTGGGAGGGAGGCCTAAGAAGATTGATATGACGTGTAACAAAGAGGAAAATGAATATCACTTCTACGAGGCAAGCACTAGGTTCAGTCCACGTCAACGCATGACAAAATAATAATATTATGGTTTTTGCAAGCTTTTGTTAAAGAACCCATTTTAACTAGAATTTGACACAGTTGTCAAATATCCTCCATCCTAATTCCTTTAAAGCAACTACTATTTTACTAACATCTTTTTTTATTAGGAAACGTTTCTGTGGACGAATTATTGTTGTACGGCTATGTGGTCTTGTGGTATGACTCGCGCCTTCGATCTGGAAAGACCAGGGTTCTTATCGGCGCATAGTTGGGTCCTGGGAAAAGGTTCTTTACTCACATTCCCCAATCCTACTCATGTGTAAAAGGAATACATGGCCGTTAACAGCTTTGTATCTATCGGAGAAAAAAAATGTAATATCGCCTGACATAAGTCATGTCTCGACCTAGATGTTAAGTGTTGCTGTTGGTTACGGATCCAATATAAAGGGCTTTGAGCACATTTAGTGGATATTGAACTATATAAATGCTCAAGTTAGTTTGTTTGTTTTAGAAGGAATAAGGAAAGCACTTTGTGGTACAATTGACACAAGAATTACTTTTTTTAAAAAGTATAAATACTCAATAGACACAAACACACAAACAAACAAACAAACACACACACACACACAAACACGCACTCAAAGCACATGCATAGACTAGAGAGCACAGAGAGAGAGAGAGAGAGAAAGAGAGAGAGAGAGAGAGAGAGAAAGAGAGAGAGAGAGAGAGAGAGAGAGAGAGAGAGAGAGAGATTTATTATTTCAACCGTTTTTTAATGACCAAAAACTGAATGACTGTTATGACGAAATACATGGATGTGTCCTGTAATAAATTTTAACTCATAAACTGCGGCATTCAAATCGTGAAAATGAGACAAGCCAGAGAAATCGTGATGTTACTCATTAGCCACACTTCGATGCGTCTCAAAATACAATAAAATAACAGTCAAATTAAAACAATTAAAACCAACGAAAAGAATGCGGAAATTATATACATTAAAGTGATGACGAAAGGTCACTTATAATGATAGTGGTCATGAAATGACAGCAAAATCTAAAAGCAAACTACAAGTTTAGTAGTAGTAGTAGTAGTAGTAGTAGTAGTAGTAGTAGTAGTAGTAGTAGTAGTAGTAGTAGTAGTAGTAGTAATAGTAGTAGTAGTAGTAGTAGTAGTAGTAGTAGTAGTAGTAGTAGTAGTAGTAGTAGTAGTAGTAGTAGCAGTAGTAATAGTAGTAGTAGTAGTAGTAGTAGTAGTAGTAGTAGTAGTAGTAGTAGTAGTAGTAGTAGTAGTAGTAGTAGTAGTAGTAGTAGTAGTAGCAGTAGTAGTAGTTGTTGTTGTTCGTTGAGGGGGATATATTAAAAATAAAGTGAAAACAAAATCAGCTAAATGAGGTAGGACAGACATCTACTCATAAATTCCGAAAAGACAGTAATAAAAAGCAAGTGTAAGTATGCATGCACGGATTTTAAGAGGAATAATAAAAATCGCTACGGTTCGATTTCCAATTCAAGAACGGCATTTGAACCTTTGATGTATTATCAAAAAAGCTAAACTTGACCTGTATCACAAGCAATTGCTAAAATTCATTTCCGCATGATGGCGCAATTGTGGGTTGTTTTTTTTTTTTCTAAGTTGGGCACCAGTATCATAGACTTATATCTAGTCATAATATACACTGTACTATTTCTAATGGGATAAGACAAGTGGATAGCGTGAAATGATAAATTATGTAAATCCCTATACAAACATGGGACGTTGAGGGTATGGCGTGACTAGAGTTTGGCCCTTACTCGCATTTCCCCGTACGTCCAATTACATATTTGGTACATTTGCTACGAAAGTACAACAAAGAGAGAGAGAGAGAGAGAGAGAGAGAGAGAGAGAGAGAGAGAGAGAGAGAGAGAGAGAGAGAGAGAGAGAGAGAGAGAGAGAGAGAGGAGGAAGGGTATACTAGAGTTTGGCCGTAACTAGCATTTCCCTGTACGTCCAATTACACATTTGGTATATTTGTTACGAAAGTACAACAAAGAGAGAAAGAAAGATAGAAAGAAAGAAAGAAAAAGAAAGAAAGAAAGAAAGAAAGAAAGAAAGAAAGAAAGAGAGAGAGAGAGAGAGAGGGGGGGGGGTTAATGTAACCATGTTTTGGTCGTCTCCAATTCAATTCACATTTATTTTTATAGGAAGAATATCCAAAAAGATTGCTTACAAGTTATCTCAAGGCAACATCAACGCATAACGTGTAGAGACATGGCTGTGAGGCATCGTGACTGAAAGGCGCTGTTACATTTTAATTCTTGACAGAGACAAGACTGTTATCGGCCAAGTAGTCATTTTACTCATGAGTACGGTGAGAGAATGCAAATAAAGAGCTTGTTCCAAGTACATAACGCTTGAAAAAAAAAAAAAAGAAAAGCAAAATAAAAAGACACCAACTTATTACAACATATCAGAGGTGGACAAAGGAGGGTAAGTGGGGGAAGGGGTGGGGGGAAAGGGGTATGGGGGGCGGGGAGGGAGGGAGGGGGAGAGTTACTAGGACCCCCCCCCCCCACACACACACACACCCCACCCCAATAGCAACTCTTATAGCGGAGCCATAGCGGAGAATACGGGGTTAGCGGATTTACGCTACATAACGGGAAATTGAGACCTAGCAAGTACTTAATTTCCCGCCTCTCAAAGCGGAATTCGAACCAGAGACATACGGGTCCAAAGGTGCAAGTCATAGCATTAGCCCAACAAGTCGAACAAAAATTGCACAGTTCGAAAACTGCACATCTTGCGCAGGCAATATCCGAGATATCCATCATTGACTACAGCAAGGCACCCATCCAAATACTGTATATTCAAATCTGAGTGGTGTTAAGTAGGAAGTGTGGACAGTCTTACCAAATGATATACAACGTCGGTATTAGAGTTGTGCTATCAATGTCACCCATCCCTCATGCAATGAGCACGCTCAATGGAATGCCTATTACTTACAACTAGACGAGCATAGTACCGATCTTGGCTACCTCAGGTCTTAAAAAAAAATAAAAATATTAAAGGCGGATTCTCCTTTTCCCATTCTCAAGCTAATCATTTATTCATTTATCTTTCTATTTTTTTTTAAGAGAGAGAGAGAGAGAGAGAGAGAGAGAGAGAGAGAGAGAGAGAGGGGGGGGGGGCGTAAAATAACATGATGGAGGGAACCAGAATACCTATTGCAACGGTCACCGGTTACAAAATGCAGCCATAATAATGTTGTATTCATGTGAACTGTGTAGTAAAGTCTATTATTACAACTACACTTAACTTTGACCTTTCGCCGAACGTCGAGTCAATTACCCCTACTTGTTCATGGGTTGTTCCCTTGCCTTTCCAAATCCAATCGTACACCTACCACGGACATTGTGTGGTTCCTGGTATGGAATGTCCATTGTTTTCCAATGATAAGGACAATAAGAACTCCGCCAGGAATCCGATAGACCCGTTTGTCTGTTTTCTGTCAACGCGCGGTATCTCGCGGAGAATGTAAAACTGCAATGTACTTGGGTCTATTAGGTTTATCATAGGTCTTTCCATATGAGGGAGTATATGCAGTTTTATTTATTATATATTTTTTTAATGAGGCAGTCCTTTTTTTTTGAGTGATAAGGGCGAAAAATTATTCCATTAAAAAAAAATGAATGTTAAAATCATGTGGTTGCTATCCTTTGGATAGACTACTCAAATGGTCTAACACAAAGTGTTTTCACATCTAATCGAATACTATCATTTTACCAGAGATCCACTTTATTGCCAATCTTCGATGGAAGAAGTGTGTGTGTGTGTGTGGGGGGGGGGGGGGGGGGCTGAAGCGGAGGGGCCGAAAACGTCCCTAAACAATACTACGAACCCAAGATCGTTTGCGTGAGAGTAGAATATTCCCAGATTACCGGAATGAGCTTCTGTCATCATCACAGCCCCATTCTCATTATTTTTGAAATGATGACTATTGTTTGATATTTTAAAACTGATGTCACTAAAAGCTTGTAAATCTGTATTTCAATTTATCGAAGAAAAGATATCGTGGGATGTAATTTGTTGAGAGGCTACTTCGTCTCGATATTAGTTTTAAGTCAAGCGTTAGCGATCCAGACAAGTGTGGGGGGTGGGGGGGGGGGGGGGGGGGGGGGAGGGGAGGGCAGAATGCACAACACGGTCTTGCCATACTCAGATGATAATAAGTAATATGATATATATATTGTGGATGCGCTAGAGTTCAAATGACTCTTACAATGTTCTTTCGAAATGTTATACATATAATAATAATATTTCAACAATGTTTCATCATATTATTATATTGCTGATAGAACAATATGTCCATGTAACCTTGAAACGCAGAAATCAAATGAGAAAGGGATAAATACTACCTCTGAAATGAAATAAACATTACCAATTTCTCTTCAATTCGCGGATTGGTCTAAACCCAAGTTACTGATTCATTAATCACGTTTTATTCTGACCTGGCGTTTGTTATTAAAAAAACATCAACATTGTTCAGATATTATGAAAACACACATTCAGCAATTGTAGATCAAATGACAAATTGCCACTTTTTGGGGGACAATAAAGATATATTATTATTATTATTATTATTATTATTATATTATTATTATTATTATTATTATTATATTATATATTATTATATTATTATTATTATTATTATTATTATTATTATTATTATTATTATTATTTATTATTATTATTATTATTATTATTATTATATTATTATTATTATTATTATTATATTTATTTTTTTATTATTATTATTATTATTATTATTATTATTATTATAATTATTATTATTATTATATCAGTGGACAGCTAGTGTATTCCGCAAAGATAGAAGATATTCCTCCAATGCACAGATCAATCGTCTTGAGTTATTTCTGGCATTCATTTAGAATATGTGGAGGGACAAAGACACTACGCCTAGTGTCCTTAATAAGGCTTTGCTTACGACCTAATCCTCTCGGCCATTCCGATGTTTTTTTACTATAACATACTGCAATGTATGTCTACGTATTCCATTGAGGTGACCACAGCACGACATGATGTGTGTTGTATTACGACATAGTATCATCGCCGTTTCTAGACCACTGCCATGAAGTCCCAGGATTGAGAGTTTGTTTTTTTTGACAAGGTGAAGGTCACTTCAATCGATCGAAATTTGAATGAGGTTTCTGGCCAACAATTTAAATACGTGTTTTGTTAGAGTACGGCAGAATGAACGAAATTGACGTCACTCAGCTCTTTGTCATTGTTTTTAGAAAGCCATTTCGGTGATTATTTCTTACTAAATTATATAAAATCAGACTATTAACGTTCAATGTTACAAACAGTTTTGTGTGTTGGTACGTTATATTCGGCAGTAAGAAACTGTGGATATTTTATCTAAAGCATAGCATCAATAACGGTGGTGAAGTTAATATAGACAATTAAATACGAATGTAGAGGGATTAAACAATGTCCTTATGGCTAATTCAAAGACAACATTCTAAAAGTCACAACAAGATATGAAGTGAGTAGAAAAGTGCCAGAAGACAATAGAGAATAAAAATTTTTTTTTCGCGGCGGTGGTGGGGTTTGAACCTGCGACCTTATTGGTACGACAACTCCGCCTGGCAGGTGAGAGCGTGGCTCTACCGTGTGGGCTATCCACGAACACAAAAATATTCGTTTCAAACCCAAAGTCATTTCTAGATCCCCCTCTCACCCACTTCTTGAGATCGCCGATTCGTTCACCACCATCGCGAAGTAATTTTGACCAGCAGTTAAGCTTAATAGCCAATATTCTCATCACAAACATATAACATAGAAACGATTGAGACATTGAGTATGCTCCGGTGTATGGGGTGTATTTTTAATTCAGAAAAGTGAGTGGAGCAGGCACTTATGTTGGTAACAACAAGATATGAAGTGAGTAGAAAAGTGCCAGAAGACAATAGAGAATAAACATTTTTTGCCATTCTAAAAGTCATCAAGATTTTACCATCTCAAGAGTGGTCCTAAGACTGAGAGCGTAAAATCTACAAAGTGTTGCAGTATTGAGCAATAAAAGAATTCTGCAATATTAAAAAAACAAGAAAAAAAACGTGATTTTCTTCGCTCTACTCTACTGTCACCAAAATATAACTTTAACCTTAATATCACATGCAATGCCATCAACAAGTCCTAACAAAATAATCGAAGAGTGCATCGTACGCAGATTACCATAGACAAATCGAATTGTTTTATCTACATCTCTAAAAATAAGTG
Organism: Berghia stephanieae; assembly: GCF_034508935.2. NCBI lineage: Eukaryota > Metazoa > Mollusca > Gastropoda > Nudibranchia > Aeolidiidae > Berghia > Berghia stephanieae. The sequence continues at coordinate 79,507,788 of NC_088363.1, forward strand.
TTATCTTCAGTGTGTTAGTCTACATAGAGAAAAGAAGACACAAACATAGAGACACAGAGACAATAAATACAAAAACATTCACCCACATTCCTGGGTAATTACTTGAGCACAGCTCGACGTCGATAACATAACGATTATGTACAGCAATTGTTGCAGTGCTCGGTCTAAAATAACAACACAATCAAGATTTTTTTTTAAAACGATCGTTCGCTACCCGTGTAGCACAAGATTAATAATTAAGTTTTATCAACAAAATATTATATCATCTTTTATGAAAAAAGACAAGTGGATAAATCATCAACACACAGGGTAAACCAAGGTAAAGAACTGTTCATGTGACAAACGGAGGAATGTAAACAGTGAACGTACCGTAATCAATTCTGCCGCGGACGTCACCAAGAACGCATAACTCCATTATACACGCTACTACACATATCGCTGCCCAAGTTGGTACTCATTCAAACCAATGTTAAGAAGGATAATCAATTAAGAGAAAAAATACACCCCCCCCCCCCCAATCTTAAAAAATAAATAACGAATCACAGTCCGTGAAAATATGTTGATACTGATTGTCGTCTAACTAATCCAGTGATCAAACTTATTTTCGCATATTTTATCGCCAATTCACACTGATCAGTTTTCATTATAAAATAAAGTTAACGTTATTTATTTTAAGACCCCATTTGGGTGCTTCGTTTTAGATAAATTATATCACCCAAACTATAAACGTTTAAGGTTTAAGATTTGTTGGCGGGCAAAACCGGTGATATATATATATATATATATATATATATATATATATATATATATATATATATTTATATATATTCTTAAGTTGACCTGTAAGTAATGATCATATCAAAACATTAGGAGAAGACTGAGAGAGAGAGAGAGAGAGAGAGAGAGAGAGAGAGAGAGAGAGAGAGAGAGAGAGAAGAGAGGGAGAGGGAGAGAGAAGAATGTTTTATGCTTTCTTTTCGAGATATCGCAAACGCCCTTCATCAAAACCTCAAAAAAAAAAGTATTTAACTGAACGAATGCATGACATATAAAGTCAGCCTTTTGTAAAATAAGTATGGACCCACCCTTGAAATACATGGCCTGTTGAGTTCCTTGTTTTCTACAGTCTAGAATCTACTTATAATATTTTCCTTTCTGCACCAAACTGTTCTTAAAGTCCACGAGAAAATACAATTTACTTGAAGATTAGTTTAGTAAACAATATAAGAGCGACATATCTAGCTACAATAGTTCTATTCACATTGAATAACAATAAAATATATCGAATCATAACGGAGTTACGGTAAAAATCATGTGCCGATTTATTTGGACTCGCTTAAATGAATTATTCGCTTTTTCGAAACATTTATATATTTCCGGTATATGTATATTTTTACACAAAAAAGTCGTTTTTTAAAAAAAGAAAACAAAAAGTATATCCTTTTAATCTGGGAAATGAAAGCAAATATATCTTTTTGTTTTGTTTGTTCGTCTTTAAGAACCCATCCATCACAATAAAATGGAAGACTGGCTTTATGGAAGAAATAAAGATAAGCTTTCAACTTTGACAAAGGACAACAACAACAACAACAACAACAACAACAACAAAAATAATAATATAATAATAATAATAATAATAATAATAATAATAATAATAATAATAATAATGACAATAATAATAATGACAATAATAATAATAATAATAATAATAATAATAATAATAATAATAATAATAATAATAATAATGACAATAATAATAATGACAATAATAATAATGACAATAATAATAATAATAATAATAATAATAATAATAATAATAATAATAATAATAATAATAATAATAATAAAATAATAATAATAATAATAATAATAATAATAATAATAATAATAATAATAATAATAATAATAATAATGACAATAATAATAATGACAATAATAATAATAATAATAATAATAATAATAATAATGACAATAATAATAATAATAATAATAATAATAATAATAATAATAATAATAATAATAATAATAATAATAATAATAATAATGACAATAATAATAATAATAATAATAATAATAATAATAATAATAATAATAATAATAATAATAATAATAATAATAATAATAATAAGCTCGCGAGGTCCCAGGTTGGGGAGTATTTGCCAGGATGAGTCATTTAAAGCGATCTATATTTGAAGGACGAGTTTTCTGGACATATTTTTCAAAAAGTGTTCTTTCTGAGTACAACAAATATTTTGTTAATTAAGAATAATATCATATATTCCCATTCTGTAAACATTCATGCAGTAATCCGGTTCGTCATGTGAAAAAAGTAACGTGTTTTTAAGCAAGTAAACAATAAATAATACGCGTTCATAATGTGAGTAAATGAATGAATAAACGATCTCAATTCAAAGACCTGAAGAATGCGATTTTTGCGGTTGGTTAACCGAGGTAAGAACAACCTATACAAATTGATAATTCATTACATACCATATCGGCCGTTGATCTATGCTGCCGCATACACATACATAACGCCGTAATCTTCAATTTTTCCAGAATTGGTTTGCTTCACAGACTGATTGATTGATTGATTGGTTAAAATGACCACAAAATTAATTTTTAACCAGTTGACTGCCGTACTCTGGAAAGACACGTTTTCATAAATTTGGCCAGAAAATTCGTCCTTCAAATTTAAATATAGATCGATTTAAATGACCCTCATCTAGACAAAAAAACCCCTCTCAAACCTGGGACTTAAGGTAGATCTCGCGAGGTCCCAGGTTTGAGAGTTTTTGCCCAGATGAGGGTCATTTAAATCGACGGATATTTGAAGGACGAGACTGGCCAAAGTTTTAAATCCGTGTCTCTCCTAAGTATCTGGGTGGGGTTCCTGACCTCCCATAGTGGGCAGGGGGGTACATACTGTGTCTTCTATCCCCTTATATCTGTTTTCCAACATGCCCCCCCCCCCCCCCCCCCCCCCAAATTTTTTTTTTTTTTTTTTTTTTTTTTTTTTAAATGAAGCATTTATATAGATTATAAATTGCAATATCAACAAAACGTGCTCAACAAGGGGTCCCTAGTCAACAGCGACACTTAATATGTAGGACAAAAGATAGCGCCTGTCAAGTGTAATGCAATTTTTTTTCTGACAGAAAGAGTGTGAGTAAAGAGCCTTTTCCAAGGATTATGCGCCGATCAGAGCGGAACTCGAACCCAGGACCCTCCGGTTCGGAGGCCACATAGCTGATGTATCTTGTAAGTTTTCTAGCCAAAATGTAAATAATGTTGTTTGTCTGTAAACGTTAGTAGATATTTAATTTCCAGCTGTCAAGACTTGTAATAATATCTGTTGTATCAATGAGTTTAGCGTCACTGAATATCAAGTCTAATTAATGCGTAATATAATGCGTTCCCTTGACTGATTATTGTGACGCTAATACTGTTATTGACTTTTTTCATATTGCCAGTAAACCATTATTAACGATTTGAATTACGAGTACTTGTTCTACATTTAAATTGATACTAAGTCTTGGCAATATATATTTTTGCTATTATCTCTGTCCTACGTTTTCTAAAAAAAAATTCTTGTAGCACTTCATTTCAAACAGAAGCAGCAAAGCAATATTTTCCCATCTGCATTGCTTCAGAAATAGATTGTTGCCGCTAGAAATATACAGACATAAATCAAATAGATAAATATGAACATATAGCATTTCCATGAATTAGCCATGGTTCAGTTATTTCCAAAACAGTAAAACAGGCAATATAAAACCATAATATTATCATTTCATAAAGTAGTATCAGGCGTCCATTAAGCGTCGTTTTTTGTACTAACACTCTTACATCATCCGGCACTGCCTGTAGCCAGGTACTCATTCACACCTGAGTTTGGTGATATAGTAATGTGCAGATTTTGTTAGTTTTAGTCCTTGCATTAACCTTTACAGGTCAGTCCCTTCTTTCTTTTTTTATGTTGTAACTACCTCTACAGGTCAGAATCATTCACTTATGGTATTCAACTGGTGTTATGTTGGAAGACTTGGTTGAAGAAAAACTGAATTCATCGCCAAGGATATCAAACTTGGGTTAAATATATTTGTTTATATAGGTTCTTCAGGAGTGAAAAACTAAAATTTCATAAATAGTGACCTACTGCCTATAAACGGTATGAAATCGGAATCATGTGGAAAGTAAAAACTAAATGGATACGAATTTTGATTTATGATTTATGTTTATATGCTGTTTTGTTTTTGTTTTTGTTTTTGTGCGTTTTTGTTTGTTTGTTTTGTTTTTTTTTTTTTTGTGGAGAAAAATATAGTTTCTTAAAATGACAGAAAAAACAACTAAAACTTCCTATTTCTAAATTTTTCTCCCTCAAATCTCCCTTTTTTATTTTGGTTCATGCTGACATACTACTTGGTTTGAAACATTGGGTCACGTTTCTGATAATTCTAATGTTCAACAAGACACGTTTCAGCATTTGGTACATATCCCGACATAACAAAACTTAAACTTGAGCTTTTATATAGCGCAATATCCACTAAACCTGCTCAAAGCGCTTTACAAGGGGTCCCTGACCAACAGCAACACGTAACATGTAGAACGAGACATGACGCCTGTTAGGCGATGTTACAATTTTTCGGACAGAGACAAAGCTGTTAACGGCCAGGTACTCATTTTACACCTGAGTACTGTGAGAGAATGTGAGTAAAGAGCCTTTTCCAGGGACTCAACTAAGCGCCGAGCGAGGCTCGAACCCAGGACCTTCCGTCCGAAAGCGAGTGTCATACCACGAGACCACATAGCCGCACAAACATCGTTTTGAAACATCCGGTCACAAATCGTCCACCATGTGGATCAAAACAAATCAATAAGCCCAGTTTTAAAACGCGGACACAACAAGGTGTCAACTCTTACACTCCGTAGGCCTACTTTGAACAAAAAAAAAGCAATACATTCTTTATTATTTTTTCCCCAGAAAACTTGTCCTTCAAATTATATCGATTAATTAGAACGATCTTCATCTTGTCAAAAACTCTAAATCCTGGGGCATCCTTGAAGAGTTCACGAAAGTCCCAGGTTTGAGAGGTTTTGACAAAATGGCGGTCATTGAAATCGATCAGTATTTGAAAGAAGAGTTTTCTGGCCAGAAGACGGCAGTTAACTGGTTAAGAATTATTATCAGAAGGAAGGTAAGTGGTTTCTCCACAAGGCGGTGGTGTCACCTGCTAATGTCAAACCAATCACTCAGTCTTACCTAGCCACATCTCAATCACTTTTATCTTAGTCAAATAAACCAAGGTGAGAATCGAAAATCAGAGGTTTAATACGTAACCACATCTTATCCTAATCGAATACATTTTATAGTGAACTAAAATCACGGATTTAAAGGGGGTGGGAGGGGGGGGGGGGACAACAAGAGAGGTCAACGTGTGTCAGAAATCTGGAGATAAAATTATAAAAAATAAAATTCTGAAAATTTGATATCAGATCTTTATAAGTTTTGTGTGTTTGACCCCCTTTCAATTCCATCTCATTGGACAAAAAACTAAATGCGCACCAATCTCAATCGAGCATAATTTTTATTTTTATTTCAAATCATGCATTCTCAAACCCGACAAGTGACAGCTCGGAATATATTATGGCGTCAAATGAAAAAAAAAAAAAAAAAAAAAAAAAAAAAAAAAAAAAAAAAAAAGATTCATAAAACAAATAAAATTACTAATTTTTTAGCATTGGGCCACTCGGTTGATGAGCAAAATGCTGTGCAGGAAATATAGTAGCAGTAACTGCATCTCGACAAAGAGATATTTATTACACCTTCTCATATTTTATGAGATAACGCATCGTGCTGCTAAATCAAATACAGATGAAGTCTGGTTTTCCTAAACTCATGAAGTCGATTTTTCTGCTTTTCGAGATCAATGAGATAAATTGAAAAGTAAACTTTATTTTAATCATCAAATGGCACAAGGATTCCCCTAGATTTGTGTGAATTTGAAGTTTAAATATGAAAAAAATACAGACCGAATAAGAAATTTTAAGGGGAAATAATCCTCATTATCTCAAAATTGGAAAACATGGAGTTAGGTAGTTTTGGAAAACCACTCTTCAATTTAACATTGACACTACGTCACACACTATTGTTATCTATCTACATGATCAGTTTATTGCATGAGGGTTTAATATTTATTGCATATTATTATCGTGTTATTAAGTTTCAGAGTCTTGATGAACAAAATCATGAATATAGCAGTTAACTGCCGTACTCTGAAAAGACAGGTATTTAAAAAGTTGGTCAGAAAACTCGCCCTTCAAATATCGATCAGTTTAAATAACTTTCATCTTGCCAAGGTGAGGGTCATTCAAATCGATCGATATTAGAGGGACTAGTTTTCTGGCCAAATTTTTAAATATCTGTCTTTTCAGAGTACGCAGGTTAAATGGTTAAATATAGAAGAATAAAATACTTCTTTTTTTGAAGCTATTGTATTCATGTATGCTCAATACCTTCAGCCAATAGCTTTCCGTATTGAAATATTCGCAATTAGTGTCAGTCAATTCTTTCCCTTGTTCACCATCGCGTTTCGTTTACTACGTTGCTCAACATATCTTCACATAGAGTCTAGGTCTTGAAATTTTATTATTTCAAATTTAATTTTTTAAAAAAATTAGTGAACGGCGTTAAAAACCTCAGTCATATTAAACAGTAACAATGGTGCAGAATGACATTATTGTTTAGTGTTGTGTTCTTTTTTTTTTTTTTTTTTTTTTTTTTGTTTCAGTTTGTGTTTATTATCACTTTGTTTTGTGGTTGTTTACATAAGAAATTTTTACTTTTGCAATATATTTTCTAATTCTTGTTGTACTGGGTACCTTTCTTACTACAAAATCAATATTACATTTTAAAAAACTTATCAGAAATAGATTTTCAAGAAATAAGAACACAAATGACAACATAATAAATAAGTAAAAATGAACCTGGATTTAAATATACGACATGGGGATCCATTGGCATTCACTTTGTTTATGACTTCATGTAATAATGTATTAATTTGCCAGTACTAGGTGTAGTTCTTTCTTTCAAATGCACGACCTATCGAACTTTGAAGTTTTCCGCTTGCTCGTGATTGAATATATATACGTATATATGTAAGTACAATATAGCGTAATCATTTCCAACGATGATGCCTGCTACTCGGTGCAGTGTTTGATATTTGGAAATCAACACACAACACAATGCCCTTCATCCACACCAATTAAAGTGTCACACAACCTCACCATCACAGAATCGATACTATACGCATTATAAAATAGAAATATCTTGTATCTAAAATCACCCAACCATTACCGATGACATTATTTCTAAGGTTACTTCCATCTTACGGGAAATCTGACGTTCGGTAACCTTTGCAACGGCTGGCCGATCACCTGCTCTCTTGGTTTCTATATATATATATATATATATATATATATATATATATATATATATATATATATGTGTGTGTGTGTGTGTGTGTGTGTGTGTATTCTCAGCACCATTCATGTCTTGTCACATGAAGTGTTGTTGTTTAATATTTTATTTATTTTTGACTTCTATTATAATATGAGCATAATTAAGATGCTGTTTTGCTGGGTTTCAATTTCCCCCCGCATTTTCAGTTTTACACGGTGTCCGAGTGTACCATTAATTAACTTCAAGCCTGGCACCTGCCACATCGAAATCAAAAATACATCCTGACACAAAATACCAAGGCAATGTTCACCAAAAGAAAGTATAAAGTGCGTTGTCATTAGTAATACCCAAAGAAACAATTGATTCCATTGGTCGCACTTTTGAATACAACTCAATGCTCACTCTCATTTGGTAATGGTTGCCGTGTATTTTGACGTAATTTTTTAAGCGAGCGTCACACTATGAGTCAATAAAGGCTACGACGATCAAAGAGCGTGAACTGAAGGTCAATCCCCCGACCCTAAAGAAATATGTCGAAAACAAAATTCGAGTATCGGTCGCCAAGGAGAAATGATGAGCCGTGTCCACTCAGCTATCTCGACAGAGAACGAGTTTCTATCACGCAACTGTCTGCTTCAGAGTGTATGTCTCTCATAGCAATCTCAGACTCACACTTGGACTTGGGTCGAGAAAGGATTATACTATGTGAAACAGTATATTGGTCCGTCATAGAGATTCTGTTGACTAAAGAGGGAATGCATTACACAAATGATATAGCACTGGGGTCAAGTTTTGCGACCACTGCAGCCCATTCCGTCTCTTATCACTGACAATGTCGTTTGACTGGTGACAAGACGACACATTGTACGGATGGTCTATATATCGTCTCATCGTAGTCCTTCAGAGACACAACGGAGCCGAATCTCTGATTCTGTAACGTCAAAAGGACAGTGACAAAATAGCTCTCTTTCTTTTGGATAGGACATAATTTATAGTAAAGTACTTTCCGCCAGATCAAACAGACCAATCACTTTTTTAAACGTGCAAAATGCCTTTCCTTTGGGAATATCGTCGAGGTACCTCCGAGTCGAACCTTTGGAATCAATTTAGGTCGTGCCGTAAGTCCAAGACTGTATCACTTACACAAAAGAGACACGCGGCAGACACATCGGCTCATCGTGGCCACCATTGTTCATTTCGCTTCAATACCAGAGTCAGCAACGTAAACAGAAATACGACTCGTTTTGTCAACAACGACTTGTTAATAAAAAAGACTGACAAAATAATAAATTATCGTAGTTAAGTGGGCGTCATCTGAATATGAATAAAGTGTCACCAATACCTACATCATTTGTATTCATCGCCCAGGTCGCTTCAGGTATGCGACCTTCCGTAAACGGACGATTTAACATGGAGTTTTTATTTACTCAAAGGAATGTGACAGGCCGTTCTTACCATCTGTTTTCTGGCCAACTAACTAAATTACAATGCGGATGTGGGAACTCTGTACATAATTTATTTCCTCTTTATTGTTTTTTTTTTCCTTCTCAAATAGACCTTAAATAAACCTTAAAGTTTGATTCCAATTCTTTATCAGTACATTTAGTTGTTATTTGTATAGGCGTGAAAATGAATGCCTAGTTCTAAGCAGCAAACGATCTTGAAGAAGCAAATGGATAGGAACCCCTTGTATATAAAGCGCTTTAACGACGTTTAGTGGATATTGTGCAATATAAATGCTCACATTTTGTTCATTTTGTTTGTTGTGTGTGTTCTTTTATTGTTGTTGTTGCTGTTGTAATTTAATTTCTATCAAATGGCAAGAACGGCCTCTATAATATAATTTATTGTTAAAATGTCGTCAGAAATGACTTGATTAATAATATATCAAAAAGTTAGATCCTATTTCCCTCAGAATAGAATATATCAATCCTTTTTTTCACAATTATATCTCGATAAATGATATGCTAAAAATGATAATTTGCCAACAAACGTTTCAATTTCAAAGACCAGAAAAAGTTTGTGTGTGTGTGTGTGTGTGTGTGTGTGTGTGTGTGTGTGTGTGTGTGTGTGTGACAGTGTCAGACATAGCAAGAAAAACAAAATACAAGATACAAGGGGGGAAAAAAGCATTACAAAAAAATCAGTCTTCCTCGACTGGGAATCAAACCTCAGACCTCCTGATTTTACATTACATGACAGTGGTTACTCAATATTTGGGACAATTTAATGCCTCTGTATAAATTTCAAATATGGATCACCATAGCTTAGGGTTGTATGAAGACCTGGATATACTTTTGAGAGCTACAGCTCAATCGCTGCAATGTTATAGAAAATGTATCATGCCTT
>NC_088363.1:79522595-79535095 GCF_034508935.2 Berghia stephanieae
GCTATTGAAAGAACTGGGCCTGGAGGAAGATGATGCTCTGACCCGAGATGCATGGAGATGTGGCATTCGTTATTACAACCCTGCATAAAGCGGGATACGCTGAAAGAAGAAGATTGATAGTACCACTGAGTACAAGCGTTACTTTCTCAAATTCATAGTCCTTGTAAGTGTGAAACCATTCCTCTGGAGATCTGGATAAATACCTTGTGCAACTGATGATTTTGGTTTAGTTTTAGTGTGAGGGCATCTTATTTTCTTTCCTAAATAAATCCTGGTCGTCAATAAAGATCATCTATCTCGCTCTTTTATGCCCCGTTCGTAATCATAAGAATATGCCTATACATTCTGATACTAAAATAGTTATGCCACCTTGCCTTATGATTCAATATGTAACATATTCTTTGTTCATGCATTGTTTAAAAGACTGGATCACCCTTACAATGAGTTTTGAACCCGGAGCGGGGAAGGTGTAACATCACAACATAATATAATCTGCATATTGGAAGATGGAAAGAAGGGGTAAGGAAGGCCCAAAACAACGTGACGCAGGATCGTGGAAAAAAAGAGCAAATAAAATTGGATGGCACTCCTTGCAAAGGCCAGAACTGTAGCCAAGGACCGGATGAAATGGAAGGGAAACGTCTAAACCTTATGCGCCCTTGGCACTGAGAGACGTCAGACTAAGGTAAGAACAGTTTACGAAGGCTACGTTTCATCGAGCTTCTTGAATTTTTTCGACGGATTGTCGATGTTCGGTTTATCGAAACATGACTGTAGTGTTTTGATTTCTCTCTCAATGAATGGGACCACTGATGTGAAAGCTTTTCCAAGTGTGTTGCGCGTTGTGTAACATTGAAAGGAAAATAACATATTAAATAAACATAGGCTTACGTTATAATTGGTTAGCGTCATACTCGTCTATGCTTTATCGCGGTGTCGTTATTTGATAACAAGATATTATTATGATAAAAATAAATATTACGTAAAGGAACGTGTCGACAGAGAATTTTCATTCATCAAAGTAAAAGAGAACTTTAAAAATTAATTATACTCCGTATTTGATTTTATTGATTGAATTAGATTTTATTCTTTGCCATTATATGTAGAGTTTGTGTGCATAAGTGTGTTTTGTCTGCCACCTGGCGAAAAAGCCAAGGGGCGAAACATTTGTGTTGTGTTGTTTTCAACTGGTGTGAGTCACCTATCCTCACTTTATATTCTTTACATCTCAGTTTGTGTTTTTTTTCTCTCGATTGGTTGAGTATATTGAACCATCACACACAGAGTTGGAGTTTTTTCCAGATTGCTATAGCATACAACCCTCTGAATTGAAAATGTTTAAAATGCTCCCCAGTTCCGAGGGCGGGGGGGGGGGGGGGGGTGGAGAGAGAGAGAGAGAGAGAGAGAGAGAGAGAGAGAGAGAGAGAGAGAGAGAGAGAGAGAGAGAAGTAGTAAGTTATAACTTGCAACATTGTCCGTTACAGAGAAATCAGTGCTTATTTGGTTGTCTTAAAACGACAGAAAACAATTAAATTGACACCAGCCATACAGTAACAACACTGTTTACTTTGATGAAAGTACTTTTTGTTTCATTTTGACCTTAAAAACTTTAACTTAAAATATCGACCGATTATAATGACACTCAACTTGTCAAAAATCCTCAAACCCGAGACTTAAGAGCATAGGTATTCCCATTGTACTACAATGTGTATAGTTATGGTTTAGAGTCACTGTAATTCCTAAGGATCTATATTTAAAGTCACAGTTTTCTGGCCGTAACCAGAAAAGTGTTATGTCAAAGTACGACGGTGCACGACGCTAACCAAGTAGGTAAGGATCGTGTTGTTTTTCCTCCTGATTACATTCGATTTAGGTCTTTCTTGCATTCGACCCAGGTGATCAATTATTGCTTGATGGTCTGCAAGGACAGGGGAAGATCAAACATAATATATATCTGGTAGTATTATAAGGTCCCTTTCCTCTTGTGACTTGTGTCACAAAGATATGTTACAAACTGTTCCAATCCGGTATTGTGTTGGAATGAACTTGTTAGTGAAAATTGAATTTTACGTCCAAGTTACAGAATTTAGTTGTTTTAATTTGGGGAAAATGAATGTAGTCTCCTATCCTGCAAAAGAAACAGTGTTAGACAAAGCAGAAAGTAAAATACTAGAAAACACTATCAAGAAAAAAAAAACAGCCTGCTCGATTGGAGATGGAACCTGAGACCTCCTGATTACCAGTCAGACGTGATTTCATTACACCAGTGCCCGCTTCCCTGTCACTTAAATGTCCTGTAAAAGTCTTAAATATCTTGACTCTATAATATTGTTTGCTTTTTAAAACTTAGCTCTCTTCATTTGGTTGATCCAGACACATTACTAGAGTGACACAATTGGTTATCATGCTCCTGCAGCTTCATGGATACTATTTTTGACACGCCTAAATCGTAATTTAGGTAGATTAGAAAGTTGATACAAAGATTCCGGTGTTTCCAAAATATTGCTAAAGAATCTAGACAGTTCCCACGTCTCATGAAAATAGCTTTGTATTGCACGAACCACATAAACATCTTCGCTTCATTAACTGGACATTGCAATAAAAGCGTCAAGAATGAGTGGCTGGTAGTCGGCATGGAACGAATGCACTTAATGACAATAGGTATAATACTGTCTCTACAGTGTATAGCACCTTTAACTGTCTCACTGAAATCTACAATATGCAGATTTGAAATATAGAATGGGTCCACCGAGAAGACATCTAATTTCATGGTCTCGTGAAAACAACATGCCAGTCCTGTCCTCAATTTCAGCTTACACCATTCAGTTGATAGGTCACATCAAGATTTACAGAATCAACTTATTTGGACGAAAGATGATCTTCGATGTGTCATGTTTACCAGATGCAACAGTATTGTGGAGATATCATTCCAGAGAAACATTTCGGTCACTTGTCTTTAGCTAATTTCCAAGTTTAAAAATAGTGAATATCCATCAATGAATGGATTGAAACGGTCTTTGTTTATCCGAAATATTTGACAATCATTTTAGATTTATTCATTTAATTAATTATTGTTGTTGTTATTATTATTATTATTATTATTATTATTATTATTATTATTATTATTATTATTATTATTAAAGTCAAGCAGAAAAAAACGGAAACATTATGAATCTATTTAAATAAGAAGTAGACAGCAGACTTAAGCAATGAGAAAATGACCTCAAATTGATTCTTGCCAAGTTGAATAAAATTGTTTAATTAGTTAGGAAACTATGCTGGTTATACCAGCCGTTAAAAATCACGATATCACAGGTTTCCAAACTTGCGTCTTGTTTTAGCATTACAGAATTACTATAGTGTGAGAAGTTGCCTGTCTAGTTTAAAAACAAATGACGGAACGGAACGGGGTATAATCTTGAATGGGTTCTATTTCTCCTAGGAATGATCCATAATTTTCAATACGACCGGGAATAATATTCGATTTATTTAAAAAGATGAATTGCCTCCAATGAACTCTGACTTGAATACAATGGACTACAGCATTTGGGTTTTGATGGTTTATAAGGGTGGTACAACGGTTTTACTAAGAAAAAAAAGTTAAAAGAGTAAATGCAAAAAGCATATGATCGGCTCACTATTTAAGCTACTAGAAAACCAATTAATTGTTCATGGGTAAAGCAAATTGAAGGATCGACAGATCACATTAAAATTTGAGAATTACGTACAAATTCTTCGATATGGTATTTGGGCCGGGTGTTTATTGAAACAATCATGGAATAACATTTTCACCATATTTTCTTGCAATTTTGTGTAGACCCTCTATCTACAAAAATTTCAATTAAAAAAAATTGATTATGGTAAAATTTCAGACGCAAAATGTATATCTAGTCTTTTGGCTGCAAGCTTCTAAACTTTCCTGTAATTTTCTCGCACCCGGAAAAAAAAGTATGACTGTTTTATTTCAGAGCAATTATCAGAAATATTTGAAAATTTACAAGCAAAGTGATTGATATATCGAATATATATAGATTGATAGACCTGGATTATTAGTGCTTGCCAAGTTTAATAAAAGAAAATTCTTCATTGATTTAGAAACAATGTCAGTTTTTCCAAAGTCGTATAAAAATCACGACATCTGAAGTTGTGGTGCATAATTTACTAATAACAGGCCTGCCTAGTACTACGAAAAATAGAATTTTTGGCTACAGCTACAGAACAGAACTGCATTCACCTCATTGACTAAATAACTCTTGTTGAGAAGAGAAGTTTTATTCCGTAGAGCCTATATTCACGACTTTGGACCAATTCTTTTATCATGCTGAGAGCAAATTGCTTATTTTATTAAGGCTATTTAAAGTTAATTTTTCTACTTTTCTCTTGGAAACTACGAATGTTTTAAATTTCAAGTAGACATCTCTGTAACAACAGTCGGAGAGTCAACATTTTAAAATATATTGTCTTGAAAAATAGTTATCCAAAGTTCAATAAATGGGTTTGATTGTGGTGAAATTCCATACTTGCATCATTTATAATCTGGAGGCCACAGGCTTCTAAACTTTTCCGGGGTTTTTCTCTCGCACCAGATTTATCAATATTATTTATTGCTGAGAATAACATTTTTTTAAGCTTCGAAAGACTACAATATATCAATTAGTCTGATGATTGTAACTTTAAATCGAATTCTTGGGATTTGAGTCAGCCCAACATAATATATTTTAGAGGTGATTGGTCGTACTTTCAAAACAAATGCTGCATGTCTCATGAAAACCACACAACATACTTAAGGTTGTCAGTGAATACATGTTTAGTTGTCTTCGCAGAACATGTAAGACTTAGGTGCAAACCAGTGTCGCCTGTCTGGTGGTCTTAACTGACCGTATTCATACTTAACTATGGCTAAATGTACAATGACAAAACACAAATAAATTTTATTTTTGCCAGAAAAAAAAAATCAAATATTAAATATGTGATGTATATATATGAAATGTTTGTTAAACATATCTTAAACCTGAGACTATAAAGTGGTCTCAGGCTTGATATTTTTCAACAAGCTGGAGACCGATTTAATACATATGACTGTATCTATAAACTATTTAAATTTAAAGTTTTCTGGACAAAATGAAATAAAAAGGTGTCAGTCATTGTACCAAGGCTTAGATTCTTTTGCCAAGTTAAACTAGATGGATATAGGGGATTTATAATCTTGTAAAGGGAATTCTCTATTTTTATATTTATAATATTGATATTTCTTATTATTTGTGGAAATTATTCTCCAAAATATCACCTATGCTGACACCATTTAAGCATTTAACAAAGTAATACATATATCTTATTACTTGATTTTATTGCTTATAATAATAATGATAATAATAATAATAATAATAATAATAATAATAATAATAATAATAATAATAATAATAATAATAACAACAACAACAACAACAACAATAATTATAAAAATAATAATAATAACAATAATAATAATAACAATAATAATAACGATAATGATAATAATGAAAATAATAATAATGATAATAATAATAATAATAATTATTATTATTATTATTATTATTATTATTATCATTATTATTATCATTATTATCATCATCATTACTACTACTACTACCACTACTTCTACTACTACTACTACTACTACTACTACTACTACTACTACTACTGCTACTACTACTACTACTACTACTACTACTACTACTACTACTACTGCTGCTACTACTACTACTACTACTACTACTACTACTACTACTACTACTACTACTACTACTACTACTACTACTAGTAGTACTACTACTACTACTACTACTACTACTACCATGAATATCATTATCATTGTCGGAATGTGTAATTTTTATTGGTGAAAAATTAATATAATTTGAGTTCTATATACAAGTCCCCAGTGCGAGCTTATGTGCAGTTCAAGAATCTAAAACATCTGAGCATATATATATTTTAAAAAATCAAACAAGGGCCAACAATTAAATAATACGATACATACCTATTCTCAAGGACCTATTTATGGCTTAGCACTGCAGTAGCCTTTTGTATCCTTTGTATGGCCTGCAATTCCATCGGCAAATCTTATTTGGACGACTCTCGTGAATCGACGATGTCTCCAAGTGACACACGATTCGAAAACAGAAAGGCACTATCATTACATCTGAACTTTTTGCCTCTGCCAATTTTTAATATATTAAATCTGCCATCCTAGAAACCTAAAAATAGACCCCCCCCCCCCCCCCCCCCCCCCCCCCAAAAAAAAAAAATAAGTAAAAAAAAAAATCATACAAATCTATAGATTTATCACCTTTATGTTATCATATAAATTGTACCCTGTGAGCGTTTCTTTATTGTTTACTGCCACTTGCCTCAGTCCTCATTTATCAGCTGGGCGCTGACTATTGACTATTTTTCAATAGCAGATATCTCCAAGTGTGTGCCCTGTTTTCTCTTTTTCTCTGATCTTTTAATAGTTTTATAGCAATGGCTTTGATTAAATCAGAGAGTCTCCCAGGGTACTTCTATCATTCAAGATTTTCAATAAAAAATAATGATGCTACAATATTTATCTGGATTAAAGCTGCTAATAATTTCAATTGGTCGGCGTGTGTTCATGGCATCTATGCTGTCGTGCTTTAAAGGAAAAATAAAAAAAGGCATGTATTTAAAGTTTTGGTCATAAAACTCATCCTTCAAATTAATATAGATCAATCAAAATGACTCTCATCTTGTCAAATGAATACTCTCACCCTGGGATTTCACGGAAGTCTCAGGTTTGAAATTGGTTGACAAGATGACGCTCACATTAATCGATTGGTATTTGAATAATTTAAATAGATATCTATGTGCTGTTTTTTTTTTCAGAATACGTAGAAAATGCCTTTTTAAGTTTGACCAGAACTGTGTTTACCTTTTAATCCGATGGATTCTAATGCCTTAAACTTGTCAAAAGTCCGTAGACATTAGACTTTTTGCATAACCAGGATATATAAAAATATACAAATTGGATTAATAATCAAACACTCCATTCATGACTACGTATAATATACAACTCTCCGTTTTTGTCTCAATCATGTTATTACTTTTCATGTTTTGAAGAAAATTTGAGAGGAACTGGAGAGAGAGAGAGAGAGAGAGAGAGAGAGAGAGAGAGAGAGAGAGAGAGAGAGAGAGAGAGAGAGAGAGAGGAGGGCATCC
The DNA here is from genome assembly GCF_034508935.2 of Berghia stephanieae. NCBI lineage: Eukaryota > Metazoa > Mollusca > Gastropoda > Nudibranchia > Aeolidiidae > Berghia > Berghia stephanieae. The sequence continues at coordinate 79,529,811 of NC_088363.1, forward strand.
AATAAAACAAAACCAGTTCCTCCACATTGTTTTCTTCCATGATATCCCTCATACAAATGTGCTGACGACGATGTTGATGATTAGTTGTTTGGTTGAATTTTTTTTTAGTGTTTACGATTGCCAACAATAATGGATGGATTTATTTTTGGTACATGAAAATCGTGAAAATACAGAACTATGTTGAGTAAAAGAAAAAGCCAAGAAAAAATTACCAAACAAAGAAAAAAAAACCCAAATAAAAACAAAAAGTAATCTAAGCCGAATGAGAGAGAGAGAGAGAGAGAGAGAGAGAGAGAGAGAGAGAGAGAGAGAGAGAGAGAGAGAGAGAGAGAGAGAGTGAAATAATGATGATGATGATGATGATGATGATGATGATGATGATGATGATGATGATCATGATGATCATGATCATAATGGTGGTAGTGATGATGATGATGATAATGATGATGAGGATGATGATGATGGTGATGATGATGATAATGATGATGATGATGATCATCATCATGATGGTGGTAGTGATGATGATGATGATGATGATGATGATGGTGATGATGATGATGATGATGATGATGATGATGATGATGATGATGATGATGATGATGATGATGATGATGATGATGGTGAAGATGATGTGTTGTTGATGATGATGATGATGACGATGATAATGAAAAAAAATAACACCATAGATGAACCGACCATAATATTATGATAATATTAGATCATAATAATGATACACCATTATTATGGGCCCGTTGACCAGAGTGACCACTGACCAGTAATCAGTAACGGGAGGAACATCAAACCAAATCACACTGGTGTTATTACACAATCATCGCATACCTTCTGGTTGTAAGTAGAAAATAAACATTATGCCATACTTTCTATCTGTCCATACAGTATATAGATAGTATGCGCTTAGCTTTGAAGCTCATAACATTGCCATCCGGAAGTATAAGGGACCAACACACAAAACTGTATCCATCAACGTTTATGGTCTGGTTAATACAGTTCAGTGAGCATTACCGATAAACGCGGATGGCAAAAAACAATAACAAAGACCTGAGTGACGTCATCTTCGAACTATCTATACTTCGTAAACTATAGCTACTATCATAACTATTAATACAATTCTCTGTCGTACTCTAAATTTAAAAATGTTAAAAATATTTTGGCCAGAAAACTCGGCCCTTCATTTATCGATTGATTAAAATTGCCCTCATATTGCTAAAAAAATCTCAAACCTGTGACTTCCTAGTCCTTTTGGGAAGTCCTAGGTTTGGTAGTTTTTTAACAAGTTGAGGCTTGTTTTAATCAATCGAAATTTGAATGAAAAGTTTTCTGGCCAAAATTAAAAAAGTGTATTATTTTTTTCCCTTGAGGACAGCAATATACCTACTCTCACAACTGCTGTTACTACAACTACAACTTCTACAACTTAAGTGTGACGTGTCAAGGTGTTTGCCCTTTCGAGGTAAACGCATTCCTCATTCATATGTACGCATGTGACTTTGATCTATTCGTCACCTATAATATATGACCAGGAGATCAAAGCAATTCTGTTTGAGAGAGGTTAACCAGTTAACTGTCGTACTCTGGAAAGACACATATTTTAAAATTTGGCCAGAAAACTCGGCCTTCAAATATCAATCGATTTAAATAACCCGCATTTTGGCAAATTCTCTCAAACCTGGGACTCCGGGAAGTCCCAGGTTTGAGAGGTTTTGCTTTGATGAGGATCATTTAAAATCGATCGATATTTGAAGGACAAGTTTTTATGGCCATATTTTTAAATACTTGTTTTTCCAGATCCGACTGTTAGCTGGTTAATGTTTGTAGCTAGCGAGATGTGTACGTTATGTCAAGACACCCTAGATCAAATCTATGAAGCTGATGAAAGGAGGTATTTACGTATGTTGTTGTTTATGGCTTTAATCAATCAAGTACATGTATTTATAATAGCTGGAGTAGAATTTCCACAAACACACTTTTATATAGAGATTATATATATGTAAAAAAAATGTTTTGAATGGGGAGTCAAAAAGTGAGGAAGAAAGAGTTCATTCATAATTTAATTTTAAACATGATTTACTATAGTCTATGTCGTTTCACATTATAAAGCTTATAATCTCAAGCAGGCATAATGGTTTTCAATTCAAACAAAACACAATGAAATGCATTTTGTTATAAGTAGTCAATCATTCGTATACAATTTTTAACACATTCAACCGTTCGCTTTATTATTAGATTATTCGTACTTGAGTCAATTACCCCGTAATAAAAATGATGATGATGATGATGATGATGATGATGATGATGATGATGATAATGAAACTTTAAATATAGAGACGACGACCATCCTAGTCCTAGTCGTTGTGTTCGTTTAAATATTGTACAAGAAAAACAAAATTTACTAAAGTTGTTTTCTGTCAATCTTGTTAAATGGGCCCGCATTTATAAAAAAATAATTAAAATTTGAGTTTTTATATAGCTCAATATCCACATAACATGTTCAAAGCGCTTTATAAAGGCTCCCTGACAAATAACAACACGAAACGTATAGACGAGACATGACGCCTGTTAGGCAATATTACTATTTTTCCGACAGAGACAACGCTATTAACCGCCAGGTACTCATTTTACACCTGAGTACGGTGAGAGATTATGAGTAAAGAGCCTTTTCCAAGGACTCAACTTTGTGCCGAGCGAGGTTCGAACCCAGGACCTTTCGATCCGAAAGCGAGCGTCATACCACAAGACCATAATATAACGCACATACTGATGACCTGAATAAATGTAGTCTGAATACCACTCTGCATGTCTTAAAAATATAAACAATATTTTCTAGCCAGTTAAAACTGTATGTAAGAATTGAACAGGTTAGAGTCATCCCTGGATGGAGTTAGATAGATCCATAGTAACACCACGAAAAAGGTTGGATCATATTGAAGAGATCAAATTGTTTCAAGCGATTTAGCCATATTGCACTCGGGTATGGATGATCGAATGTGAGTGAACAACCTTTTTTCAAGAAATCAACTTTGTGCAGTACACAACAGGACTCAAACCTGTGAACTGCAGGTACGAAGGAGAGTGTCATACCCCAAGACCGCAAGGTCGCAGATCACATACTAAAAGTGGAAATGGATAATAATAATAATAATAATAATAATAATAATAATAATAATAATAATGATGATGATGATGATGATGATGATGATGTGATAATGATGATGATGACAACGATGATGATGATGATGATGATGATGATAAAAAAAAGTAATTAAAACAATTATGATAATAATGAAAATAATAATAATAATAATAATAATAATAATAATAATAATAATAATAATAATAATAATAATAATGATAATAATAATAATAAAATAATAATAATAATAATAATAATAATAATAATAATAATAATAATAATAATGATGATGATAATGATGATGATGATGATGATGATGATGATGATGATGATGATGACAACGATGATGATGATGATGATGATGATGATGATGATGATGATAAAAAAAAGTAATTAAAACAATTATGATAATAATGAAAAATAATAATAATAATAATAATAATAATAATAATAATAATAATAATAATAATATAATAATAATAATAATAATAATAATAATGATAATAATAATAATAATAATAATAATAATAATAATAATATTAATAATAATAATAATAATAATAATAATAATAATAATGATGATGATAATAATAATAATAATAATAATAATAATAATAATAATAATAATAATAAAAATAATAATAAAAATAGTATTAATAATAATAATAATAATAAAAAAAAAAAAAAAAAAAAAAAATAATAATAATAATAATAATAATAATAATATAATAATAATAATAATAATAATAATAATAATAATAATAATAATAATAATAATAATAATAATAATAATAATAATAATAATAATAATAATAATAATAATAGTAATAATAATAATTATAATAATAATAATAATAATAATAATAATAATAATAATAATAATAATAATAATAATAATAATAATAATAAAATAATAATAATAATAATAATAATAACAATAATAATAATTTATTTCACTTTTTCGGAAACGCTTTGTCCAGCATGTGGTAAATAATAAAAATCCAATAATTATTTGCAAAAGATTAAAAGTAAATTAAGGGTAAAGTTCAAAAATAGACTTTAGATTATGTACATACTTGTGAGAAAAGATGTAGCAATCTACCGGTGTAAAATGAATATAAAATGGAAAGGTTTTAGTAATAAATGAATAGACATATGAACAGGTCATGTCGTGAGGATAAGGTCATCACTAGGATTGACCTGCATTGAACCCTAAAAAGAGGAAAGATGAGAAGCGATTCAGAACAATATGATCGCGCGTTGGTCTAGATGCATAATACTAATTGAAAAAGGCAGTGAGAAGAAATCAGAATTTTAAGTAGGAAACACAACCAAAGTATTCATGGTCAAGTTTAATTGACCCGGAGTTATTTCCCTTCTATTACTTTCTTTAAAAATTAAAAAAAAAAATGCCCTTCCGCCACATCTAGATATCGTCGCCTTGGCATTCCACGAAGCAATATAGATAATTCATCATCATATCTGATGTCAACAGGAATCCCCCATGTTGTCCAAGTGAGCAAATTGGGGGTTAGTAATCTTGCCGAAGTAAAAAAACAAAAAAAAAAAAAAAACAAAAAAAAAACGAAAGACCCTGAAGTGGGACTCGAACCTTGGACCTTCCGGATCACAGTGCAATGTCTTAACCACTCGGCCACTTAGCCCCAATTCTTGGCTATACGAAATTAAGTGAGTAGGAAAGTGCCAGAAGACAATAGAGAATTTTTTTTTATGCTGCGATGGGGGCTCGAACCCGCGACCTTACTGGTACAACAACTCCGCCTGGCCCCCATTGCCGCGAAAGTTTTATTCTGGCGCTTTCCTGCTCACTTCATTTCTTGTTATTATCGGCATAAGTGCCTGCTCCACTCATTTTTATTGGATACAGTCTTTTGTCTTTCTTCGTAATATTGTAATGAATCTCTGGAGCGTAGGCTAACTGGAAGACGACTTTGTTCATGTTCAGATACAAAAGCAGACAATTTCTCATAATTACAAATACCATTACAATAATAATAATAATACTAATACCACTTCTGTTACAGATACTCATACTACTACTACTACTACTACTACTACTACTACTACTACTACTACTACTACTACTACTACTACTACTACTACTGCTGCTGCT
>NC_088363.1:79537595-79547595 GCF_034508935.2 Berghia stephanieae
TTGAAAGAAAATTGAAAAGACAAAGGAATAAGAAAAAGTTTTTAACATGCGTATTACATCTTCCATTTGCCAATCTTCGCCGATGAGCGAGCTGAGCTCGAAATTGTATTTTAAGAATCAGGTTCATATTGACAAATACATACCGTTTTTGAGACGACTGGTCACATTTGTAACCCCCCCCCCCCCCCCGTCTCATTGATTCTTGGAATTGAATTTAAAGCCACAATGAATTGATGAGGTGACTTTAATAACCTTCTAACTCACACATCAAGTTGGAAAATAAGTTAACGCTCTCAAATAATCTATAGGTCAGGTTAGATTCACCAGAGAAAATTTGAAGTTTCAAAACACTCAGGTATTGCTTTACGGAGCAAACAAAACAAATATTTTCCTCTAAAAGTCACTAAATAAATGAGAAAAAAACATAAATATCGCAGTTTTCTCTGAACAGCACACCTCAATGGCTCATGTCCTCAGTTTTGCTGCAGGCGAGGATAATTTGACTTCATGAAGAAGACTCTTTACTTGTTTTCCCTCACCGCATACTACTGTGTAAAATTTGTATCAAGACAGAAACAGCGTTATGTTATTATTGTTATTATTATTGTTATTATTATTATTATTGTTATTATTACTTTATTAATAAATAATAATAATAATAATAATAATAATAATAATAATAATAATAATAATAATAATAATAATAATAATAATAATAATAACGGATGTCATTTAATGGACGGCACAGACATCAGGCTCTATGTGCTACACAATTAGAGATTGAAAGAAATGGTTTAAGTCTTTCTTTGATCGAATCGTTTATAGTCTGTCGCCTCTCTTAGCTCCGGCGGTAAATTATTCCAGATTGTTGGCCCCTAGGTGTTTAAAAAGCTCGATCTCCCATAGTTTTCAGGTGAGTTCACTCAATGAAAAAATTGACGTAAATCAATCTCACATTTCTCAGCGAAGCCGCTTAATTTAAATCAAATTGTATAAATTAATTAGTCATTACATTCATCATCAGATTTGCACTGGTATACTGAATCGATACGCCTGGCCACATATGCATTCAGCTATTTAATACCTTCCCCCCCCCCCCCCCTTCATTTTTGGGTATTATCTATCCATCAGTCCACCTGACCTACAGTAATTACCGTGAGATGATCCTGGTGCGAGGAGGTACCTTCTGGATGGGTACCAATTTCCCGGATTCGACTACTGGCGAGTACCCCATGAGAGAAGTGGCCGTCAATAGCTTTTATCTGGACAAAAACCCGGTCATCAACGCCGATTACTGGTATTGTAACAATGAATATTTACACCACTTGACACATTAGAAATATCAAATTGTAAAGATTAAGATATTTGTTTTGTAAGTAAAATCATTATTTACAAAAAAAAAAAAAAAAAGATTATGAGATCATTATGACAACATTTAAAGTCAGTGTTGATAGTTTTATGGAATTAAAAACCATTAGTTAAACACAAGTTTAAACAAGATGCGTCGGAATAGCATAATAGAGAAAACATAATTATGGAGTGTAAATTATAATACTGCCGACACACCTTATTACTTTGTCCAAAAATGATTTCTCATTTGACCAAGGTAATTGTCTTCAGGGTCTATGCCAAGGTAAAACTAGAACAATGCAGCGCCGCAAATTGAGCTAGGGCGAGATGACTTGCTCAAGGCTACACAGCACGGTGGGCGACCTTGGTACCTTTTGGGCACAGGCAGCCCCAAAATAATGATGATGGTGATGACGATGTTGATGATGATGATGATGATGATGATGATGATGATGATGATGATGATGATGGTGGTGATGATGATGGTGATGATGATGATGATGATGATGGTGATGACGATGTTGATGATGATGATGATGATGATGATGATGATGATGATGATGATGACAAAGTAGCTATCGGGAAAACTAAATGGAAATTCAAAAGCTAGAGGAAAAGAAATATAACTACAAGTATGAGGTAAATGGTGAAAAAAAACCCCAAACAAAACAAAACAACATAAGAGAAAAGGGAAATGAAACACATAACAACCTATTACCAAAAAACCCGTTTGATTAGGGACATGATAATATTTATTACAACTACCTACACACATATCGCACACGCGTCAGTTAGCGTGTGTTAGCTACCTTAATCCTTATTACTCTACACTGTTACGAAGGGAACAAAAGGCGCGTGTTGCCGTAAACTGACAAAACGTCTTTGCACACGTTAAAACCAGCGAATTTTTACTCATATATCGACCAACTACTTTCCTACTGGCACAATTTCTTAAGCTTTGGACTCTCTCTCTCTCTCTCTCTCTCTCTCTCTCTCTCTCTCTCTCTCTCTCCTCTCTCTCTCTCTCTCTCTCCTCTCTCTCTCTCTCTCTCTCTCTCTCTCTCTCTCTCTCTCTCTCTTCTTTTTTTGAAATTTCTGGACCAAAACCGATGAAATTTGAGGTATAAGTTGTCGGGCTCAAAATGTTTTTAAAAAGGCGTTTTACAAATGTACGCCATTATTGGTGTGTTAAGGAACAGCTGGTTACTCACTGTAAACCGTATAGATTTTTTTTGAGACTCGAAGTAAATGTTTTTTTTTTTTTTTTTTTTTTTTTTTTTTTTCCATTTTATACTTAGGTTTCTTTCTCCTCTATATATGGAACGAAATTGACACCACTCAGCCCATTGGTTTTGTTTTTATACATCTTGTTGGCCGATTAGTCCTCACTATATTCTATCAATCAGACTTTATAAATAATAAAGGTTACACAGTTTTGTATGTTGGTATATTTAATTTGGCCGGCAGAAGTTGTGAGTATTTTACCTAAATGCATATCATCAATCAATCGAGTCAATAGAACTGGGTCTTGTTTTAATATCGAGAATGGAACATTAAGATGATTTGTTATTACCTTGTATTATTAGATCATCATGCCGTCTATGAAATATCATGCTATGATCTTAAAAACTTAAGAAATTATAATTTTTCTTCTTATTTTGTCGTGTTTCGCGGGAATGTTAGTATTTGAAATAATGAGAAAAATGTATTTTATTTCCAAAAAAAATAAAATCTACATTTTTCTTTACATTTTATCAAGAGTGTCTGTTCTATCTGATAATGTAAAATATATTTAAAAAAAAAGAAGAAGATAAATACAATATCTGTTGATGATAATCATATTATTTCAATAGGAAACAACGTGAAAAGTTTAAACTCAATTTTCTCTTTTGTGTATTGCTTTCAGTTTTTCCCACAGCAAGAAGTTTTATTTAGAAAAAAAATCATAACACGAGTTCTAGTATCTAGAATAAAAAAAATAACTAATTAAAAGCGGTAACTGTTCAGAAAAACGGTACACCACTGCATATAGGATTCGAATAATATATGAAATGTGGTAAATTTTCTGGGTTTTCTTAACCAGCCACACGCACGTTTGTTCAGGGCCCTTCTCAGTTGCATATAATTCATATAATCTGCTACTACTACTACTACTACTACTACTACTACTACTACTACTACTACTACTACTACTACTACTACTACTACTACTACTACTATTACTACTACTACTACTACTACTACTACTACTACTACTACTACTACTACTACTACTACTACTACTACCACCACCACCACTACTACTACTATTACAACAACAACAACAACTACTACTACTACTACTACTACTACTACTACAACAACAACAACAACAACAACAACAACTACTACTAACTACTACTACTACTACTACTACTACTACTACTACTACTACTACTACTACTACTACTACTACTATTTCTACTACTACTACTACTACTACTACTACTACTATTACTACTACTACTACTACTACTACTACTACTACTACTACTACTACTACTACTACTGTACTACTACTATTACTGCAACTACTACTAGTACTAAACTTCTACTACTACTGTACTACTACTACTACTACTACTACTACTACTACTACTACTACTACTACTACTACTACTACTACTACTACTACTACTACTACTACTACTACTACTACTTGTAAACGTGAGTTACATATAACTAACGCAAACCAGTCATACACATATAAACGCTGAAGTTTATACATGACTTAATTATTATTCTGTCACCAGGGCTTACCGGGCCAAGAAGCGATTTGCTCGCACTGATGCTGAAGATCGAGGTTGGAGTTGGGTGGTTGATCTGTTCTTGACAGAGGAGACGAGGGAATACTACAGTATGCCTGGAGCTACAGGGTGGGCAGCTGTCAAGAGGGCCAACTGGGACGCTGTAAGGATACTACTGTGGTAGTAATGTTGTATGAAGCTGATGGTAGTCATGGAAGTGGTGGTAGTTGTTATAGTTCTGTTAATGATAGTGGTGATGATGACGATGATGATGATGATGATGATGATGATAATGATGATGATGATAATGATGATGATGATGATGATGATGATGATGATGATGATGATGATGATGATGATGATGATGATGATGATGATGATGATGATGATGATGATGATGATGATGATGATGATGATGATGATGATGGGTGTGGCGGTGATGCTGCCGGTAGCGGTGATAGTGTTTTTTTACGACGACGACGACGACGACGACGACGACAACGATGATGATGATGATTATAATGATGTTGAAGAAGAAGATGATGACGACGATCGTGATGTTCATGTTATTGGTTTGTTGGTAATCGTGGTGGTGGTAATGATGATTATGATGATGATGATGATAATATGACTGTAGTAATAACAACAAGAAGATAGATCTTGTAATCATTTTAACTATGGTTATGATAATAAAACTTCTGACATTTTCAAAGGCCATTTCACAAATACACGTAAATATACATTAATTGCAATATCATTACAGAAGCACATTCAAATGCGAAATTTCGGTCATCTTTCGAGGTTTCGTTGATTCACCGACAGGGAAATATATAACCTGATTTTCACAAAATCGTATTCCCAAGGCATGTATAAAATCTAGAGGATTCAATCTCTTTTTCACACAGCAGTAAATATACACAGGGTTTCCCATAATTCTGGACCCAATAAGACAGTAGTTTACGAAGAAACAGACAGCACAGCTAAGCACAGACTGTTTGCGAAAATAAAGAGGAATAATTCAAGTTTTGTTTAATACAAACCAGAACTCGAACGAGTTCTTCACAGATTTGTAACGATTTTAAAAAATACATAAATATGTAATGGATTTCAACATGTCCACCATTTTGTGTGTTCAGTACTTTGATTGATGCGTCGGCCAAGTTCTCTCCAAATGTTTATGAGAATTGTTTGCCGTTTTATTCAACTGCCATCAATAAACGTGACCAAAAAAACCAAACAACCCCCCCCCCCCCAAAAAAAAAACAAAACAAAACAAAAAAACAACACAAACTCAACAAAACAACAACAACAACAAAAAACAAAAACAAAACAAAAACACAGGAACAAAAAAACAAAAAAACAAAACCCAAACCCCTCCCCCAAAAAAACAAAACAAAAAAAAAAAAACCCAAACCCCTCCCACCAAAAAACAAAAAAAAAAAAAAAAAAAACCCAAACCCCTCCCCCCAAAAAAAAAACAAAAAAAAAAAAAAAACCCAAACCCCTCCCCCCAAAACAAAAACAAAAAAAAAACCAACCCCCCCCCAAAAAACAAAACAAAAAAAAAAACAAAACCCAAACCCTCCCCCCAAAAAACAAAAACAAAAAAAAAAACAAAACCCAAACCCCTCCCCCCAAAAAACAAAAACAAAAAAAAAAAAAAAACCCAAACCCCTCCCCCCAAAAAACAAAAACAAAAAAAAAAAAACCCAAACCCCCCCAAACAAACAAAACAACCACCAAAAACAACCCAAACACACAAAAAACAAAAAAAAAAAAAACAAAACCCAAACCCCTCCCCCCAAAAAACAAAAACAAAAAAAAACAAACCCAAACCCCTCCCCCAAAAAAAAAACAAAAAAAAAACAAAACCCAAACCCCTCCCCCCAAAAAAACAAAAACAAAAAAAAAAACAAAACCCAAACCCCTCCCCCCAAAAAACAAAAACAAAAAAAAAACAAAACCCAAACCCCTCCCCCCAAAACAAAAACAAAAAAAAAAAAACAAACCCAAACCTCCCCCCAAAAAACAAAAACAAAAAAAAAAAAAAACCCAAACCCTCCCCCCAAAAAACAAAAACAAAAAAAAAAACAAAACCCAAACCCTCCCCCAAAAAAAAAAAAAAAAAAAAAACCAAACCTCCCCAAAACAAAAAAAAAACAACCCCCCCCCCAAAAAACAAAAACAAAAAAAAAAAACAAACCAACCTCCCCCAAAACAAAACAAAAAAAAAACAAACCAATCCCCAAAACCAACAAACCAACTCCCCCAAAAAACAAAAACAAAAAAAAAAACAAAACCCAAACCCCTCCCCCCAAAAAACAAAAACAAAAAAAAAAAACAAAACCCAAACCCCTCCCCCAAAAAACAAAAACAAAAAAAAAAAACAAAACCCAAACCCCTCCCCCAAAAAACAAAACAAAAAAAAAAACAAAACCCAAACCCTCCCCCAAAAAACAAAAAAAAAAAAAAAACAAACAAAACCCAAACCCCCCCCCCAAAAACAAAACAAAAAAAAAAAAACAAAACCCAAACCCCCCAAAAAACAAACAACAAAAAAAAAAAACAAAACCCAAACCCCTCCCCCCAAAACAAAAAACAAAAAAAAAAAAACAAAACCCAAACCCTTCCCCCAAAAAACAAAACAAAAAAAAAAAAACAAAACCCAAACCCTCCCCCAAAAACAAAAACAAAAAAAAAAACAAAACCAAACCCTCCCCCCAAAAACAAAAACAAAAAAAAAAACAAAACCCAAACCCTCCCCCCAAAAAAAAAAACAAAAAAAAAAAAAACCAACCCTCCCCAAAAACAAAACAAAAAAAAAAACAAACCCAAACCCTCCCCCAAAAACAAACAAAAAAAAAAAAAACCAAACCCCCAAAAAACAAAAACAAAAAAAAAAAACAAAACCCAAACCCTCCCCAAAAAAACAAAAACAAAAAAAAAACAAAACCCAAACACCCTACCCCAAAAAACAAAAACAAAAAAAAAACAAAACCCAAACCCCTCCCCCAAAAAACAAAAAAAAAAAAAAAACAAAACCCAAACCCACCCCCCACACCCCCAAAAAAAAAAACAAAAAAAAAACAAAAACCAAAAACACCCCCCCAAAAAACAAAAACAAAAAAAAAAACAAAACCCAAACACATCCCCCAAAAAACAAAAAAACAAAAAAAAAAAAACAAAACAAACCCCTAAAAACCAAAACAACAAAAAAAAAAAAAACCAAACCAAACCCTCCCCCCAAAAAAACAAACAACAAAAAAAAAAACAAAACCAACCCCCCCCCCAAAAAACAAAAACAAAAAAAAAACAACAAACCCAAACCCTCCCCCAAAAAACAAAAACAAAAAAAAAAAACAAAACCCAAACCCTCCCCACAAAACAAAAAAAAAAAAAAACAAAACCCAAACCCCTCCCCCCAAAAACAAAACAAAAACAAAAAAAACAAAACCCAAACCCCCTCCCCCCAAAAAACAAAAACAAAAAAAAAAAAACAAAACCCAAACCCCTCCCCCCAAAAAACAAAAACAAAAAAAAAAAACAAAACCCAAACCCCTCCCCCCAAAAAACAAAAACAAAAAAAAAAAAACAAAACCCAAACCCCTCCCCCCAAAAAACAAAAACAAAAAAACAAAAACACAAACCCAAACCCCTCCCCCAAAAAACAAAAACAAAAAAAAAAAACAAAACCCAAACCCCTCCCCCCAAAAAACAAAAACAAAAAAAAAAAAAACAAAACCCAAACCCCTCCCCCCAAAACAAAAAACAAAAAAAACAACAACCCCCCCACCAAAAAACAAAAAAAAACCAACCAAACCCCTCCCCCCCAAAAAAAAACAAAACCAAAATAAAAAAAAACAAAACCAAAACAACAAACCCCTCCCCCCAAAAAACAAAAACAAAAAAAAAAACAAAACCCAAACCCTCCCCCAAAAAACAAAAACAAAAAAAAAAAAAACCCAAACCCCCCCCCCAAAAAAAAAAACAAAAAACCAAAAAAAACAAAACCCACAACCCCTCCCCCCAAAAAACAAAAACAAAAAAAAAAACAAAACCCAAACCCCTCCCCCAAAAAACAAAAACAAAAAAAAAAAAACAAAACCCAAACCCCTCCCCCCAAAAAACAAAAACAAAAAAAAAAAACAAAACCCAAACCCCTCCCCCCAAAAAACAAAAACAAAAAAAAAAAACAAAACCCAAACCCCTCCCCCCAAAAAACAAAAACAAAAAAAAAAACAAAACCCAAACCCCTCCCCCAAAAAACAAAAACAAAAAAAAAAAAAACAAAACCAAACCCCTCCCCCCAAAAAACAAAAACAAAAAAAAAACAAAACCCAAACCCCTCCCCCAAAAAACAAAAACAAAAAAAAAACAAAACCCAAACCCCTCCCCCCAAAAAACAAAAACAAAAAAAAAAAAACAAAACCCAAACCCTCCCCCCAAAAAAAAAAACAAAAACAAAAAAAAAACCAAAACCAAAAAACAAACAAACAAACAAACAAAAAAAAAACAAAAAAAAAAAACAAAACAAAAAACGAATCAAAACAAAACAAAACAAAAAAACCCTCAAAAAACTTCAATGATTTCTTTATGAACTGAAACAAATTTCATAATGATATATATATCTTCATTACTTTCAGAATAGATACCATATTGGTTTCAGACTTCTGTAACACCCTGTATAAACGATGGAAGTAAAACCAGACGTCAACAACTATCTATCTCTTGTTTCACGCTCATTAATAGGGCGGTATTTTAGAAAAATGAGGAATTCATTGTATCAGTCAATAGGGAAGAAAAGAATGATGTCAAAATCTGGTTCCAATCTCATTAGAATTGTAAAACCCACTTTTTCTGAGTACTGGATACCTTGTGTAATTTGATCCTCTGTTGTCAGAGTGATGTCATCTTATTATCTAGTCTAAATGCATCCTAGCCGTCAATAAAGATCACCCTCGCTCTTTTACGTCCCGTACTCTTTAAAATCTGACTATACATTCTGCTACTAAATTAGTTATGTTATTTTATGATTCTGAGCTTACATATATCCTTCCAAGTAATTTGGAACCGGAAGAGTATAAGACGTAACCTCACTTATTCTCGACCATATTCACGTTTGTTTTGTAAGGATTCTGTCGCCTAATCACGCTTTAGAGTGAATACAAAGTAGCCATTAAAAATGCAGTCAGAGAAATTTAAAGTGCAGGAAATGGTTGATGAAGTGAAAATTTCGTCCACATATTTTCGACTCTTTGAGAAGCTATTTTATGGGTATAATATTACGGTATCAGTCTGTCAGTTTTAGAATTATTTTTCATTATTCATTAAAGAGAAGCATATAAAAACTATTTTTTCCTTCAACTCTGTATCTCAAAATAATTTAATATTGATCTATTTTTATTTCGAAATTTAAGATAACGGACTTTTGTTGCAGCTACATAATATCTACTCTAATCTAACAAAAATCACATTTGTTATAGTGAATTGGGTCGGAAATGACCTTTCATGCTTTAAAAAATGACACCAAACAATTCAACGATTCCAACCATATACTATTAACATTACTTGCTCTGACAAAAAACTAATTTTCATTCAATATGAAAATGTTTACTTCAAACATGGATAAACTAAAACATCACGACTTGTCAAAAACTTTCAAAGCTGAGTAACCGTTAACCAATTTTTCTTCCGCCACTCCACTCCCCCACAATGTGTTTAACAAAGGTAGATAACTGCGTTAAAATTATAAATCATAAGATAATTATCAAGGCTATCTCCCTTATACCTATCTTCTTTCCCAAGTTTGGCTTCACAATTAGTTTAGTTTGCCAGGGTTTGTGATTGATTCATGCCATTATATC
>NC_088363.1:79550095-79587595 GCF_034508935.2 Berghia stephanieae
TCTTTTGCCCTCCGTCATGTCCTCCAGTACATCTCTCTCTAGTGTGTCGTGTCTTTTCAGGTGCCCAAAGTAATTGAGTTTCAGCTTTTTTATCTTACTCATTAGCAGGGACTTTTTTACTCCTACTTTACACTTTACTTTACACTTAATAATAAAAAAGGAATATAGTAGCTTCGAAAAACATCGAAATATCTAACAAGTTGGACAGCTAAATATTTCTCTACAGTCTAACTTGTTCTTACAGCAATGCATTTATGTTTTTATTGTTCTTTTTATTACGGGCTGAAGAAGAGTTTCGGGCCAGAAACGGTCCGTGTTTGGTATTAATTCTATTTTAAGCTTAATATTCATTTTTTGTTTATTACGTTTTCCAGTCCACAGCTTCTTCGAGTAACTTCATATCAATAATTTTTTACTATGAACATTTGGAGCTCAAAAGCCTTTTTCAAGTAAAAAACAAAAACAACCAAGACAATAAAACTTTATGTAGATTCAAGAGAGACGAGAGAAGTAATTTCGTTCTTTTTTTGTTTTGTTTTTGGAATATTTAAGTTCTATTTTATTTAATACTTTTACACCCTAGTAGTCCTTCAGAGCCTAAATTCTCATGGAGCCGGAGTTTCTCCCGGTTTCTATAGGATGAAATGGAGAATAGAAATTGCATATTGCCCTTTGGCTAGGAAGTTACTCTATCGCAAAGTACTTTCCACCAGATCTAACAGACCCAGATACCCAGTCACTGGTGAGTAAACAGAGGGTGAGAAAAAATCTCGACTTCATTCCGCATCTAACTCGGTCCTTTGTGTGTGAAGAAAGTGCTTTACCATCTGAGCTATCAGAATCCCTCTCCTGTTGATTATAAAGTTTTAGGCAATTCTCAACTACCTACAAAAAAGTTTACCACCCAAGGAAAGATGACGAAGAGAGTTTTTTTTAACCTAAAGATATTATCCTACGATTAGTCCTTCAGAGCCATTAGACCCATGGAGCCGGAGTTTATCCCGGTTTCTATCGCGTGAAACGGTCAATAGCAATTGCTTGCTACCCTTTGGATAGGACGCTAGTCTATCGCATAGTACTTTCCGCCAGATCTAACAGACCCATTTACCCAATCACTGCTGGGTGGACAAGAGTGTCGGAAAAAAAATCTCAACTGCACCCGGGATCGATCTCGTTCCCTTTGATTGTGAAGCGAGTGCTTTATCCTATTCCTACGAGTAGATTCTGGTAATATTGCTGGCTGGAAGTATGTGTCGTTCCTATACAAAGCCTCTCTATTTTCACTCTTTCGTTGCTGCATGGAAACTTTTCTCGAAACCTGATCATTTACATCGTAGAAATGAATGACAACTGGCACAAACAACAATAATTGATTATTTTACAGCAAGTAAAAATATAAAAAGCCCGAACACCAACATCGTTTAAAACAGTACTAAACCAGGACATAATAGCTTTGAAGACATCTGACTAAAAGACCCAAAGCATAAGTATCTAAATGTTGACGAGCGAGACACACCAGAGCATTAAACATCCAACGCAACGACCAACAAATTCTGAAATTTATTTGTTTGGAAACGTGTAGCAGAAATTGGAGGGCACAGCCAGACGGGCGTGATGATACGAGCAAGCCTTCTTGAGATTGCATTGATTTTTGGTGGCAAACAACAGACGAAGGCTCAGGACCATTTTGATCCGAAACCACCAAAAGCTTTTGCCTTGGCAAACATCATCGACATCATCATCATCATCATCATCATCATCATCATCATCATCATCTTCATCATCATCATCATCATCATTATCATCATCATCATCATCATCATCATCATCATCATCATCATCATCATCATCATCATCATCATCATCATCATCATCATCAACATCATCATCATCATCATCAACATCATCATCATCATCATCATCATCATCATGATAACTTTTATTTTCATGTATCGACGGTCATTAAAAGCGAAGTCGTGTACCCGCGGGGGTCTCGATTGCAGAGTTAGTAGAGCACTTGCTCCACACACAAAGAGAACAAGATCGATCCCGTGCAGTCGAGATTTTTTCTGACCCCCCCCCGCCCACACCTGTCCATCCAGCAGTGATTGGGTAGCTGGATCTGTTGAATCGGGCGTAAAGTACTTTGGGATAGACTAGCGTCCTATCCAAAGGATGGCAAGCAATTGACAATGTTTGTTTCACGCTATAGAAACCGGGATATACTCCGGCTCCATGGGCCGAATAGTTTGGAATGACTTTTTTTTAAGTGTAACTGTGTGGGTTGATTGGTAAAATATCAGTCATGCAGACAATACAATAACTGTGATCGATAAAAAAAAAAATACATGCTAAAACTTTTAAAGCCATTTCTAATCCTCTATATTCAACAATATAAAGATAGATCGACTGGGTGGGGATCCTGACCTCCCATAGTGGGCAGGGGGGGGGGGGTACATACTGTGTCTTCTATCCCCTTATATCTGTTTTCCAACTTGCTTTCTGTCTTTGTCTTGGCATGAGATTACTTGGTTTTGTCCTGGCCCTTGCCGGCGTCCTAGATGGTCAAGTGCATAGTTCTTGTTTTGGGAGATGAAATTTTTTTCCTTGTAAATCATCTCTCTCTCTAATGTATTATTGTTATTTTTAATGTATAATATAGACATTTGAGTGTATTCCTCTTTGTTGGATTTTGTGCTTGTGTCTGGATGAGACTTATAGGTGATCTCAAACGAGGTGCATTGGTGGTATGCTCTTGGAATCTACATCTGATCCCTATTTTTTCCCAGTTCCCCTATGTCTTACTTTTTCTTGGGTGCTTTAATTGTAATTCTAGAACTTTTTACTATCCCATTTTCAGTCCTTTTTACTGGCGCTGATATAACCTAAATGTGTTGCAAGCGCCGTAAAACCCTTAAAAACAAAAAAAAAAAAAACAAAGATAGATCGAATTTGACTTCACTTGGGTCATTTTTATTGCTTTTTTCCATCCGCATTTATGAGTAATTCTCACCAAACTATTAATCCGACTAGAAATGTTTAAGGTTACTATAAACGTTTAATAAGTTTAATATTACACATAGTTTGTGTGTTGGCCCATTTTACTTCCGGATGGCAATGTTGTGAGCTTCTTATTTACGCGCATATTTTCTATAGGTAAATGATTCAAATGATGCATTGAAATCATTGTCTGAAGGAGATTCCGCTTTCATTAACTTTGTTGTATAAATAACAATACGATATAAATAAAAGCTGCAATTCATTAACGAAGACAGATAATGTGGACGGTTTGTTTTTTCTCTTTATCAAGAAAACACGATGATTGAAGCACTAAGATACTAAGATCATAAGATATACTTTATTGATCCTGAATGGAAATTATCATAATGTTACACATCATTCATCGTTATATTTGCACAGATTTATACACTGTCGTGAACTAATTGATGAAAATAATGAAGCTAATTAAAAACAAAATAAACATCAAATATAATAAAATATTCATAAAATATACAGCAGTTACAAGCAATGCTATAAAAATCGGACATGAAAGTAAAATAAGAGTTGTAATAATTGATTTTTAATGTAAATAGAATTTTGAAAATAGATTAATGAGAGATGTGAGAATATTCACATTAACTAAGCAGTTCTCACATCTCTTTTTCGCCCTTAGTGTTTCATTCATCGCGTTTTGTTGATGAGGGGGAAACCCGAAGCGTCCACATTACCTGTCTTCGATTAAGACATTATTAGCTTCCATTTATATCGTATTGTTATTTATTTCTTTGAGCTTCAAGCAGCAATATTTGTGCGTCTATGTGGTCTTGTGGTATGACACTCGCTTTCGGATTGGAAGGTCCTGGGTTCGAACCTCGCTCGGCGCATAGTTGAGTCCTTGGAGAAGGCTCTTTACTCACATTCTCTCACCGCACTCAGGTGTAAAATGAGTACCTGGCCGTTAACAGCATTGTCTCTGTCCGAAATAATTGTAACATCGCCTAACAGGCATCATGTCCCGTCCTAAATGTTAGATGTTGCTTTTGGTCAGGGGCCCCTTGTAAAGCGCATTGAGCACATTTAGTCTATATTGCGCTATATAAAAGCTAACTTAAAAAAAACATTTTCTTATACTTTGTTGTAATATTTCAGGCTTCCTTGATATGATCGGTAACGTATGGGAGTGGACAGGCTCAGCATATGTAGAGAGAATGGTGCCTGCACATCTACAGACCAAAATGGCTGTTCTCAAAGGTGGCTCTTACGTCGATTCTGTCAACGGATACACCAACTATGCCGTCAGAAACGGAAATAGGTATGGTTGGTTCAAGTTATATTATATAAAATTCTTTTTTGTTTGGTTCCCATTTTGTTGCATGCCAATTTCATTTTGTAAAACTTACATAGATAGTTAGTGTGTGCGACTGTTGTATGTGTCTGTTTGACACAGTATGAGTGTGTTTATGGTTTGTCAAGTGTATTGTAAAGCGCTTTGCGGCTTCGGCATTTAGCGCTATAGAAGAATACTGTATTATTATTATTATTATTATTATTATTATTATTATTATTATTATTATTATTATTATTATTATTATTATCATTATTATTTATTATTATTATTATTATTATTATTATTATTATATTATTATTATTATTATCATCATCATTATTATTATTACAGTATTGGATTTGTTTTATGTTCATATCTAAAAGCTTTTAAATATCTAAGGTAGATATTGATGTAATCAAAGTGTCGCCAGTGGATAAAACTCTTAAAACAAATAAACAGAAAATTAAAGCAAATACGTGTTTTTTAAGTGTAAATCAACGTGCGACAAAACGAACTCTATTAATTTGATAAAAATTAAAATGATAATTTGAGTAGATGGTGATAATGAAGGCCAGTGCTTGTCAACCTTTTTTTTAACCGTACACACTGCAACGTTTACTTAAAAGCTTGTACTCGTACACAAGATACGTCACAATACTCTAACATTGCTGAAATCTTAATGGGAACAAAGAGTAGATATTTAAATCACATGATAAATATTTGGTAGTTTGCGTGTCAAATTTCATTTTAAAATGCAAGATTATACAATGCTATGCATCATGTTAAATGTGTTTCATTAGTCTTCCAGCAAACCCACTACGTTTTCGATGTAAATTAATCACTGAGATGTATGTTATGTCCGCTTGTCTCCCATCCTTGAAAACCCAACATAAAACTGACCGATGAAGCGAGGAGTCGGCAGGTAGAGCAACCAGTCAGATAGACCTTATTCAGTGATTTTAAAATACTGGTTCCATTCTCCTTGTATAGTAAGCCGGAGAAATGGATACATAACTTGTGCAACCGACCTTCATTGTTTCAGAACGATGCCATCTTATTTTCTAGCATGAATAATTGTAAATGTTGCTGATCGAAGCTCGAAGAAAATAATAACAATGTGAAATTTAATGTAAGCTTCAATTTGATATACGAAAACAGATAAAATTGACGTTTCGGGTTTCCCCTTTATCAACAAAACAGGATGATATAAACACTACAGACGAATGAGATAATGCGGTAGTGGCGTTGTTAAGATGAATAATCAAAAACACTGATGGGCAGGAAATAGTATGCTACTTTGTGAGGAAGCACGAATTAAAATTTAAAAAAATAAAAGGTGCGCAATTAATTAAGTCAAAATAGGGGAGGCGGGGAGGAACTGCATGAATAAATGTATGCTGGACGTCAATGAATATCACCCATCCTCGCTCTTATACGCTTCGTAAACATTAGAATATACTTATACATTCTACGACTAACAAAAGTTATCCACCTTATGACTCAATATGTAACCTACTCATTATCTAGTCCTTTGGAGGACTGGTTACTCATTTCCAATGAGTTTTGGACCGGAAGAGAGGAAGGTGTAACATCGCGAACTCCCTGTCCTATTGCAGATATTATAGCTAAAGGAAGCAAACCACACGGGTATTACTATCGATTGTATACTTTAAGGAAAATTCTCACTTGTTCTTCTCGCATAATCAACCGCACCACCATAAAAAACAAACAAACTATATGTAACATTTAATGTTTATCGTCTGATAGAGAGAATCCAATGGGAAATGGGAAATAATGGTCTAAAAAATAAAAAGAGCAAAGTGTAGAGTAACATCAATTTCATTTATTTATTTATCGTGCGGCTATGTGGTCTTGTGGTATGACGCTCGCTTTCGGATCGAAAGGTCCTGGATTAGTTGAGTCCTTGGAAAAGGCTCTTTACTCACATTCTCTCACCGTACTCAGGTGTAAAATGAATACCTGGCGGCTAACAGCGTTGTCTCTGTCCAAAAAAAAAAAATGTAATATCGCCTAACAGGGTCATGTCACGTTTTTCATGTTAAATGTTGCTGTTGGCCAGGGACGCCTTGTAAAGCGCATTGAGCACGTTTAGTGGATATTGGGCTATATAAAAGCTTAAGTTAAAAAAAATCTTCTTTGTAAACAACCAGTTGTGTTTGCCGGAGCGAGCTTGCGGGAATGTCGTCACTAATCTCGTATTTTGATTGGACAAACATCTACTTGTTAGTATTCTATAGTTTCTCCACCCCGCACTCTCTCTCTCTCTCTCTCTCTCTCTCTCTCTCTCTCTCACACACTCACACACACAGACACTCACACACGCCCGTTCTCTCTCTCTCACACACACAGACACTCACACACGCCCGTTCTCTCTCTCTCTCTCTCTCTCTCTCTCTCTCTCTCTCTCTCTCTCTCCTTTCTTCCTTCATTGTTTCAGTTCGACGGCATCTTATTTTCTAGCATGAATAAATGCATGCTGGACGTCAACGAAGATCGTCCATCCTCCCTCTTATACACCTCGTAATCATAAGAAAATATTTTAACCGTGTGCTCGGATCGGAAGGTCCTGGGTTCGAGCCTCGCTCGGCGCATAGTTGAGTCATTGGGAAAGACTCATTACTCACATTCTCTCACGGTACTCAGGTATAAAATGAGTACCTGGCCGTTAACAGCGTTGTCTCTGTCCGAAAAATTGTAATATCGCCTAGCAGGCGATCCCGTCCTACATGTGAAGTGTTGCTGTTCGTCAAGGACCCTTTGTAAAGCGCCTTGAGCAGATTTAGTGGATATCACGCTCTATATAAGCTCAATTAAAAAAAAAAAATTCAGAATTTGAAGGACTAGTTTTCTGGCCAAATTTTTAAATACATGTCTTTCCAGAGTGCGGCAGTTCATAATTTGTTAAAAGCAAAGGTCAGAAAATATCATTCGATCGCAAAGTGATCGTGTGATTGACGGAACGGAGCACTTTGCCGGAAACGAGCAGATATTATGAGAAAAGACAATACATCTCGGTCTCACGTAATATAAATATGGCTAGATTAATGGTCATCTGGTCAGTCATATAATCTATTGGCTGTGCTGTGCTGTCTTTCCATCATTTTGTAAACAAAATAGCACACGATGTTACTGCATGTGGAAAAGTCAGTGGATGGTGGCCGTTGAGAAATAAACGCTTTTAAAAATTACGTTTTTTTTTTTCATTGGGTTTTATCATAAATACACAACTGTAATTTTGACCATAAAATATTTACTACAAATGCAACCCATCGTGTCAAAAGGGTATTATGTTGTGGTGGTATAGATGCAATATGAAATGTGGGTAAAATAAATGGTATTTTCTGATCATTTTGATTATTAATTGATTTATTGGCAACTGTTTCATACAGACACAATGAGGAGAGTCTCTCTCTCTCTCTCTCTCTCTCTCTCTCTTTCTCTCTCTCTCTGTGTGTGTGAGAGAGAAAGAGAGAGGGATATATATATATATATATATATATAATATATATATATATATATATATATTTATATCTCTTTAGAATCTCTCTAAGGACTCAACTATGCGCCGCTTAGAGCGGGACTCGAACTCTCGACCGTCCGGTCCGAAGGGGAGCACCTAACCGCTATACCACATTGCCGTAATGGCAAGAACAGAAGGATTCTTTTCCATTTTAGTTCAGCGTTTCCAATGTTCATATGATTTAAATTTCAGGATGGGCCAATCTCAAGACTATTCAGCAGCAAACGTCGGATTTCGATGTGCCAAAACTGCTCCGCCAAAGTATAACCCTAGACCTGCGGATTTGGAAATAGGAACGGCTGGGAAGAGGAGAGAGCCCAAGGAAAAACAGGTCATGTTCCACAGGAAAGACGAGTTCTAGAAGTGAAGATGTCATGTGATTATTTCATAGTATGCTTGAATGAATGTTTGATTCTCGTCTGTATTAGCATTGCTGTGAGGAGCTTGTAATGTTTGTGAAAGATAATATTATGCCCTTGATAAGACGTAGTCAACCGAAGAGCGTTATCGTCCCTGAAGGATAGTAAAATTGGTCTGACAAATATATATAAAGGAATATAGATTAGGGAGTGAATATTCCATGTAAAGATCAAACAAGAAATAAGAGAAAAAAAAACAAAACAAAACAAAAAAAAAACAACAACAGATAGATAAATGAACAGTAAGGGAAACAGAGGAAAGACAGTTGAAAACAACTGGAGAGTGTTATTATTTTTTTCAAAACAAGTTATCTTTCTTTTCCTCATTATGGATTTCCAGTAATATTTCTTCCTAGAATCTGTCTTTGACTATTTTCTTTATTATGATTAAATTTTAATTTTAAATCACTTAAAAGGAATTCTGGTGTTATTTGCCATTGATATGAGCTAAAAATGAAAGGAAAATCTTCAAAAGTGGAAATATCGTATTAAGATGTTTTGGAAAATCACTCTATAATTATAGATATTTCAAGTAATTATAGAATTGTTAGAAATTATCGATGAGATAGCAGTCGCATGTGGAAGATATTGAAAGACAAGTGACCAGATCATAAGTTTTGAAAGACATTGAATGCAAAAGCAATTATGAATTATTATATAAGCCTATTTTCAACTAGCTCTTCGCTGTTAAATCGTTAAACATGTATTTGTTGATCGTTTGAAAGGTCAATGGAACCTTTGAATGCTGGAGTTACTCGTAATCTGAATGAATAATAGATTTTTAAATTTGAAAATGTGAATTTGATGTTACAAAATAGTGATGTGTGTATAATACAAATAATTATTGTTTTGCCCTGATCATTAGAAAATGAAAAATTTATTTTAGGGATTAATCTCAGAATCGTATTCTAAACTCTGGCCATGTTATGTTATGTTAATAATATTTTACTTCGTTGACAGTTTTGGTGAGAGAATGCTTTGATATTTTGAATAAACTGCTAAAACGAATTCCTACTAGACTATTTTCAGCCAAAACATGTCAAACTTGATAAATGTTACCCCACATTTGCAACATTAGGGAATTATCTTTATTCTTCATTTCTATCATGTCAGAATAGTTAACAGACTAACTCATGGCCAAAAACTCAACAAAGATTTTCTAGGAATTTTAGATTTAATTATTGGTTTAATTGCATTGCTTAGCTATAAGAGTAATGGCATATTTTTAACAGGAATATTGTATAGGTAGGCTGGCCTTGTGGACATATTATTATATATTATTGTCTCTAATCATACTGGTGCTGAAATTACATAAAAACAAACAACGATTAACTATTGATACATCTCTCAGCTGATATTGGAATCTTGGAGGTTGTAATTTAATCATTTGTTACTAAGAAAAACCAGGGCTAAAACTTAATTAACCAGTCAACTGCCGTTGACAAGAGATCTCAGGTTTGAGAAGTTTTGCTTAGATAAAGGTAATTTAAATCGACCGATCTTTGAAGGACGAGTTTTCTGACCTAAATTTTAAACACGTGTTTTTTCCAGAGTAAGACAGTTCACTCTTCATTTAGCATTTTAGGATTTTAGATACTACACTTGATATTTTGTAAATTAATAAAACTCTCTAATTTGGAATTCATGTGTTGTTGTGCTATTTATAAAACAAACTCTTGTCTTGCCTGCTCTCCTAAATCCTAAATAGCCAATGTTTTATTGTGAGCACTGAATACGGATTCAAAAAAAAAAATGTTAATATTTCTGGTAATTTTTACTTTAAGCATCTGATTTTTCTCGAATGTCTAACTGATTGGGACGATATGTCACATATTACGGATAATATAATATTCAGTGTCAATCATCCTGTAGAATATCATTGATTGATTGATTGCCACAAATGATCTTAACACAACGTTGAATTGTGCTTCTGAAAGTCACAACTATGTCAAACACGACGATTGCGTTAATATTCTATGTTAGGTGATTAGTATCAAATCATCATTTGATAGGCACATTTTATGATATCAGAGTTGTTCCAATTAAAAAATGACAGAGTGTAACTCAAACGTCATTTTAACTAATGAATACATGACAACATTGGTCAAAATAGGACATCAGAGCAATTGACAAATGTCAAAGGGGAATTTTCCCCAAAGACAATTAAAGAACGAGATTTTTCCCCAAAGACAATTAAAGAACGGGATTTTCCCCAAAAGACAATCAAAGATTTTCACAAACCTCCCGACTCCTGTAAAAACATGGGCTTTTATATATCGCAATATCAAATCCACCAAATGTACTCAAAACGCTTTACAACGGGTCCCAAGCCAACAGCAACGTTGAAAAACGTCAGGCGGGATTTTTGCCAAGACAATTAAACATTTTCACAAGCCTTGTTAAAAAATAAATGAGCTTATAAATAACGCAGTTTCTGCTAAATAAATAAGCTCAAAGCGTTTAACAAGGGGTCCCTGGCCAACAGTAATACGTAACATGAGATGTAAAACGAGACATGACGCCTGTTAGGCAATATTACAATTTTTCGGACAAATACAACACTGTTAACGGCCAGGTACTCATTTTACACCTGAGTACGGTGAGAGAATGTGAGTAAAGAGCTTTTTACAAGGACTCAACTATGCACCGAGCGAGGCTCGATCCCAGGACCTTCCGATCCGAAAGCTCATATCACAAGACAACATTATTGTATTTTTAGACAGACACAAAGCTGTTAGCTGCCAGATACATATTTCACATCATGAGTCGGTGGGATAATGTAAATGAAGAGCCTTTTCCAATGAAACAACTTTAGCTACGCGGAGCGGGCTCGAACCAGGGACCTATCCTTCCTGTCCCAGTGCCAGTGTCATATCACTAGAACACATAGCCGCACAAGTGATAAAAAAACCCAGGTATTGTTGCGGTCAAAATTGGAGGATTTCACAAGATCTTCTAAGCCTTTTGAAATAGTCAAATAGATATTATGATCAAATCATTACGTCCTGTCATTTCCCTATACAAAAGTACAAAATTTTATTCTTCGTTCATATTATTGGGAAACAGTAATTTAACAAATCGTACCAGAATGAAGTCTCCCATAAGTACACTGAGGGCCCTGGTAGACAAATTGTTCTTGTGCACGATATGGGATACTGTACGTTGAGAGAGAACTTCACTCTATTGATCCCGTAGAGTTAAATGACGTTGAAAATAAAACCATAATGCAATTAAGTGTTAATCACATCAAGAGATTAGTGTTGTCAAGGAAAGTATTTCATATAACACGAATCCATTCCTTCTCAAAGATCAAGTTTAGATGACACGTTTGGTTTTAAAAAATGAAAAAAAAAATTGCAACCGAATATAGAGATATGCGCATTCTTGATAACTTGAATTCAAGACGCAATGGCAGTTAAAAAACCATATTCGCATCAAAATTAGATAAATCTTTCTCTTGAACGCAATTATTTTGAATAAAATGGTTAATAAAAAAAATTAAAATAAAATGAAATTCCCTTTGTTCATCTCATAGGGGAAACTTTCTCTAGGGTCTATTCCAAGGGAAGACTGTGGAATAATCCTAGTGTCAGCCGTAGTGCAGCGCCGCAAATTGAACTAGGGCGAGGTGACTTGCTCAAGGTCCCACGCGGGTGATCGAACTCGTTACCTCTCGGGTAGGAAGCAAAGACCTTACCGCTGAGCAACGCTGCCCCCTTAATTCTGATAAGATTAAGAGGGAAGGTAGGGTGGGAATATTTTGAATAATGTCAGAAGGACATTCCCGTATTAAAAAATAAACCCTGTCATTTTTTATTGTCTTTGAGTTAAACCACCAAACCGTAATTCTTATGAAATCTCAACATTGTTTCAACTCACTTTTCCGTATACACCAACATCGGTTCAACCAATTTTCTCTTCTCACCTCTGCTACATATAGTTTATTACACTGTGATATTTTGAAAAGATTGTTTTTCAACATTTGTCCATTAAGAGTCGAAAGAAAGCATTGTTATGTGTCTTTGTGAGGCTATGTGGTCTAGTGGTTTGGCACTCGCTTTCGAATCGGAAGATCCTGGGTTCGAGCCTCGCTCGGTGTATAGTTGAGTCCTTGGAGAAGGCTCTTTACTCACATTCTCTCACCGTACTCAGGTGAAAAATGAGTACCGTCAACAGCATTGTCTCGGTCCGAAAAAAATTGTAATATCGCCTAAGAGCCGTTATGTCCCGTCCTACATGTTAAATGTTTCTGTTTACCAGAGACCCTTTGTAAAGCACTTTGAGCACGTTTAGTGGATATTGCGCAGTGGCGTGGCATTCTTACAGTATAAGATGGTGCCAGAATCAGAAGAAAATGACATAAAACATGCTATATATGTAAATACAAAAGAAAGAAAAAAAATTAAAGAAAAGACTTACTCAAATAAGTAAGAGGCGGTATATACCATTAGTAAGTTTTATTTTTTAAAAATGCTGTAATCCATTTTTAAAAAATGGAGCGGTGCCAGGCACCAAATCAACCAATATAGCCACGCCCCTGATATTGCGCAATATAAAAGCTCAATTTGAATTGAAATTTCTAATGGACGTGACCTCAGGGCTGATGAACAAGCCTCTCTACCATTAAGTAATGGAGTATATGTGTGCATTATCCAAAGAAGAAAAAAAAAACAACGAATGAATTAGATTCGCATTTAAAAGTGTCCAAAAATTTCAAGTACTACAACAACAAATAATTAATGGAGTAAAGGTGACTTTTACGCACAGAAATAATTCAAAACAAACTAAACTGGTGTAAAAAGTTACAAATTGCACTGTTTAGGATCCAGATACAAGATATATTGATTAAGAACAATAATGGTGTACCAAATACCAGTTATACAAATAACTGTGTGCAGAGCCGTTTGGAGTTACTGGCTTAGGTATGTCTGTGACGCACGGGGAAAATAATGATTTTGAAATCTGATTTTTCAACCTGGTCCAGCGTCAAAAATTCACACATTAGGAGTAATAAGTCACACTATTTCAAATGTTTTGATGCAAAGGTGCTGAGACTAAAAATAATTAAAGTGGAAAAAAAAACAATTCCTGTTTCAAAATTTTACGTAAAGAAATATTATTTTCTTTATTTTTTTACTTTAAAATATCTTAGGCCCCCAAAAATATGTACTCAAACACAGAGACCACAAACAAACAAACCGACAATTAAACAATCCCCCCCCCAAAAAAAAACCACAAAAAAAAAACAACAACAACAACAACAAAAAGCAACAACCTAAAACCGAAAAAAACCCAACTCAAAATAAAAGATAAAACAAATTAAAATAAAAGCAAATGAACATTTTCTAATGACATTGGGTTCGGGAAGAGTTACACACATTTGAATTACAAAGGGCCAGAAAGAGGACAGTGGACAAAGATTGGAATAAAAAAAACCCGTATTATAATAACATAAAATAAAATTAGTGAATTAAACTTAAATTTCCGAAGAACATTGTTGTAATATTTAACAACGTGTTTTACGATGTCCTCATTGAATACATAGCAACTCTTTATGAGTTTTTCTTACGAATAGGCTTAACCGACTTTGTAAACAATGAACTGATGTCTGTTCTGTGAACGGGCCATGTGTTTAATTCATCATTTTTTACAAATTTGTTCTCCACCTTTTCACTTCTCTTCGCGTACTTTTCCTCAAAGTCTCCTTTTCCATACATTTTCCATACAGTTGCTTCAGAGTAGCTGGTAACAGACGTTTTGCCCTTTCACCTCAAGAAAATAAAAGAATCAGTCTCTAACTTAACGCTCTCTAACGTTTGGACAGCTCATATCATAACGAGATCCACCTACATCAATTCTTACGCGTCATTCCCTCTCCTTTTCTTACTTCCTCCATTCTTCTTCGTGTCTTCATTCTTCTTCTTCTTCTTTCTCTCTTCTTCTTCTTCTCTTCATTCTTCTTCTTCTCTTCTTCTTCTTCTTCTTCTCTTCTCTCTTCTTCTCTCTTCTTTCTTCTTCTTCTCTTCTTCTTCTTCTTCTCTTCTTCTTCTTCTCTTCTTCTTCTTCTTCTCTTCTTCTTCTTCTTCTTCTTCTCTTCTTCTTCTTCTTCTTCTTCTCTTCTTCTTCTTCTTCTCTTCTTCTTCTCTTCTTCTTCTTCTTCTTCTCTTCTTCTTCTTCTTCTTCTCTTCTCTTCTTCTTCTTCTTCTTCTTCTTCTTCTTCTTCTTCTTCTTCTTCTTCTTCTTCTTCTCTTCTTCTTCTTCTTCTTCTTCTTCTCTTCTTCTTCTTCTTCTTCTTCTTCTTCTTCTTCTTCTTCTTCTTCTTCTCTTCTTCTTCTTCTTCTTCTTCTTCTTCTTCTTCTTCTTCTTCTTCTTCTTCTTCTTCTTCTTCTTCTTCTTCTTCTTCTTCTTCTTCTTCTTCTTCTTCTTCTTCTTCTTCTTCTTCTTCTTCTTCTTCTTCTTCTTTCTTCTTCTTCTTCTTCTCTTCTTCTTCTTCTTCTTCCTTCTCTTCTTCTTCTCTTCTTCTTCTTCTCTCTTCTTCTTCTTCTTCTTCTTCTTCTTCTTCTTCTTCTTCTTCTTCTTCTCTTCTTCTTCTTCTTCTTCTTCTTCTTCTTCTTCTTCTTCTTCTTCTTCTCTTCTTCTTCTTCTTCTTCTTCTTCTTCTTCTTCTTCTTCCTTCTTCTTCTTCTTCTTCTTTCTTCTTCTTTCTTCTTCTTCTTCTTCTTCTTCTTCTTCTTCTTCTTCTTCTTCTTCTTCTTCTTCTTCTTCTTCTTCTTCTTCTTCTTCTTCTTCTTCTTCTTCTTCTTCTTCTCTTCTTCTTCTTCTTCTTCTTCTTCTTCTTCTTCTTCTTCTTCTTCTTCTTCTTCTTCTTCTTTCTTCTTCTTCTTCCTTTCTTTCTTCTTCTTCTTCTCTCTTCTTCTTCTTCTCTTCTTCTTCTTCTTCTTCTTCTTCTTCCTTCTTCTTCTTCTTCTTCTTCTTTCTTCTCTCTTCTTCTTCTTCTTCTTCTTCTTCTTCTTCTTCTCTTCTTCTTCTTCCTTCTTCTTCTTCTTCTTCTTCTTCTTCTTCTTCTTCTTCTTCTTCTTCTTCTTCTTCTTCTTCTTCTTCTTCTTCTTCTTCATCAGAATCCTCATCTGAACAGTATGGTATTTTTTTTTGCTTGGCCGATTTCCAGGACGTTTTGTTGGGGGTTAACGTCAAAATGGCTCTTTATTTAATACAGGCTTCTCGAGTTGCTTATGTTGGTATTGCTTGGGCATGATTCTGTGAAGAACACATGGCAAATATCTATGACTATTGGAATGTAAAGATAAAGTCTAATCAGTCTAGTTTCCTAAGTCGTTATATATATATATATATATATATATATATATATATATATATATATATATATATATATATAAGTCACATTCTTAATATACTTAATAATTGAAAGAGGATTGTCACATTAAGAATTATTGTCTATTCGAAACAAGTAAATTAAATGTCAGCTGATTTAATGGAAAAATGTCATCTAATAACACTAAGATATTAGCTTAGATATTCAAGAAAACAAGAGAAAAACACGGTCCATTTGTTTACTGCCAACTACCTGTCATTTCTTAAAGAAAGTAAGGAGCAGGCACAGTGTAATGGTAGCACGTCTGACAGGTAATCCGAACGTCTGCGATCCCCAGTCGAGGTAGACTGATTTTATGAAATGTTTTTTCTTCTTCTATTTTTCTTTCTTGTCTAGCATCTTTCATTCACACTTGTTCAGATCTTTGTCATTTCTTAAAAACGGGAGTGAAAAGTCACAACCCAGAAACACTGTGATTGTTCACCCCAACCCTGTGACTTTTCACTCCAACCCTGTGACTTTCATCCCAGAGGAAGATGTCGAACTCAGGAGTCGGCAATATTAAACACCGCAATAGTCCAAATACCCAATCAAATGTAAAGATACTATTAGAGAGATCAATAACTTTTTCCGACAAAAACAAAATCAACAAAAGATGAATATGTACTTATAGATTAATGTATATTATATTATCCAAATATTGCTTGAGAACAGATCTCAGTTAAGAAAGAGAAAGTAACGGCAGTAAGTCTATGGGTGGCAACTAAAGATATCTTATGTCCGAATTTTTCGAAAAAAAAAAGATTGTTTTTGACCGAAAACTTGCTGTGACTTTTTACCCCAGCCTCTTCTACATTTCGGCCAAAATGGCAATCAGGCAGGTACGGAATCGTTATGTACATAATACACATTTGATATAGAAAAATATAAGACGTATTATTATATTGATGAGCATTAAAGGCTTAATTGGCACTAACTGTACTAAATTTCAACGGTATCAGAGTTTATTTTATAACATTAAAAAGTTAGTATCAATCTTTACACCATTTCACAAAAGTCAAAATAATAACAATAATAATAAAATGTAATAAGGGTTGCTTCGGTTAAAGGCCTTTAAATATCCAGTGAAAAATGAGAAAAAATGGTCCAGGTTTTAAAATTCCATGATCATAACTATGATAATCATTTACATCATAAATGGGGGGGGGGGGGGGGTAGTACGGTCTTTGCTTTGTACCCAAAAGGTACCGAGTTCGATCACCCGCCGCTGCGCTGTGTGGCATTGAGCAAGTCACCTCGCCCTAGTTCAATTTGCGGCGCTGCACTGCGGTGGACACCTGGGTTATTCCAGTCTTCCCCTGGAATAAGCCCAAATATCCCCTATGGTATGAATAAAGGTAATTTTTATTTTTTATTTTTTATTTATTTATAATCAATCAAATATATATCAATATAAAACTCATTCCTCAAATGCATATCTGTAGATTACATTTATATTAATTAAAGTGCTTGATTGGCGGTTACAACAAGATATGAAGTGAGTAGAAAAGTGCCAGAAGACAATAGAGAACAAAAATTATTTTCGCGGCGGTGGTGGGGTTTGAACCTGCGACCTTATTGGTACGACAACTCCGCCTGGCAGGTGAGAGCGTGGCTCTACCGTGTGAGCTATCCACGAACACATTAAAAATATTCGTTTCAAACCCAAAGTCATTTCTAGATCCCTCTCTCACCCACTTCTTGAGATCGCCGATTCGTTTGCCACCATCGCGAAGTAATTTTGACCAGCAGTTAAGCTCAATAGCCAATATTCTCATCACAAACATATAACATAGAAACGATTGAGACATTGAGTATGCTCCGGTGTATGGGGTGAATTTTTAATTCAGAAAAGTGAGTGGAGCAGGCATTTCTACTCACTTCATATCTTGTTGTTACCAACATAAGTGCCTGCTCCACTCACTTTTCTGAATTAAAAATTCACCCCATACACCGGAGCATACTCAATGTCTCAATCGTTTCTATGTTATATGTTTGTGATGAGAATATTAACTATTGAGCTTAACTGCTGGTCAAAATTACTTCGCGATGGTGGCGAACGAATCGGCGATCTCAAGAAGTGGGTGAGAGAGGGATCTAGAAATGACTTTGGGTTTGAAACGAATATTTTTAATGTGTTCGTGGATAGCTCACACGGTAGAGCCACGCTCTCACCTGCCAGGCGGAGTTGTCGTACCAATAAGGTCGCAGGTTCAAACCCCACCACCGCCGCGAAAATAATTTTTGTTCTCTATTGTCTTCTGGCACTTTTCTACTCACTTCATATCTTGTTGTTACCAACATAAGTGCCTGCTCCACTCACTTTTCTGAATTAAAAATTCACCCCATACACCGGAGCATACTCAATGTCTCAATCGTTTCTATGTTATATGTTTGTGATGAGAATATTGGCTATTGAGCTTAACTGCTGGTCAAAATTACTTCGCGATGGTGGCGAACGAATCGGCGATCTCAAGAAGTGGGTGAGAGAGGGATCTAGAAATGACTTTGGGTTTGAAACGAATATTTTTAATGTGTTCGTGGATAGCTCACACGGTAGAGCCACGCTCTCACCTGCCAGGCGGAGTTGTCGTACCAATAAGGTCGCAGGTTCAAACCCCACCACCGCCGCGAAAATAATTTTTGTTCTCTATTGTCTTCTGGCACTTTTCTACTCACTTCATATCTTGTTGTTACCAACATAAGTGCCTGCTCCACTCACTTTTCTTGATTGGCGGTTGTACCTTGTTAAAAATCATTGATAAACCATCGGCAAATATTTTGCTTCATGGATAGACATGCTGGAATAGAAACATATTAAAATATTTACCTTTACCTGTATAAACATTGTGGCCATACTAACCCATATATTATCATATCCTATATTCTCACGTAAATAACCACCCATATGATACATCACGTGTAGGACTTCGATTGATTCAATCCAACGTCTCTCTTTACGAGTAGGGCGATCACGTTTCTTATCAGATTAATAGGCTCCGTTCGTCTCCAGAAAATATCTTTTTTAAAAATCTCCGGGTTAGGCTGAACTTTGCTACGCCAATAATATGATATATTTTAGCAATATGTAAATATAATAAAGATAATATAGTTTGGAATTTATTTGTACATTTGGTTTTATTTCATCTTATTACACTATCATCTTTGGGATGGTTTAAAAGCGTAGGTAGTTACGTTCACGTAAAACAACTTTTCCTATTTTTATCCTGAACCAGTTAATTATCGGATTCTAGAAAAACTCGTATTTAAAAATCTGGTAAGAAAACACATCCTTTTAAACATGGCTTGATTTAAATGACCTTCACCTTGGCTCTCAAACCAGGGACTTCTTGAGGTCCCATGTTTTAGAGTTTTTGTCAAGATGACTGTAATTTAAATCAATATATCATAATATTAGAAGGACGAGTTTTCTGGTCAAATTTTTAAATATGAGATTTTCCAAACTCCGGTAGTTAACTCCGGTAGGATAAAAACAGGAAAAGTTGTTTTACATGAACGTAAGTACCTACGCCTTTAAACCATCCCAAATATCATAGCGTAATAAGATGAGATAAAAGCCAATGTTCAAATAAATTACAAATGATATTGAGAACTAGAGGTTTCAGGCTCAAATAATTTCTCAGCCAAATGAATGGAACCATGATATATATTAACATTGCCATGAATAATATGATACAACACTAGAGAAGCTGGCAGCTGATGATATAATCCATGTATTTAGTGTAATGGAGTGAGAAATTAGGAACCATGCACTGGTGTAAGACAAAGATAGGAAAAAGGATGTATGAAACATTGCCAGGCAAAGCTAGACTGGAAAATACAAGAAAAATAACATCCAAAAACAATCAGTATTCTTTGACTAAGGATTTGAACCTCAGACATCCTAATTGCTGGTCAGACGTGCTACTATTACACCACAGAGATTACCGATAGTTGGAACAATTAATGTCTCTAAAGTATTCTTTCTCGTCCTCACGTGTTCCGTGATCGAAATTTGTGATGCAAGCGAGGGTTCACAGCTTAAAACACATACCCTTGTGAAGACTATGTGAAGACCTTGTGCGGCTATGTGGTCTAGTGGTATGACACTCGCTTTCGGATCGGAAGGTCGTGGGTTCGAGCCTCGCGCTCGGCGCATAGTTGAGTCCTTGGAAAAGGATCTTTATTCACATTCTCTCACCGAACTCAGGTGTAAAATGAGTACCTGGCCGTAGACAGCGTTGTCTTTGTCCGAAAAATTGTAATATCGCCTAACAGGCGTTATGTCCCGTCCTACATGTTAAATGTTGCTGTTGACCAGGGACCCCTTGTAAAGCGCTTTGAGCACATTTAGTGGATATTGCGCTATATAAAAGCTCAATTTTAAAGAATATACGCATAAAGTTGTCCAAACTAACGGATAACATCTGTGGTGTAATGGTAGCACGTCTGACTGGTAATTCGGAGGTTCAATCCCCACTCGAGGAAAACTGCTTTTTTGGGATGGTTTTGTTCTTGTATTTTTCTTCCTTGCTTCGTCTGCAACTGTTTCATACACATTTTTTCAGATGGATTTAATAAGATTAAATAGATGCGTCTAATTTGCGTCTAATTTTTGTGCTTTCTGTCATTGATTGAAAATGGCATTATTTAAAAGCATCCTTTAGGGATACTAGATTGTGATACTATGAATAGATGTCGCCTCCCCTTGTAGTCTAGAGACCTCAATTATAACTAACGTGTAGAGCGCTTGTCTCTCAAGTTTAGGGACTCATCTGGTCTCAGAACTTCTTTATGTACAGAATTCTTTGTGCTAATTTGATCAAACTTGGATTATATTGTGTAGATTTGGATTTTTAAAAGAATAATAAATAAAAAATATGGAAAATGTATTGAATTTACGCCAAAATAATCACCTGATTACGCTGCAGTTTGCTACTCCAATATTATGACATATTTTAGCAATATTTAAATATAATAAAGAAAGACAGAAATCATGCTTTTAGAGTTAATACAATTTTCATCATTAAAATTTAAGATTTTTTATTTAAAAAATTGTACAGAATTTTTCTTTGTGCTTATATCCAATCCGCAACGCTGGCTAATAAAAATCGTATACATATACGGCTTTTCTCACAAACGTTTGTTATGTAACAGTGGTTGTCTGATTGCGACCATGTTACGGTGTATAGGGCATCGAAAAAACATGGTCAAGTAAACACGGGGATGATTGCTTTACTGTGCTCGTAGAAAAAGAAAGGCAGAATAAATAGAGCAGAGAAAACTAAAATATGCATGCTCAAGAAACTCGCTCAACTAAGTCAATACGGATAGCAGATGTGCTGTAGTTTGCATTACTTAACCCAGTTCTACAATTGTTATATTATGGAGCTGAGGTTCAAATACCTTAGCTATTGTTTTGGGAGATGATATTTTTTCCTTATAAATCATCTCTCTGTTATGTATTGTTATATTTGTTATTTTAAATGTATAATGTAAGCATTTGAGTGCATTCCTCTTTGTTGGATTTTGTGCTTGTGTCCGGATGAGACTTATAGGTGATCTCAAACGAAGTACATTGGTGGTAGTCTCTTGGAATCTACATCTGATCCCTATTTGTTCCCAGTTCCCCTATGTCTTACTTTTTCTTGGTTGTTTAATTGTAATTCTAGAACTTTTTACTATCCCATTTTCTTAATTTTAACTGACGCTGATATAACCTAAATGTGTTGCAAGAGCCGTAAAACCCTTAATAAACAAAACAAACAAACGAGTAGAGCCGATTAATACTGAATGCTTTATAAACTCTGGAACAGCATATTTATGGTATGGTCTCACACTCTGGCAGCGAACGCGTTACCTCATTCGTATTCAGTCGTGAACCCTTCCGGCAGCCGCGTCACATTGCATGGTTCAACCAAATGCTCTGCGGTTTCAGGTTCTTTGCCACAACGTGTGCATGTGGGGACGTTCCACTGATGGAGCGTGGCCGCTGTTACAGTTACCCAATGTCTTCTCTTGTTGGTACAGAGGATTTGGAAAATTGGGGTTTCAAGGAACCAGCAAGAATACTAATCGCCGCGGCAATCCGGTGTTCTGTCATAATATATCGGATACAAAAAAAGTCCTTCTAATTGCTCATTTCCATAGCTTTGTGAAATACTGCGCTCAAATATATAGGGCACGACAGAGAATCGAGAGTGAACCAGTAAATTTTTCCAATTTGGTGCACTATGTGTCAGAAACATTATTAAAACATAAGGTAAGGTAAGGCCTTTTAGAATTGGCTTTTAAGTTAGATGAATAAAATAAAATGTTTCTAAATAGTTCCACCCTTTTGAATAAAGTAGAGAACACATTGTTGTGATTCACGCCATAAAAAAAAAACATTGAGAATTTCTCTCACAGTTACATTTCAGACGAACGTGACCTCCTATTTATAAATTCTGATTTTGAATTAATCCGAAAAGATCACGTCATAATATAGCCCAAAATACAACTGATTAATATATTTTTCTTCCATTTTATATTACTTACTGCCGATTCATATAATGAGACATGTCTACTGTCACGAAAAGTTCGTAGAAATACGAAATTTGTCTCCTATTTAGAACTAGATACGTAAGCATTTTTGAGTCATTAAAACTTATTGAAAATGTAAGTTTGATTGTAGACTACAAGATTTAAAGGTTTTAGAAATTTTATTTAGAGATTGACTTTTAGATTTTTAAAGTTCACCATAGCACCTACCGTAATTATTTCAACATATACTAATTTTCAAATCATCCGACGACATCATTTTCTAATACCGGAAAATTGTGCAAATACTTCCTCTACAAAGAGCCAGTTAGTTGATCCCACGCCTATAGGAAAGTTATCAGGATTCTCACTCCGACTCCTCCTTCTTTACTAATTTATTTTTATCTTATAAGAAATACAAATTTTTAGATTTCTAAATAGGCAGGCCAGCATATAAAAAATATTCCTTTTGCGCCACGATATCATAAGATATCGTCGCCTCGGCATTCCACGAAAGAATATAGATAACTAATCAAACTAGATGTCTGATGTCAACAGGAATCACCCATGTTGTCCAAGTGAGCAAATTGGAGGTTAATAATCTTGCTCAAGGAAAAAAAACGAAAGTGCCTGAAGCGGGGCTCGAATCTGGGTCATCCGGACCACAGTGCAATGCCTTAACCACTCGGCCACTTCGCCCCCCAGGCCGGCATATAATGATAACAATGCCAATATATTGGGACCAAAAGAAAGATATATCTCACAATGGACCTTTGTTTCCAAGACATAATATACTCTCATGCGTCATGGAGATAGAGCTCCATCAGCTGAAATTAAAGGTAACCACGTATGAGATCTGCTGGAATGTCCCATGGAATATTCCCAAGATATCATGCTCAGAGTTTTCCCTCTGGAAATGTTATTCAAACCTAGCCACGCCTATCCACGCCATATAGCACGATTTTCATTGCATCTGTTGCCAAAATGGCATTATTTGCAAATACCAGGGGAATGAGATCTTGTTTTATTTTATCGTTTTCTCAGTGGTCATATCATATTATTATGAAAACCTCCATTCTTTAAGGGGGTTGGGTTGGATGAGATATTGGCGTCTCTTTTTGTATATATTTGTGTATGCGTGTATGATGAATGAACTCACACGCCCAGTTATGTGTGTGTGTGTGTGTGTGTGTGAGTGTATGTGTGTGTATGTGTGTCAAATTAGCCACTGCTTGAGTATTATTATTATTATTATTATTATTATTATTATTATTATTATTATTATTATTATTATTATTATTATTATTATTATTATTATAATTATTATTATTATTTATTCAGTTTGCAAAGTCTGTCGGAAGAACTTGAGAAAAAAGTTTGTATTGTATTATTATTGCTTGCAAAGCATTGGGCTCGCTCCAACATCCCACCGATCCTTATCAAATAGACCTTGAAGTCGTTACCAACTCCTTGGTGAGTTCTTCTCGGTTTGTATTTATGTCATTGACCGTCTCGTATTTCAGCTGTGTGGTTTTATATCTTACAAAGTTGTAACTGGAGGATGTAATTATTGTAATTATAGACTTACTTTTTGTCTAGTCTCTGGAGGGTTGGTTTTCTATGCCTGTATTCGCCATAATGCAACTTGACATTTTAAAGATAAATGTGTGCTCTGCAAACCACACAACTTTCGTTTGAGATTTTAATCTTGTTTGGCAATACATGAGAATGTAAGTGACATAACATGACGTGGGGGAGGAGACGAAGGGGCTAAGCCGATAAACTTTGACAAAACATATTTATTTTTCATTTCGGCAAAAAAGCAACCATAATAAATAGCAATACATGGATAGGTAAGTGACTAGTGTGACTGCTCTCCGACCCCTCTCTGTTAGCGAGGCGGTGGGTGTCGTATCAATTGGATCCCGGGAATGGCTTTCGGACACCATGATATTATTTCACATCATTAGGTATTGATGTAAATGCCCGCTCCACACTTTTTCTGAACTTTAAGCTTTCAGATTTTTGACAAGTAGTTAAAGAAGACTCGTGACTTTCTAATAAATTGAGGGTTCTTTCATTTGATCGATATCATCTGAAGAACAAGTTTTCTGATCCCTAAAACAAATTTCTCTTGTCATTGTAAAGCAGAAAGGTTAATGGGTGTGGTTTTGGTGGCTCACTGGAAAAATGCCTAGTCGATTGATAAGACAACTAAATTTGACGTAATGAAACTCGAGTTCTTATCCTTTTATTGCTTGCTGTCCACAAAAGCCACAAGATGACTGGGTCTAATTTAAATCTGGTGGAAAGTAATTTACAGCTGTTGTTTGGTAGCAAGAACTGACTAATACAAACAAAATTGGAATCAATAACAATAGCAATACATGAGCGCTAGTGAATACAATGGGCCTTGCTGTTCAGTTTCTTTCGCGACAATAATTTGCCCACGGGGTAAGACTAGCCACTGAACATTCCTAATCACACCAATCTTCAAAACCCATTCCCTCCTTGGTCAAGACATTTGACAAATAGATAACAACATGTACATGGCTAATTTCCACGCGGCTATTTGCTTGGGCAGATAAGGCATTATACTTGCGCCTAGATAGTCTGATTTAAACCCTTTTTTAAATCCCATTCCCTCCTTGGGCAAGACATTCAACAAATATAAAAGAGCATGTACATAACTCATTTCCACTGAATAATCGTGCTTTATGCTGTTCATAATGTTTCATGTTGTACTTCAAAAAACCATATGAACAAATTTCTATTGTGCACAGTACTAGTCGCCTGCTATGCAGTTTTTGTGCTACATGTTATATACTACAATGACAATAGCTAGATAGATATTCATTCACATCCGATTCGGGTGATATAACGTGTGTAGAGTGCATGAGAGAGAGAGAGAGAGAGAGAGAGAGAGAGAGAAAGTGCAGAAAGAAAGAGAGAGAGAGAGAGAGAAAGATATATATATATATATATATATATATATATATATATATATATATATATATATATATACAACACAGTTAGTTCTTTTCCTTCCTTATGGCAAAGTTCTAGGATTGACACTTGGGTTACTTAAGTCTAACTTCGATATAGGATAAATATGACACAACTTTTCCTCCATGAGATTGTTTAATGGGCATGATCTATATTACATTTCCATGTGCTTGAGGGCATTGGTCACATTGGAATATGTGCTCAAAGCGACCCACATAGTGAGAAGTGTTCACAGTTTTTGAAATATCTAACATCACGATTGGTCATTGTGTTCAGCTTGATGTATTTACAACTTTCATAAACAAAGCAGCATTTTTACATCTCTGAAGAAATATCCAATCGTTGAACATCACAAATCATGTGATTGATGACTTGGTTAGACGAAAACATGAATATAGATCGCTCCCATTAAAATATATTTTTTATATGACATCAATTTAAAATGACAACATTTGTTATTAATTGACTTTAAGCTTACCTGCTCCTATTACTATATTATATTTATATTTGTCGTAATTTATACATTGTTTTTATAAAATTAATCAAACCTCACTGGTTCCAGCGGACGTACGGACCTACACATTCTTCCTTTTCGTAATTGAAGTGAAATGCTGTCCGTTTATGGGCAGTCATGGACCAGGAATAAAACAACGTGATCGGTCATAGTACGGAATGGAAGACAACGTTTATTTGATAGACCATAATAATAAGAAAGAGGTTTGATGCTTTGCGTTTAATTAAAAAAAAACACAAACTCACCAGCCGGATATAAGGTAACAACATACAAAACTAAACCTTAAACGTTTATAGACTGAATTATACACTTTAGTGAGAACTACTAATAAAAATGGTTTACTAAAAAAATAACAAAGATCTCATTGACGCCAATAGGATTCAATAATCACGTCCACCCAGCAACGAGCAGCTTGGTCTAAACAAAGGACATCGGTACTTTTTATTTTTCATGCTGGCAAGAACTTTTTCACATATCATCTGATCTGAATGTATAAAAGTCTAAACATGATCAGATTTATAATGTTTTTCTCCTCTGGACACACTTTTATGCTCGTCGGAGAAGTATTTCATAAGGGCGTCCGATATTGTTGCGATAGTTTAGAACCAGTTACTAAGTTACTATGCGTCATTACGAGGGAAGTGACGTCACGACTGTTGCAGCCAATTCCGATCCTTCTACAGATAGTATGAAGTTGACGTCACTCAGGTCTCTGTTATTGCTTTTTGCCATCCGCGTTTATGAGTAATTCTCACTGAACTGTATTAACCAGACTATAAAGGTTTAAGATTACACATAGTTTTATGTGTTGGTCCGTTTTACTTCCGGATGGCAATGTTATGAGCTTCTCAGCCAAGCGCATACTATCCTTAAGGCGGAAGGTCTGGATAATCCTTAATAAAGACATGAAAATAAATGTACGCATTATATTAGATAGTATGACGTTGACGCCACTCGGGTCTTTATTATTGCCTTTTTTGCCATTCGCACGGACAAACACACAAAACTATGTGTAACCTTGAACGTTTATAGTCTGGCTAATACAGTTTAGTGAGAATTACTCACAAACATGGATGGCAAAAAACAAAAACAAAGGCCTGAGTGACGTCAACTTCGTTCTATCTATCTCATATTAAATTAGGACAGATATGAGAATGACGTCTTCACCATAATTTGTTGAATAAATCAAAATATATAGATAGAACTTTGGACAAGATGGGTGATTCCTGTTGACATCAGATTCTTGTTTGATGGATTATCTATAATATTCCTTCATGGAAAGCCTAGGCGATTGTATCAAATGGGAGCGTTGGGAAAGGGCGTATTTTTGAAGATAGATATGTTTCTCTCTATTCTTTCCGAAATCTTAATAGGATCTGTCTCATGTGTGGGTGCAATAGTCTAGGCGTCAGCCGCAGTGCTGCACCACAAACTCACAAGAAGATAGAGGATTTTAATAGGTTAAACCAGATGAAAATAGCCTGCTAAGTCTGTGAGCTACAACCCAGGATAGGCCGAGTTATTTCCATGACAATTGGAAGTAGAAGAGGAATAAATCAGAAAGGATATAAAATACAGATTACTGCACTAAAAGCTACAGTCACGTGACAAATGACAAACAATATCTATAATACTTTTAACAGGACAAGTTCTTACATAATATGTTTACATAGTGATAGTAGAAAAGTGTGCGTTTGCACTTATTGCAATGTTTAAAAGACATTTTAGATTTGATATTATGGTATATTCCTTGACAAATTAAACAATAACATTTGAAGGGCTTGATACTTTTTGACAACTTAACGGTCATTTTAGTATATCGATATCCTTTGTATGAAATTTACTTTTTCTTGTCAAAATATAAAAATGCGTTTTAATAGTTCACGGTAATTCATATTGACTTTATCATGTTATTCCAAGTTTCACTTTCATATGAGATTGAAGTTTGGCATTTAAAAAAAAATGTTGGTTGCCAACTTTAAGTGTCTGTCAAAGTTGGCTTGAAAAATGATAATTTTACCTCTAGGTTACAATTTGAGAAATTGTCTCCGGCGGCTATTTGCAATTTAATTATAGCCTTGTTCAGCTACTTCAATTTTTCTTTTATAATTACAGGGCTCTCTGTTGAGAGAAGATAAGAAACTAAAAAAGAGTAGGTTAGATAGAGTGAGTCAAACAAGAAGGAAAGGAGGCAAGAACACACACACACACACACACACGCACACACATAGAGAAAGAGAGAGAGAGAGAGAGAGAGAGAGAGAGAGAGAGATAAATCAATAAAGAAAGAGAGAGAGAATAACAATAAATCAGAGAAAGAGACACACATTCAAACAGACACCGACGAGACTAGTGTGTGTAAGAGTGTGAAAGAGAAAGAGAAGATTGAGAGGGAGAGAGAGAGAGAGAGAGAGAGAGAGAGAGAGAGAGAGAGAGAGAGAGAGAGAGAGAGAGAGAGCTAATAACACAATTATAACTTTTATTAGTTGTTTAATATTTCTTCTGAACTTGATTAGAATGTCATTAATTTCTCATTTCTTTTATTTGATTTTTTTTTTGTTTCTGACTCCCAATTTTTGTATTAGACTCTATTCAATGTGTTTAGCTCAAATTTTACCTGCTCGAGCTAAGTAACAGCTAAAAGGCACTTAACTGATATCATTATTCATTCATAAGGTTTATTTAGCCCAAGGAGTTACTGTTAGTGAAATATGATTTCTCACCGTGACTCAAAAATAATGAGGAAATTGTATTTTCTTTCGAGTTCATGTATTGATTCCCTCTATCTTTGAGTGGTAGCAAAATATTTTTAAAAATCAAACTACAAACATCTTTTAAACAGCGGTAACTGTAAAAAAATAAACAAAAAAAAAAAAACAAACAAAAAACAAACAAAAACAAAAAACCAAAAAAAAAAACAACCCAACACCCCCCCCCCCAAAAAAAAAAAAAAACAAACAAAAAACTCCCAGAAAAAGTCCCTCCTCCAAAAAAAGAAAATCAAATCAGAACCACTCCCACCCATAACAAACAAAAACAAAACAAAATCCAAACAAAGCCAAACAAATAAACCAAAAATCCCCCTCACACAGAGCTACATTTAAAACAATTTTTAAAAAGACAATGACTAAACAGTAAGCAGTTCCTTGAATAGGTACGATATTAAAATAAAGATAATTAATTTCCTTCCTATAGATCAATAAAGTGTACCCCCCAAAAAACCACTTCAAAAGTTTATGTTGAGATCGTTTGATATAAAGCACACTGAACAAAGCCACATTGATTAGTTATGAACATTGAAATAAATTAGGGAAAAATGTAAAGCAAAATTATATCGTTTGATTTTTCAAATAATAATTTTATTAGCCTCAAGCCATATTGGAAAATGAATTTATGATTTATTTATGTTCCAATTGCCCAACCGATGAAGGCAGTGGACAGCAAATAGTAGGAGCGACATGGAGTCAATTAGCCGATTCTGTAGAACAGGAAGGCAAGCCCGATTCAAATCAATAAAGAGAACAATAACAAAGGTAATAAGGGAGGTCACTCGTACGATGATCGAACTAAGTAAGATGATGAAGCAAGCTAGTTAGTAAGTCTGAACCAACTAGCCGTTCTTTTCCTAAGAATAAAAGAAGAAAAGACTGTGAATGGCCGCATTTGAATCTCATCTGAAAGGGGATGATATCCGTTCCGTGAGCGAGCGCGTGGCATGGCGCCACCAAAGGGGATTTTAAAACCAATGCAAAGTTGAAATAACTCGGTCAGCCAAGCCACTCGAGTCACTCGCATACAGAATAGACTTCTGA
The DNA here is from genome assembly GCF_034508935.2 of Berghia stephanieae. Classification (NCBI taxonomy): domain Eukaryota; kingdom Metazoa; phylum Mollusca; class Gastropoda; order Nudibranchia; family Aeolidiidae; genus Berghia; species Berghia stephanieae. Next base: position 79,579,605 of record NC_088363.1, read on the forward strand.
CCACCTTAGAAATCATCTAAGAATGATTAGGAAATTAAGTCTTTAGAGAATGTGCGTTGACCGAACGCTGACCTCTCTCTCTCTCTCTCTCTCTCTCTCTCTCTCTCTCTCTCTCTCTCTCTCTCTCTAACTCCAACGGCTTAGACTTAATGATTTCTAAATGAACAATCATAGTATACGTCTCATCTAGGCCAGAAACAGTTTCAACAGTCTGAGTTGAATGCATTAACGAAAGTAAGTCATTGTACAACCAGTTTTGGTTCTGAGTATGAGTATGAGGATCTGACAAAGATCTTTCAGATTGAATAAAACTAAGCTTGGACTTCAGTCTTTTAACTTATGTTGAGATCGTCAACCCCGGGATCAGGAACGGCTCATAATATGATGATGATAAAAAGGGCTGGGTAAAAAACAATAATAAAGAGTTGAGTGACGTTAATTTCGTTCTATCTTTAAATCCATAAAGCAGACTAGACAAACGCCTAATTAATCATTGAAATAAATTTGCGAAACTGTAAACCAAAATTATATCTCTTGTTTTTTTTCAAAGAATAATTTTGTTAAGCACAAGCACAATGTTGTAAACTTACAGTGACTGTTTCAAATAAACGTTAAACTTTTCCTGATATATTATTTTTTATGAACCCGATGAAGATTATTCACAAAAGTAATATTGTCTTTTTAAAGTCCCTAATTTTACTTTTGATATTGTTTAAGTGATACCTACATGGCGGAGAATAGAAATTTGTAAAAGATCAAAGGTGGATTGGAGAGCATTGTGGCAGAGACAAATATAGTCACAGTGAAATTAAAAGTTAGCTGTAATAGCATTCAAATCTAAGCTCACACAACACAACGAGATAATAATAATAATAATAATAAATAATAATAATAATAATAATAATAATAATAATAATAATAATAATAATAATAATAATAATAATATATCTTTATTGTTCCCCCAAAAAGTGGCAATTTGTCATTTGGTTACACATTTATAACAATACAATATTGACATAGACACACTCACACAAGATGCACACTAGTAACATAGATAGTAGTTATCGTAAAAAAAAATGTCCTGGCCATCTTCTAATGGTCTCAAACTATCTGGTAACTTTTGTGGGGTCATGATAGCACATCTGACTGGTAATCAGGATGTCTGAGGTTCTATTCCCAGGCGAAGCAGGCTGAGCTTTTGGGATGGCTTTTTCTTCTATTTTTCTTTCTGCTTTGTCTGGCACTGTTTCTCATTCGCTTTTCAGATTTTCACCAAAGTATGGTGATATAATATGCCAGCAAAGAGTATTTCAAGTCTCAATTTTGCGCTCCGAGAGCAGAATTTAACCCTGGGACCTAGTTTTAGAAGCTGAGTGTCTCACTACATGACCATAAACCTTGTTTTCGTTCTTTAATTGAGCAATCATGTCAATCCCTGGGTTGGTTACAGCCACAATAATGAAAGATGTCCGCCGTTAGCACTCACCATTTTATAATTATGGATTATCTATTGATGCTATATGCTTTTACTCACAACATTCTGTCAGCAGGATATAACGTACCAACACACAAAAACTGTGTGTAACTTTGACTGTTTATAGTCTGATTGATGCAATTAGAACTGCTCATAAAAACAAACAATAAGATAGAGAAAAAAATTAAGTTTTATTGGCCATAATAAACGTTATCAAAGTATCATTAAAGATTGCCTAGAAGGAAGGGTTGAATGTAAAAAAAAAATAACGAGGTCGGCAAAGACGAAATTGGATTCAGGACATCAAGAATTGGTCGGGGATGGATCTCCACCAATGCACAAGACGCCCAAGACAGTGACAGCTGGAGGTTCATTCATTTCTCGTCAACCCCCGGATCAGGGACGGTTCACGTGATGATGATAAAAAGGGCTGGCTAAAACAATAACAAAGAGGTGAGTGGCGTTAATTTCGTTCTATCTATAAATCCATTTAGTCAATCCGTATTGTAAGCATTCTACGGTATCATACGTAAAGTTGAAAAATCTAGTGAATAATGACAAAATAACTCTCCAAATCATTCTCAATAAAGGGAAAGAAATTCTTAAAACCGGTTTTTATACCTTAGAAATGAAGTGTGCGTGAAGGGAAAATTAAATATGGTTTGTATATCTACATCCAAAGACTTTGATCCAAATTTAGATACCATCAATTTGTTTAAAATTATATCCCGTAATAAAATATATTTTTTCATAAAAAGATAATTGTAATACCAGAATAGTTAACAATTAACAATAAATTTGGTGGTGCCAGCATATCTATTAAATTACATCTTTTAAAACTAGATTAAATTAACAATCGCTTTATTCATCCCCAAGGGGAAATTTGTCTTTAGGGTCTAATCGAAGGAAAGATTTAAATAACACCGGCGTTAGCCGCAGTGTAGCGCTGTAAAGGAAGCCAGCGAGGTGACTTGCTCAAGGCCACACACCGAAGCTGGGAGTCAAACTTAGTACCTTAGCAAAGACCACATCACTGCGCCACGCTGATCGACTGATATACAGACATCGTAAAATTATTCCTCTAGTAAGAAACAATTTCCCAAAACAAATGACATTATGTGAACAAACGGTAGGATGTTATCTTAATACCAAGAAGTCTACCCGGTTGGCATTTGTATAGAGGTCTTGTCTTATTCTAGTGACTTCAACAATTACCACAGACGCAGCACATTTGCATAGGCTTAACTATCCATTACTGATACAACGTATTTCTGACAGACAATCGATTTCAACTGATTGCTTCCCCGGTACAAGGCCGCTGGCACTGATGATTTTGGTTAGCTGAACTGGTTTTTGTTTCACGCAATCCCTGAATTGGAGACCCAGCTGGAATATTTAAATAACTAAGGGTGAAAAACCGCTCACTGCATTGAAAAATGACCTAAACCACAAAACTAGATTGATCTAGACTGAAAAATGGAAAAAAAGCATAAAAATCTGAAAAACGATGTGTATAAAATTAGTTCCAGACAAAATAAAAATTTAAACATACACACAAAACATCCCCAAAATCAGTCTACTTTGACTAGGATTCGAACATCAGACATCCTGATTACCAGTCAGACTTTCTTTTATTTTCATCTTTGTTTCGCATCGTTTTTAAAGATTTCTTTTCATACTTATTTTGCCTGCTCCGTAACTTATCTACTAAAAAGGCAACTCTAGCCAAAATAAATAAATGATCTCTAAACACCCCTTCTATAAGTCCTCCTCGATTTTGGACCAACTGCTGTTATTGTTGAAGCATCTGAAAATACGCAAGAGAAGTAACCCCAACATCGGACCAGGACAAATTATGCGGCTATGTGGTCTTGTGGTATGACACTCGCCTTCGGATTGTAAGATTTTGGGTTCGAGTCCCACTCTGAGAAGCGGTCTCGTCCTACATTTTATTGCGTTGTTGGACCCCTTCTATAGCGCGTTGAGAACATTTAGAGGTATTGAGCTATAAAAATGCTCAGATTTTATTTCAAAATATAAAATTGCATTACTAATAAAGGAAATCAAATCACAGGATGTATTTCGTGTTGATCTGAGATGTTCCCTAGAACAGCAATGACCGTGACCATTTAATTACACATAGAACCAGGTCCATTTACGTGTAGGTCGATTGATTTACCTATAAAATAACTAGGTTCCATTTTCAATTAAAAATGCCGATATCGTGTAGTTGATCCACTTGTCTGTTTAGGGCTGTGGTCGTCGAAAATATTTTCAACATATAAAAAAAGGAGATGAATCAAGTGTTAAACGCATTTCTCCATTTAAAATCTTCAATTAATACAGACGCGTTTAAGGACAGCGTTGCTTTAGCTTCTATCTCAATATCAAGACAAAAGTACGTGCTGTTTGATTCACTGGCTCTACCAATCCCATGTATACCCCGCTGCATTCAGTCCTCTGCTCAAATAATGACTGGGTATTGTTTTATGTCTTCCACTTAAAGTCTTCTTTGAAGTGGAGCAGGTCTTTGTAAAGGCGCGTAGGAAAAAGGCCCTCGGTCTGATCTCGCCAAGTTTGTCCAGCTTACTCTAAAATTCGGGTGGCCAAAAAGATACTTCGAAAATAAGAATTCAAGAAGCGTTTCTATAATCTATTTCCCCGCCCACACTTTTACTTATCGAGATTCAAGACTATTCTGCCGTGCTCTGGTTTTAAAAAAAACCTATTTCAAAATTTGTCCAGAAAACTCGTCCTTCAAATATCGATCGATTTAAATCACCTTCATCTTGGCAAAAAATCTAAAACCTGGGACTTCGCGAAGTCCCAGGTTTGAGAGATTTTTTTTTCAAAGATGAGGGCCATTTAAATCGATCAATATTCGAGGGACGAGTTTTCTGGACCAATTTTAAAATATGTTTTTTTTTTACCTGAGTACGGCAGAATAGTCTTGAATATCGATAAGTAAAAGTGTGGGCGGGGAAATAGATTATAGAAACGCTTCTTGAATTCTTATTTTCGAAGTATCTTTTTGGCCACCCGAATCAATTGAGTGAGTGTAATAGAACAAATGAAGAAGAGTAAAATGAAAACGATTCGCAAATAGCAGGACATTTAAATGTTTTGAAAACTGGTCAATAATATGCAAATTTGTGCATAAAATATTTTATGTACTACCTACTCCCCCCCCCCCCCAAAAAAAAAAAAAAAACAAAAAAAAAAAAAAACAACAAACAAAAAAAAAAAAACCAAAAAAAACCAACAAAAAACAAAAAACAACAACAAAAAAACAAAAACAAAATAAAAAAAACAAAAAAAAACCCCGAAAAACAAAACAACAAAAAACAAGAATTTACTGAAACAAGAGCAAACAACCACCCCCCCCCCCCCCAGAAACAAATACAAAACATTTGCGCATTTATACAGTCCAATATCCGCTGTTCGTATTCAAATAATATTTAAAATTTCAAGCCTTTTAACGGGTCAATAGTTACAACAAAGGTGAGTTTATTCAAAATACTCCAAATTGAAAGAGGCAAAGATTCCCCTTGATACAAAGTTACCCTATTTGGTGGTAGTTTAATAAGTATTTAATAAATGGCTAAAGAGTTTTTCCTCCACATTCCATTTCTATATTTTTTAAAATTGGTTCATTGTGAACAAAATTATGCAAAATCCAGTTAGACATTGAGATACATTTGCAAACATTAACTGGTATGACTTATTATGACTTTTGCCTGTATATCTTGGTTTGACCTCCCTTGAAGGTGGTTCAAATTTTAAACATCTTGTGAAAACGCGTTAAAAAAACAACTTCTAATTTGTGGTTTCCGTTCCTGAACCATTTGTAAATATTCATAGGAAAACAAATTGAAAAGACCGAGAAATCGACAAAATGAAGGCTTAGTTTACGTCCATGTGTCCTCACCTCATTCACAGATTCGATTATCTTTGACGCATGGAGTTGTGAGTTACGACAAGAAGAAGAAGAATTGAAAACTAGTGACATTCGACATTAAAGTGAGATTTTGTCAACACCTCAGTGGATTAATTGCATTCATTTGAAAGTCTTACGAGTATTTAAAGTGCCCAGAGCTTATGTTTTACACGAGAATGAGCGCTATATAAATGTGTATTATTATTATTATTATTATTATATTATTATTATTATTATTATTATTATTATTATTATTATTATTATTATTATTATTATTATTATTATTATTATTATTATTATTATTATTATTATTATTATATCATTATTATTATTATTATTATTATTATTATTATTATTATTATTATTATTATTATTATTATTATTATTATTATTATTATTATTATTATTTGCAACATTAATGAGACACCACTCGGGAATCACGCATAGCTCTCGACTCATATACCTAGCTTTTATTATTCACATCGGTCAATAAAATTACAAGACAATAGCTGTTAAAATGGCGAAGATATATCTATCTGTCGTGCTCTGAAAAAACACGTAGGATTAAAAAGTTTGGCCATGAAACTCGTCCTCTAAGTGTAGATCGATTAAAATGACCCTCATCTAGGATATTAAAAAGCCGGATTCAATAAAAGCTATTTGTAAGTATTATCACTTCTTCAGTTGTTGGCACCGCTCAGAATAGCCAAACTTTGGATACAAGTAAAATATAAAAAATTACCCGGACGACCATTGATGCTACAAATATTGATTCAAGAAGACTCGCGCTTACACGTGAAAATGCCAGTTAAGTTGAAAAATGATAATATAATATATCTATATAGAGCCCATTCTGCGTTGTCGCAGCTGAAGACGCACATTGACAAAAAGGAAAATCATACTACACATAACAAGTATACAAATAACATATTATGGACAACTATATACACACAGTTCTATTCATAACCTATAAGCAAAGAGCGTGTAGGTAACGATTTTTATGTTACCAAGAGCTCTCACTTCCCGCTTTTTGTGAAGCCACGCATCTTCCGTCTTCTACTCGTATTTTCTTCATTGTATCAGTATGCCTTGCGCGCATGATACACGCGGAGCACACCCACCTCGCTGTCTTGCCTGGCACGCGACAATAGCATTGCGGTTAAGAGAAGTGAGAGCTCTTGGTAACTACGTTACTCTACACACTCTTTGCTATAAAGACAAAGAAGAATACATCAGGTGTGTTTTAAGGTACATTTTGAATGTCACCTTAGACGAAAATACATTTTACATCTAGTGGAAGTGAATTCAAGGCATTTCGGGCGGCATCAGAATGCCCTATTAGAAAATGTTTTAGAGCCTTTGTAGGTATCTGAAGAAGGAGTTGATTATTGAATCATCGGAATATTGCAGGATCATAATAGTATAGAAGATCTGTAGACAGGATAGTGTAGCTTTGTTTAAAAAAGGTTATAAACCCAAATGAACCCAATACTGAACTATGGTTGTTGAGTTTGGAATCCTCACCTGGAAAATCAAACATAAAAGAATTGAATAACATATAGAAAAAAAACCAAACAAACATATAAAAAAAGAGCTTTTATAAAGCGCAATATCCACTAAATGTGCTCAAAACGCTTTACGAAGGGTCCCTGACCAACAGCATCACGTAACATGTAGAACGAGACTTGACGCCTGTTTGGCGATATTACATTATTTCTCCGACAGGCACAACGCTGTTGACGGCTAGGTACTCATTTTACACCTGAGTACTGTGAGAGAATGTGAGTAAAGGTTCTTTTCCCAGAACTCATCTATGCGCAGATAGAGGCCCGAACCCAGGACATTCCGATCCGAAAGCGAGTGTCATACCACAAGACCATAATATAACGCACACAAGAGTGTGATAAGTTACTATTTTACAAAATGACGACTCGTTCATTAATATGATAAAACTATGGCACTCATGAAACAATTAGGATGGTTGGCAGTTTGGCTAAGCTGTACCCGAAAGGTACCGAGTTCGAATACCCGCCGAGCTGTGTGGCCTTGACCAAGTCACCTTGTCCCAGCTGAGTTTGTGGCGCTGCACTGCGGCTGACGCCTGGGTTATTCCAGTCTTTCTTTGGAATAGATCCTAAAGACAAATTTCCTCTATGAAATGAATAAAGGTTTTTGTTGGTTTTTTTTATCATAAAGTTCTTGCTAATGTTAAAATAGCAACTGATATAATATATTATAAACCAATATAGTTGGCTAATCTTTCGTAAAACTCAAATCTTAAACGAAGTCAGCATAACGTTACAATTATACAAACGTCATGTACACTATAGAATTGAATACTGTAAAAATAATGTGAAATATGATACAAATAAGGCAGTCGGAGTATCAAATTTTCAATATATCTCCATACAATATTGATCAAACACATAACCTTTCGGTTGGTCTGAAGCTTTCAAGAATATTGAGACATCTAAAGATTAAAGATGCACAACAAACAGACCAACAGGAATCTGCCATAATTTGTCTTTCCTTCTTTCTTTTGGATTAGCCGCATCCACAGTAATGCTGCCCCACTGTGTC
>NC_088363.1:79607595-79617595 GCF_034508935.2 Berghia stephanieae
TATCTATCTATCTATCTATCTATCTATCTATCTATCTATCTATCTATCTATCTATCCCTTTTTTCTCTCTCTCTCTTCCTCTATCTATCTATCTATCTATCTATCTATCTATCTATCTATCTATCTATCTATCTATCTATCTATCTATCTATCTATCTATCTATCTATCCCCTTTTCTCTCTCTCTCTCTCTCTCCCTCTATCTATCTATTTATCTATCTATCTATCTATCTATCTATCTATCTATCTATCTATCTATCTATCTATCTATCCCCTTCTCTCTCTCTCTCTCTCTCTCTCTCTCTCTCTCTCTCTCCTCCCCCAAGCTATTCTCACTGTTCTCTCCAAATATTCCATCCATGGTCTGACCTAATTTAGCATTCCACAGACATGTTAGGAAATCATTCGTTTTGTTATGGAATCATCTCATTTAATTTTGCATTTGTTTCACGAAAAACTTTAAATTATTTTAACACATATTTAATAAAACGTTAACTACTCTCAACAATGGGCATGATCTATATTAACTTTCCATGTGCTCGAGGTCATTGGTCACATTGCAAAATGTGCTCAAAGTGACCGACTTAGTGAAAAGTGTTCACAGCTTTTTAAATATCTAACATCACGATTGGTCACTTGGTTCAGCTTGACATATAGGTATGTTTATAACATTTGTAAACAAAGAAGCGTGTTTACATTTGTTAAGAAATATCCAATCGTTGGACAGCAACAAATCATGTGATTGATGACCTGGTTGGACGAAAACATGAATATAGTCGCTCCCATTGATAATCAATATAAATAGAGAAAAGTCAAATCGAATAATCACACATATTGCAATGCACGAATTATTCACAAATCCCATTTTCTTTTTTCTAACTAATAATATTTGTGCTCCTTTCATATTTGAGGATCTTTCACATACGACCTTTTACTCGATTTAACCACCGAATAAAATCAATTCATGTGTGTTTCAGTGCACGCGATTTTATCTCGATACTCTTGCTTATTCTGCCTGTGTGTATGTATGTATGTATGTTTGTGTGTGTGTGTGTATTATGTGTGTTTGTGTGTGTGTCCGTGTTTGTGTGTGTGTGTGTATTATGTGTGTGTTTGTGTGTGTCCGTGTTTGTGTGTGTGTGTGTGTGTGTGTGTGGATCTTCTTAAATGTACAAGGGTTTGTGTATATTTGAATGTGTTTGTGTGTGTGTGTGTGTGTGTGTTTGTGTGTGAATATATGTGTATGTGTGTTTGAATTGTATTAAATATTTTCTAAATTTACAAAGCAAGGCCAACATTATATTTGGCCTAATTTTTATGGAATCATTATTTTCTATATATGAAACATTTTTAGAGAGAAAATTATATGGAATGAGAGTCTATTTATTTATAATTATCCAGAAGAAAATCGGGGTCGAGAGTGAGGGCTGGGATCGGGGAATGGTGCAAAAGGGGGGAGAAGGAGGGGGTCTCAAAACAATTGCGACCTCTAGAACAAAATCGGGGTCAATTAAATTAGTAAATTAAAACACATCGATATTGGACAGAACTTTTAGAAAACAGTATAGAAGACCATAACGATCAATCAATGTTATAGATAGTATGCGCTTGGCTAAGAAGCTCATAACATTGCCATCCGGAAGTATAAAAGACCAACACACAAAACTGTGTGTATCCATGAACGTTTATAGTCGGGTTAATACAGTTAGGTGAGCATTACTCATAAACGCGGAGTCAAAAAACAATAACAAAGACCTGAGTGACGTCATCTGCATACTATCTATACCTCTACAAACTTTACAAGCTTTCATGCTCCTGCCTGTGTGTGTGTGTGTGTGTGTGTGTGTGTGTGTGGTGTGGATGTGTGCGTGTGAGTAAGAGAGAGTATGTTTGTGGGTTTTCGAAACGGTTATGAAACGTCATCTTCATTTAGATATTTATTTCCTTTATCATTTTGATGTTTATATATTATTATTTCATTAATGTATTTTTGCCTATCTATCTATCTATCTATCTATCTATCTATCTATCTATCTATCTATCTATCTATCTATCTATCTATCTATATATCTATCTATGTATTGTATTTTTTAATTTCAAAGATTGTAAACAAATGACAAATTGCCATTAAAAAAAAAAAAAAAGATTATATTATTATTAAAACATCACTTTCACTGCCGCCCTCTTCCAACATTTATATTGTCATGATTTCTTTATTTTAACTTTGCGGTGGGAACAATGTTATGAAATTAATGATTAAAACCATTAAGTACTGATTAAAACCATTATATATACCAACTCAAGAGCATACTGCTACATAAGCCACTCTCTGTGTCGGTATAACGAGAATCTTACAGTATCTTGTTTAATTCATGGGTCGATTGCGTGTTCGGGAGATGCTTTATCGATTACTTCAACTTTAATTATAGACTCAGTGACAAGTTTTCCTCTAAAGAAATTTGATACAAGGTATTCACATTTTCAATGTAATTCTAGACATGTCCCATAGTAAGATCTAGAACGTTCAATGACAAATCGAAATGGCAGTACTAGATATTAAGTCGTTTGCTGACAAAACTCTTTAAATAAAAAAAACTTGAGCTTTTATACAGCACAATTTCCAATAAACGTGCTCAAAGCGTTTTACAATGGGTCCTGTTAGGCGATGTTACACTTTTTCCGACAGAGACAACGCTGTTCACGGCCAGGTACTCATTTTACACCCGAGTACGGTGAGAGAATGTGAATAAAGAGCCTTTTCCAAGGACTCAACTATGCGCCTAGCGAGGCTCGAAGCCAAAACCTTCAGATCTGAAAGCGAGTGTCGTACCACAAGACCACATAGCCGAACTTTAAAAAAAACCCCATTTACTTTATAATATATCGATTAATGAAGATGAATCAAAACTTATTTTTAAAAAATGCTCAATCCTGAGTTAAAAGATGCCCGTTTAGGTCACCATCCTCTAATAGCTGGTGTTCACCCCTACTCAGAGTCCAATATGACCAGGAAGATCCGATGTTGTCGGATACCTCCTTCCAGACGGACCCCTCAAGAGTGGAAGAATTTTGCCAATGTTGGCATAAACCTTGCTACTTTGGTCAAATGCTATGCCCATGAGTTTCGCCTTCAACGTCACAGCTGGTCACTATTTCCCTAGCCATATCATTCGTTTCCGGAGAGGTTCTGAGCCTAATATGACTAGAGATAATACGGATCTCGTGTGCTTCTTACCTGCCAGAAAGCTTCGATCCCCCCCCCCTCCCCTAGTATTGTCTCTTGGTTTTTTGCTGACAGTCTTGCCTTTGCAATAATATGCGCGTAAAGCTCCCAACTCACTATGACAAGGTGGCAATCAGCGGGGAAAGTGTAACTCAGTTGATAGAGCACTCGCTTTACACGCAAAGGGACCGAGATGGATCCCAGATGCAGTCGATACTTTTCCTGACCCCACTGCCCACTCAACAATGTCTGTTAGACTGGCGGAAAGCAGTTTGTGAAAGTCTAGCAGCCTATCCATATGGTAGCAAGCTATTGCTATAGTACGTTTCACGCTATAGAAACTGGGATAAACTCCGGCTCTATCGCCCCAATGGAATACTTTATAAATTTGATTGGTAAATCCACTAAGACAAATCTAAACAAGGGTATATTTTGCTGGATCATTCACTAATATATTCAGATAGTTGTTATAAAAATGAGATGTCAAAACGCATGTGAATAAAACATCCATCCTTCCATTTCTTTTTTAGTAGCTGCAACTACGAGTACATCTACATTTTTACAAGATTAATACCAATATATATAAAGTTATATATATATATATATATATATATATATATATATATATATATATATATATCTATATATATATATATAATCCTATTAGCGTAACTTTCATTTAAATGTTTGTCTGGATAATCAAGGAAATACTGTACATAACAAATATGTAGATTATTATTCAATACGTCTCGCCATAATCCTCGCCGGCAATCGACAAACACTCATTTTCTATTCCAAAAGATTAACAAGCAATTCGCAATCTCCAGCGTTGATTGGATTTTTCCTCGTAAACATGTCGCGTCAAATCTATGCATGTCAATGTTTATTTGAGGGCACGTGACATGGTTTAGATGTTTCATTTCCTTTATTTCTTTTCCATTGAAAGCTTTGGCAATTTGAGAAATGAATTGACGCGATGTAAATTTCTAATTGCTAAAAATACAAATGTTATTATGCAATAAAACGTTATATACATTTACTAATACTTCAAGGTTTCTGTTTATATATATATATATATATATATATATATATATATATATCTATATATATATGTATATATATATAATATATATATATATATATATATACATATATACATATATATATATATATATATATATATATATATATATAATAATATACCTAGGGTTTTTCATTTTGTTTTGTTTATAGCCAACACGATTACGTAAATCCTCAATATCCTATCGTATGAATAACAGTCGCATAAATCGCATTTTTGAAAGAGATTCAGAGCCTATGAAAATATATCATGACATTTTATCTGCCCTCCAAAAAAAGCTAGATACATTAATCCTGAAACATCACTTAGATATCTTGAATGAAAGCCTTCAGCAATTTTAAAAGCAGGAAATTGCAGAAAATTTGCTCCAATTAGATTTATGATGACGATTTTTTCGGGTTCCTCTTTAGAGTCAAGGAAGTTGATGCAACCCGATTTTATTACGAATTTAGTTGTAGCATGAAGCGGACAATTGATGACAAGTCATCACTTGTTACCCTTTAGTTAGGACGCTGATTTATCTCACAAAGTACACTCAGCCAAATCTGAGCTATCTAAAACTAATACCATGAATTTGTGATGATATGCGGTAAAGTAAAATGTTCACAACACCGCCAGACTAATATAACATTAAAAACAGAAAACTGTGTCGCCTTTAACGTTTAATAGTTTGCTAATAGTTTGAAATTTAGCGAGAACGTATCACTATCAGACTGTCTAAAATTAATAACAAAAAGCTGAGTTATGTCAACCTGAGCTTGAGCTTATATATATATATATATATATATATATATATATATATATACATATACATATATATATATATATATATATATATATATATATATATCACAATATCCACTGAACGTGCTTAAAGCGCTTTACAAAGGGTCCCTGACCAACAGTTACACGAAACATGTAGAACGAGACATGACGCGATAATACAATTTTTTTCCGACAGAGACAACGCTGTTAACGGCCTGGTACTCATTTTTCACCTGAGTACGGTGAGAGAATGTGAGTAAAGAGCCTTTTACAAGGCAAGGACTCCACTATGCGCCGAGCAAGGCTCGAACCCAGGACCTTTCGATCCGAAAGCGAGTGGCATACCATAAGACCACATAGCCGAACTTCATTCCCTGTACAGGCTATTCTTCCTTCCTGCCACAGGTGAAGCTGATTCGAACCAAGTTCATTTATGTGAAAGATAAGTGCATTGCTGCCCCGATCAAGCAACAAACGGGCTTGATTTAGAGTTAATATATGCCCATCCTCTCAAAGCGGTATCGATATCATCTCGGGATGAACTGAATGCTGGAAATCGAATTTTCATCTATAGATATGAAACTTGGAGTTAATTTCACTTTGTTTTGGTATAAAATAAATACTTTTTCTGGCAATGAAATACAATACAAAACAATACAATACAATACACTACAATACAATACAATACAATACAGTACAATACAATACAGTACAATACAATACAGTACAATACAATACAGTACAATACAATACAGTGCAATACAGTACAATACAATACAATACAATACAATACAGTAGAGTACAATACAATACAATACATCACAGTACAATACAGTCCAATAAAGTACAATACAATGCAATACAGTACAATACAATAATATACAATTCAGTACAGTACAATACAGTACAATACAGTACAATACTGTACAATACAATACAATACAATACAGTACAATACAGTACAATACAATACAGTACAATACAATACAATACAGTACAGTACAATACAGTACAATACAATACAATACAATACAATACAATACAATACAATACAATACAATACAATACAATACAGTACAGTACAATACAATACAATACAGTACAATACAGTACAATACAATACAATGCAATACAATACAGTACAATACAATACAGTACAATACAGTACTATACAATACAATACAATACAATACAGTACAGTACAATACAATACAATACAATAGAATACGGTACAATACAATACAGTACAATGCAATACAATACAATACAATACAGTACAATACAATACAATACAATACAATACAATACAATACAATACAATACAATACAGTACAATACAATACAGTACAATACAATACAATACAATACAATACAGTACAATACAATACAATACAATACAGTACAATACAGTACAATACAGTACAATACAATACAATACAGTACAATACAATACAGTACAATACAATACAATACAATACAATACAATACAGTACAGTACAATACAATACAATACAATACAATACAGTACAATACAATACAATACAGTACAATACAATATAATATAGTACAATACAATACAATACAGTACAATACAGTACAATACAATACAATACAATACAATACAGTACAATACAATACAATACAATACAATACAGTACAATACAATACAATACAATACAATACAATACAATACAATACAATACAATACAATACAGTACAATACAGTACAATACAATACAGTACAATACAATACAATACAATACAGTACAATACAATACAATACAATACAGTACAATACAATACAATACAATACAGTACAATACAATACAATACAATACAGTACAATACAATACAATACAATATAATACAATACAATACAGTACAATACAATACAGTACAGTACAATACAATACAATACAGTACAGTACAATACAATACAATATAGTACAATACAATACAATACAATACAATACAGTACAATACAATACAATATAGTACAATACAATACAATACAGTACAATACAGTACAATACAATACAATACAGTACAATACAATACAATACAATACAATACAATACAGTACAATACAATACAATACAATACAATACAGTACAATACAGTACAATACAATACAGTACAGTACAATACAATGCAATACAATACAATACAATACAATACAATACAATACCCAATAAGAGCTATAAGACCGATAGTGTGGCCTTTGATGCCTTGTCACATTGATGAAAAACGGATATGCATAATAGTGTATAAAGTAAAGGTTATCAATTATTAAATAAACATAAATTACTCATCAAATTCAAATTTATGGTGATCTAATTCCTTAGCAACAGAGTTCTTAAAAACGTTGACATTTCTCGCAGTTCTTGAACAGGCGTTGAGAGAGTTCCACATATCTACGGTCCTGAAAATTAAAGAGATGGCACGTATTAAGGTCGAACACCGGTCTTTGAAGATTTTGAAGACCCCCACCTCATGTTGACGTTAAAACCGCATATTAGAAGAACTCCGTGCAAAAACCAAAAACCAAAACAAATTTCCTATTTCCCACCTATCTATTTCTAAATTCAATGTATGGAACTGGATTGATCCCAACATAATACCGTTTTGAGAAGATGGGTCACATATTTTTCTTATCTACTTTATTGTTGTTGATATATTGATTACATCTGTGAACTTTCTCTTTGGGCGTTGATAATTTGTCACGATGTTTTCCGACCTCGCTCCAGTATTCAACAAGGAAATTATTTCTCGCGTAATCTGGAAGAAATTCTTTTTAAAAAATCAAATAGAGGAAATGACATGGATTGGACATTGATCCCTAATTAGATTTGTGTAGCTTGTAAAAATGCGATAAATGTTTTTACGAGAGCGGCAAAAGATTGACATGAAATTGAAATTTCGTTTATTTTATAAAATTTTATATCGTAAATGATTCATTGGTTTTTGTTGACAAGATGAGTTTGCGTGAGAAAAGAGTGGGGGGTTGAGGAAGAGATCACATTAGCTAACCTTTAGAATGAGATTCTGATTAAATACCGGCTGAGATGCTAATGGGGATCATGCATTATTGTCGAGATCAATGGTGAGTTTTCGAAATCTTGTTAATGTTTCATTACATAATATTAGCCAGACTGGATGCTTTGGACACTTTATAAATATTGTATAAGACGTAAAAAAAATGAATGACAAGATAAAGATGATGATGATGATTATAATAATAATAATAATAATAATAATAATAATAATAATAATAATAATAATAATAATAATAATAATAATGATAATAATAATAATAATAATAATAATAATAATAATAATAATGATAATAATAATAATGATAATAATAATAATAATACTAATAATAATAATAATAATAATAATATAATAATAATAATAATAATAATAATAATAATAACAATAATAATGACATGCAGATGATGATGATGATGATGATGATGATGATGATGATTACGATGATGATGATGATGATGATGATGATGATGATGATGATGATGATGATGATGATGATGATGATGATGATGGCCTATGGTGATGATGATTATGATGATGGTAAGATGATATGGTTTATTCTTAAATATCGCATTTTATCACCTTAAATAGTGTCTGTGGGTGCGTTGAAAAAAAAAAGAACAAAATATTTCCGAATTAACGGGTAAGTTTATTCAAATATCAACCACAACTGTAAAACAAGGATGAATTCGCGACTGTCTTGATAGCTCAGTTGGTAGAGCACCAGCATTACAAGCAAAGGAGCGGGTTTCGTTTGAGTTGACTCACTATTTTTAATTTTGACCCCTCCATACATCCAGCAGTTTATAGTTGATTGTAATTTTACGTTTTGGGAAAGAAAAAATATTATGCGTTAAACTTAGCATTTTATCTAAAAAAATAACAATAAGTTATGAAATGTTAGCTTCAATTTATTGAACGAAGACAGATTATCCCATCTTATATGCATCTTATACACCAAACTATATAAGACAGATTATCCCATCTTATATGCATCTTATACACCAAACTATATAAGACAGATTATCCCATCTTATATGCATCTTATACACCAAACTATATAAGACAGATTATCCCATCTTATATGCATCTTATACACCAAACTATATAAGACAGATTATCCCATCTTATATGCATCTTATACACCAAACTATATAAGACAGATTATCCCATCTTATATGCATCTTATACACCAAACTATATAAGACAGATTATCCCATCTTATATGCATCTTATACACCAAACTATATTTAAAATTTAGCTTTAAATTGAGCTCTTATATAGTGCAATATACACTAATAGTGCTAAAGCGCTTTACAAAGGGTCCCTGACCGACATCAACACGTAACATGAAGAACGAGACATGACGCCTGTTAGGCGATATTAATTACAATTCATTTTACACCTAAGTGCAGTGAGATAATGTGAATAAAGAGCTTTTTCCAAGGACTCAACTATGTGCCGACCAAGGCTCGAACCCAGGACCTTCCAATTCGAAAGCGAGTGTCATACCACAAGACCAGATAGCCGCATAGTTCGTTTTAACGCGATAGGAAACGAGACCAAACTGGCTCCGTAGGTTATGATTATGAAGCGTTTACCTTCTTGATTAAATATTCTGATGAGTATTCATCTCATCTTGCCAAAGAGAAAAACAAATTTGATATATAAAAAGACGCCCTCCCGCTACGGCATCATTTGCTACCAAGATGTCTGATGTCAACAGGAACCACCCATGTTGTCCAAGTGAGCAAATTGGGGGATAATACTCTTGCCCAAGGAAAAAAAAAACGATTTGAAAAATCACAATATTTTTGAAAGAAAACAGTCAGGAGTAAAGAAAACTCCAAAATTGGTTTACGTGACACAAAATTGGATACT
>NC_088363.1:79620095-79625095 GCF_034508935.2 Berghia stephanieae
AACGGACCAACACACAAACTCTGTGTAACCATGAACTTTTATAGTCTGGTTAATACAGTTTAGTGAGAACAACTCACAAACGCGGATGGCAAAAAACAATAACAAAGGCCTGAGTGACGTCATCTGCATACTATCTATACTTCCGGATGGCAATGTTGTGAACTCCCTGGCCAAGCGCATTCTATCTATAGTCGTCTACAGGATATACAACTACAATGCGCTTATAAAACAAATAGTAAACAACCAAATAGGAACCGGAAAGGTTCACACGTGTACATTTATTGAATTTATGGTGTTGTTTTACGTGGGGTTACGGATTTTTCTATATCTTAGGAGTGTAATAAAGAAAAGTGAGTGGAGCAGGCACCTATGTTGATAACGATCATCGTGGATAGCTCACACGGTAGAGTCACGCTCTCCACGGCCAGGCGGAGTTGTCGTACCAGTAAGGTCGCAGGTTCAAACCCCCATCACCGCCGAGAAATTTTTATTCTCTATTGTCTTCTGGTACTTCCCTACTCCCTTCAGCTCGTGTTGAGTATAATAAAGGGAACTTATTGAGCTCATGGGATGGATAAAGGAATGACAAAGGGGGCATTAAGATTGCTAACTTTTTTTTTTTTACTGGAAAGAAGAAATAAAAAGCCACGTCAATTCACATTGTCAGAAACGCCTCCATAATTACCAGAACTAAAATTAGAGGAGGATCATTTAACAGTTGCATCCATAACAAATGGCCGTGAACTGTGGGGGGAATTGGATTCAGTAGTCTGATGTCACGCCTCCCGGCAACGGCGGCCATCTTGGTTCTAAACAAAGAAAATCATTACTTTTTATTCTTCATGCTGGCTTGAACTTTTCATTCCCTTTTCATATGCCTTGTGATCAGAATGTGTAAAAGTCAAAACATGATCAAATTGACGGGGTTTTTTTCCACTGTATACCCGTTTAAGCTCGCCGGAGAAATATTTCATACGGCGTCCGCCATTGTTCCGATAGTTTAGAGCCAGTGTTACTAAGTTACCATGCGTCATTAGGAAGGAAGTGACGTTATGACTGTTGAAGACTATTAACACAAGCGATTAGCAGCCAGTCAGCCGAGGCACCAGATCAGATAATTAGAAAGTGAAGGCCTTAAGTCAAATGAGGAATTCTATTACTCCTCGAATAAGTCATTGAAAACCAACTAATAAAGCTTTGATAGACCAGTAGTAAATTTCATTCTTGAAAATACCAATTCCAATTTTCGATATATGAAGTCAACTCCAATCTGGCCAAAAGTAATCTTGAGCTTGAGACCTTCACAGTAAACTAAATCTATCAACTTTACGAAGTGAAAATATCACGGCCAAAATGAAAAAAAAGTTGTTTTATTATTGTGTGACAGAATTAGAATGGCCACTTTTTTTCATGCTGACCACGTCTCGGTGCTTCTATAAATTTGGTGTCAATTGACCAGTCTGTACCTTGGTCTTGTCTGGGAAGTATCTTGTCTTTTCACCCATTTTTTTTCCCAACATTCTATCCACTTGACCTCGTGATAGACATACTGCACTAAGTGGAGGGCCCAGTTGGAATCACAGTGTCTGGTATGGTAACACAATTAGTAGGCCTTTAGAGTAAACTACATCTGGATGAATCAGACCTATCGCCTCAAAACGCTATTATGTTGGGATGGGTTAACCACTTAACTGCCGCACTCCGGAATAAACACCCCAACTTTTATTTTTAAAATTTGGCCAGAAAACTTGTACTTCAAATATCGATCGATTTAAATGACTCTCATCTTGGCAAGAGCTCTTAAACCTGGGACTTTTGCGTTCGACATTCATTTCATTTTTAACCATTTCAATAAGCGTCATTGTCAGACCGCGAGATTAAGTAGTAAAAATTCCCGATTATAATATTTGCTTATTTGAAATTAACTTGAGCTCTTTATATAGAGCAATATCTGTATCTGTATGGTTGGCGCTGAAGAAACCAATGGTCTGGTTGTATTTCAGCGGCGTCCTCATTGGGCGCGGGCCCATGTCAGTCGGGCTTTGAAATCGTTTAGATGTGGTGCCATGATGACCAGTTCATCCAGCCCATTCCACTCCGAGATAGTTTTAATGAAGAAAGAATTTCTGTAGTTTTGTGTTCTTGTTTGTGGGATTTTGAAGCAGTTCGAATTGTTTGTGGCGTATCTGTCAATGGGGTTTTCGGTTATGTGGTTGGCGAAAGTGAGTGCTCGGATTTTCCTTTTGTTTGGTCGTGGCGTGAAAAAGGAGTCTGCCTTTATTGATGGTATTAGATCTGTTATTATCTTGAACATGAATGACAGACGGGTTTCTTTTCTTCGTTGTTGGAGGCTGATGAGATTTCTTTCTTCTAACATTTTTGTCATGCATCCTGGGGTTCTGCTCTTATAGTTCCCAGTTATGAACCGGGCGCCTTGTCTCTGGACTCTCAAGTTTTTGAATATCCTCTTTCAGGTAAGGGTCCCAGGCAACTGCTCCATATTCCAATTGTGATCTCACAAGTGCGAGGTAGGCGTTTTGTTTGCATGACGTTGGGGCGTGGCTAAGATTTCGGCGGAGAAACGCGAGGGTGCAGCTTGCCTTTTGGGTTATTTTGTTAATGTGTTTCCCCCATTTCAAGTCCGTTGAGAAGGTGATGCCAAGGTATGGGTGATCGTCGACTTGTTTCAGGACGGTGTTGTTTAACTTGTAAGTCTCATTGTACTTTTTAGCTGTGCTGAGGATGTAGCATTTGTTTGCGTTGAAATATTTCATTCCCCAATCATTAGCCCACTGTTCGAGACTATTCAAGTCCTCTTGTAGCAATTTTTGATCATTTTCAGATTTTATTGGTCGGTATATTAGACAGTCATCGGCGAGCGAATAACCTAATCTGAGATTTTACTCGTAGAGATAGGTCATTGATGAAACAGAGAAATAGTATGGGTCCTAGCAATATACACTAAACGTGCTCAAAGCGATTTACCAAGGGTTCCTGACCAACAGCAACACGTAAAATGAAAAACAAGATATGAGGCCTGTTAGGCAATATTACATTTTTTTCGACAGAGACAATGCTGTTAACGGCCAGGTACTCATTTTAAAACTGAGTACGGCGAGAGAATGTGAATAAAGAGCCTTTTCAAGGACTCCGCTCTGCGCCTATCGAGGCTCGAAGCCAGGACCTTCCGGTTCGAAACCGAGTGTCATACTACAGGGCCACATAGACTCACTATTATGATGTACTTTATTTGCATTTTTAAGTAGGCAAAGAAAGGATTCCAAGAGATTTAGATAACACAATCTACACAGATCTAACAGAAATTTTCTAAGACTTTGATGGTTCACCAAAGCGCTATAAAATTTCCAAGTCATACTACCTAAAAAAGCCTCAAACCCTCTCTAAGCATCTGCCTACCCGTGTTTCCATGGGTAAAATTATTATTGATCAACTTTTCATTTGTTCATCTATCTATCTATCTATCTATCTATCTATCTATCTATCTATCTATCTATCTATCTATCTATCTATCTATCTATCTATCTATCTATCTATCTATCTATCTATCTATCTATCTATCTGTCTATCTATCTATCTATCTATCTATCTATCTATCTATCTATCTATCTATCTATCAATCTATCTATCTATCTATATATCTATCTAACTATCTATCTATCTATCTATCTTTCTTATCTATCTATCTATTTTATTATCTATCTATCAATCTATCTATCGATCTATCTATCTATCTATCTGTCTACCTATTTATATATCTATCTAACTATCTATCTAACTATCTATCCATCCATCTATCTATCTATCTATCTATCTATCTATCTATCTATCTATCTATCTATCTATCTATCTATCTATCTATCTATCTATCTATCATCTCACCATCTTTCAATCTGTCTTTCTTTGTTTTTACGATTATTTACGGCACTTGCGACACATTGTGGTCATCTCAGCGCCAGAATCTATCTATCATTAAATCTTTGACCGATCTATCCTATTGAACATGTTTATCAAATATGTATATACAAACAAAAGGTTTTTGGTCCCGCTTCTGGAGAGATAATCACACACACGCACAGAGAGAAGATATATAGATAGATAGATAGATAGAGAGAGAGAGAGAGAGAGAGAGAGAGAGAGAGAGAGAGAGAGAAAGAATAAGGATGTCATTTTCATGATTTCACGTTTTCCAGCTGCTCTCTCCCACGACGCAAACTTTTTATTTTTAATTCTGTCATTGTCTTTTGTTTTCTCTCCGTGGGCGTCTCACATCATCTGCCGTTAATGTTTGTCGAATTCTTTATACAACACCTGGTACGCACCCCAAAAAGCATTTATGGAGTTTAAAATTTGGATTTCGACCTATCCGTTTCTCTAATTTTAGTCTAGTCAACGTGCACCAGTTAATCGGACATTGACGACGCATTCATTGCATAGACAACATTCTATCCACTAGGCAACTCCTTTCGATTCAATTTTCAATGGATGCCAAAATGTATGATGTTCTCTTGGTCATTTCAAAATTATCATCAATCGAATGTTCAAAAGGAGTTTATTCTTGTCTGGTGGTAATAAAGAATATATATTTTATAAATTTGTTATCTGCTCTAAATGCTCTAAAATGTAAATATTGATTGGTAACTGCTTTAATTATATTTGATGCGTTTTGCATCGAAGGCACTTGAAGGAATTCACTTCTATTGGCTTTACACATATGACATGATATGATATCAATTAACTGTTCAAATTGATTACTGTAACTATGAATACATGTAGAATTGCAAGAGCGTACACGCGAGTTGGCTATTTTTTCAATTAAAAAAAAATAATTACTTTAAAACGTTATGAAACTTACAGATATATTCACCTAGCTGAAAAATTATTTTTCTATCACAAATAATCCGAATTTGGTTATAATTTTCCAGACACCTCTCTTATATCTGTAGATATATTTTGGCCGTCCCAATAATTATATATATATA
>NC_088363.1:79637595-79640095 GCF_034508935.2 Berghia stephanieae
TTTTCAGTTCTCACTTTCTATCAAGTAAATGTTCTAATTTACACTTTTAAGCTAAAGATCCGGACAATCTGCCAATAGTTCCATGGTATAAAAAACGAAAATGTGTATATTATTATGCCTCGAATAGCTTTAGACTGTATTGTGTATTGAACCGATGGCTTGCAAGTATGCAAATCATACAATATTATACCATCAGCGTGGCGTCTTTGCTTCGTACAGGAAGAAAAGGTACCACTGTGTGGCCTTGAACAAGTCACCTCGTCCTGCCTAGCTCAATTTGCGGTGCTGCACTGCGGCTAACGCCTGGGTTATTCCGTTCTTTCCTTGGAATAGACCCTAGGGACAATAAAGGGAATTTTATTTTATTTTTAAAATTGTATTTCTTTGTATTTTTAAACGTGTTATTTTTATCGTGCAAAATAACACTACGAGCTTACGAGTATGTTATTGCATACGTTTATTCCAACCCTCCTAGTAATATCATCAGATATTTCGTGACCAATTGTAGTAGTAGTACTTCGATTCGCCACAATTTGTGTTTTTCTCAATCTGCTTCAAGGACAATTTTACCACCCCCCCCCCCCCAAAAAAAAAAAAAAAAAAACAAAACAACAAAAAAACAAAACAACAACAACAACAAAATATAAAAGAAAAAAAAAACGTTTGATTTGTTTTCATGCGCACCAAAAAATTACTTTTAATTGCCAATCAGCAATCTTTTACACCTTATCTTAAACCAATAAAATGAGCGAAAATATTCTGCAATTGTTGAATAGATATCTTTATCATTCAACGCGTTGTTGAACGATTATGCATCTACAAAAATTGACAGGGTTTTCCAATATGAAAGGTGGAATAATTATAGATTAAGCACTAGAGTAGTTCCTTCCCTTACCGTCCATTTCCCCGACTACTACCGATTAAAAAACCACGAGAGAATAACCCATTTACGAACCTGTTCTATCAATGTCAAATGAACTTTGCAAAGCGCATCAAGTCATTGAATATTATGATTAAAATCGTGATGAAAATACGATCCGTCAACATCATGATTCATTGAAATAAAATTTATTTCACGATACGTGCTTTTCTGCAATGTGCCCGGACGTCATGGACACTCTGTGCACACACACACACATACACACACACACACACACACGCACACACACACGCATACACGCACGCATATATAGCATACATGTAAAGTATGTCCATATTATATCGACAGAAACTGTACTCATCCAGTGTAATTTTGATCAAACAGAAGATAGAAATTGGCTTTGGAAAAATCGAGTATAATGAAAAATCCCAAGACAACACACGGAGACGGTCACCAATCGGATGGAAATCCCAACCAATACGTGGACACTAGAATCTACTCGGAGTTGGTTGTGACAATTCTGGAAAACCTGATAAATCAATGGACCTGAATACTGACATCACGGTCAAAGGCCACGACAGTGATAGTTAATGCCACTGGAATACCACACTAGGGATGTCATGAGAGAGCTAGTTGATTTGTATACACAGAAACACACACACACACACACACACACACACACACACACACACGTACTATTGGGACCGACGTGAACATATTGCAGGTCTGATAACCAAATGTAATTTAAAATTTGATTTAACGTCATTGTAATGGACACTATTTTGCGTTGGTTTGAGAGTATTTCCATTACAACCATGGGCCCGTAATAATTTGGGTTATCAGACCTGCAATAAGTACACGTTAATTGGGGTCCATCACCTCAGAACAGATTTTGTCGGGATGGACTGGTTGTCAAAAAATTGGAATATATATTTAAAATTGTTTTATTTAAGTATCCGGCGATTTTTAGGAAAGTACAGGGGAAAAAAAAGATCGAATACGTGTTCTCAAAGTGTAACATAGCCAACCGCAACATTGAACATTTAGGAAGAGACATGGTATATTTCCTAAATATGTGGAGAAATAGAAAGAGAGAGAGAGAGAAAAAGGAAGAAAGAAAGAGATAGAGAGAGAGATAGAGAGAGAGAGAGATAGATTAATATATAGAGATATAAAGCGTATATTTATTTAAAGTAGTCGCTCTATTTTCCGTATGAAATGTTATTGCATAGGAGCATTAATTGAATGTACACAAGCGATAGTCAGACCCCATCTAGTGCCAGTCTAGACTATCATATAAAGTTGATTATAAATAGTTCGGGACCAGAATTATATCAGATAGATTTATTTTAACACTGACTTCTCACCATTTCATCATTAACTTTCTCCATCTACATATCATTATCAGTTGTGAAGTTGGGATCACATGGGGATCATGATGGACCAATAGATAGCGCACTCGATTTGAACCGGGTTGTGGTCTTGTGGTATGGATTTTCGGATCACATTGGAATCTTCATGGACCAACAGATAGAGCACTCAATTTGAACCGGGTTGATATTACTTTTAGACCTCTCTGCTCACCTAAGATCTGGATCTCTTAGCTCCAGCGAAACTTTG
>NC_088363.1:79645095-79670095 GCF_034508935.2 Berghia stephanieae
AAAAAAAACAAAAAAAAAAAAACAGTCCTGCTCTTTGTCGGCTTTTATCTCTTAGACTCTTCATTGACTTTCTTTTAAATTCAAAACAATATTTTTAAAAACATTATACATAAACTGTCAAAATTTTATGAATATGAATTGAGAAACGAAAAGGATACAGCGTTTTTTTTTTCAAAACTGTGTTCAGAAATTAAATCACGCAACATTGCAGAGAGTAAAATGGCGACGACCTTTAACATTTATTGCGATATTTAGCAAACATTAATTATGTCACCATAAACATTATTTTCATCATAGTTCTCCTAATAATGTAATGAATCATCTATGAAGCACACTCATTTTGGTCCAACGATTACAAAGTTTGCATTTTAAGTGATCAATAGAACCGCTGTCCTCTTTAATGACGCAACGTAGTCTCTGTTTCCAACTTGAAATGATCTTCCGGATTTCCTCAATGGTCATCTCCTCCCAGCATCGAATAATTCTTTCTCTCAAGGTTTATTCTGCCAATGTAGATCTTTGACCACTATAAACATTCTCGGGTAAAGAATTCCAAATAGAGCAGTAAAGTTAGGTGCCCAAAACGTAAACAAAGGTCGAGAAGCACGTGGCAAACCACATGTTCCTGTCTTGACAGCTCACGTTCCAATGTAAATAATAGAAAAAAATAACCTTTAAAATTTGGCTGTTAGGTGGCAAAAGAAACGCATATTCATAAATACTCGATCATGCATCAAATAATGTTTAGATATGGATATTTTATGGAACAAAAGGTAAAATTTTCTAAAATTTATCAAAAGTTACAGTCTATCTATTTTTAGACCAGAGCAAATTATTGCGCTGGTGTGAACAAAACGAGAATTATTCGGAGCCTGATTTTCATAATAATTTAGCCTTATATTATTATTTCTGCAACTGTTAGATTTTATGTAAACATATTTTCAATACTGAAAGTGTATTGCCTACAACTCAAACTACAAAATTGGGAGACCTATATTGTGCGTAAATTGTTCCGGTCCCTAACGGAAATCACTTGCAACTTGTTATTGTTTACGTTAGGGGCACCTAACTTTACTGCTCTATTGCGTAATCCTTTGGATTCAAGTATGGTATTGAGGCGGCCTTTTCTCTATGAAATGAATATTCTTACTCCGAAGAAAAGCTTGTGGTCCTTTGCTCGTATGAGATGTAGCAACATCTTGTTGAAAAATGAAATTCCTTCCTGGGTTCCAGTCTGACTAAAGATTAACTGGACGTGAATAGTGTTCCCAGGCATAGCAATAAAATTCTTTAAAGAAGTACAACGCGCAAGTACCACAATAATTTGCGCATTCTTTTTGCATTTCTGTTAACAAAGAATGGTTCTAATAGTATCACAACCTTAGAAAATACATCTTATTATCTAGTTAATTAATCATTGTTGAAAGAAATAAACAGTGGTGCGTTTCTTTTTTGACCAATTGATATAAAAAGTGTACTACAAATGTTGACAACGATACTTTCCTGTGTGTTAGGTATTTCATAATTTGAAACAGCAATATGTACCGAAGGCAACAATCAATCTAAAGTTGTTTATATAAAACAGAGCATTTAAAGATTTATAAAAGCTGTTGAATGACACGACACGATACGATAAAATAACGTTTTCTGGTCATTCATAATGACATGAATAATTGATTTGTTAGTTGACAGGGTGTTGTCTTCTAAACAAGTGTGCAGCTGCTGCAAAATCAGCAAACGAAATCCTCATTAAAATACAATTACCCTACATTTTTGTTTATAAGGAAATGTAGCTCTCGTCATCGGAAGAAACGCTTTACAATCATGATAGACCCTAAGTCATTCTAGATCTCTTCTTTATCCTATGACGATCTCATTCCAGTTCGGGCTTCGATAATCTTCCTCGTGGATCAAATTGAATTTATTCGCTCCAGTCTTTTTCTCCTATGATAAATGGTAAACGGGGACCGTTTATTTAATCGTTCCATAGATAAACAAATATGATCGAAATTGGTATTTCATGGAGGAAGTAATAACCTTTTTTATTATTTCATTATTGCTTTCTTAGGAGCTTGGATATTTATTGGACGATTGCGTGATAACGATAAAGGGATGTTTTAATGGAAATGAAATAAAAAAAAAAAGACTACAGCAATGAGAGATAATTCGAGAGCTAGAAAAATAACCCCGAGTCAAACTAGTCGGAATACGTAAAGAAAAATACTAAACTATCCCTAAAGGTGTTTTTATCATTCTTGGTTTGTATCTATTTTTAGGATTATTTTCTGTTCTTAGTTTATAGCCCAATCTAGACAACTTTTATTATCTTTACAGTTGGCCATAATCTACAACAACAACATTGCCTACTGCTACTTTGCCGCTGTTGTCTGCTGATGCAACTTTTACAATTACTACTACTACTACTACTACTACTACTACTACTACTACTACTACTACTACAACTACAACAACAACAACAACAACAACTACGACTACTATTAAAACTACTAATACTAATACTACTACTGCTATTACTGCGACTACTCCTACTACTACATATACTACTACTACTTACTATACTACTACTACTACTACTACTACTACTACACTACTACTACTACTACTACTACTACTACTACTACTACTACTACTACTACTATACTACTACTACTACTACTACTACTACTACTACTAACTACTACTACTACTACTACTACTATACTACTACTACTACTACTATCCACTACCACTACTACTACTACTACTACTACTACTACTACTACTACTACTACTACTACTAATAGTACTACTAATAGTACTACTACTACTACTACTACTACTACTACTACTACTACTACTACTACTACTACTACTACTACCACTACCACTACTACTACTACTACTACTACTACTACTACTACTACTACTACTACTACTACTACTACTACTACTACTACTACTACTACTACTATTACTACTACTACCACAACCACCACCGCCACCATTGCTGCTTCTTTCTTAGTTGTAAATATTTACAGGGATCAATATGTCAGTGAAATAAAAGGCTACAGAATTATGCTGTTTTTCAAATTCGTTTGTTTTTCTTTTTATCAGCGAATCTTAAGAAAATGAAGAAAAGACAAAAGCAGACAATCTTGATAGATGTAACTTCATGATATATTATTCATGTAATGGTCGATAATAATGATTAATGTTTGATATCATTGCGTACCACAAAACGGCTGGTCGTAAATAAAACACCATCCGTATGACGTTGATTGCCGAGTTCTAAGCACACCTCGACTTTTCTGCTATTCATGCCATTTTAAGCCTGATCATTTATAGGTTGAGGATAATGAAAATCGATATTTTTATGTGTGTATTTACAATTCCAAGTCTCTCTTTAACACTTACTATAAGTCCGTGAGTGGAGCTACCTCTCTTTGAAAATGTCATTGATCAAGCCGGAGAGGGTGCAACTAATCCAAAATGTTCACGTTCTGCGAAAGTGGTTCTCCTTGTCCAAAAGAGCTGGATATTATGTTGTTTTCGTAGTCTTAAATAAGCGGTAACAACTTTTGTTACCCTTTGGAAAGGACAATAGTAAAACGCAAAGCACATTTCGACAGCTTTAACAGAAGAAGTTATCCAACTGAATGGACGGAGACATAAAACAAAACAAAACAAAACAATTGAGATTCACCACAGAACGAACAAGTTTCTTTGCTTGTGAGCGAAGCGCTCTACCAATTGAGATATTGATGACTTTACCCCCAAATTCATCCCCACCTCACCCCCAATACCCTGAGTTTTTCGTTCTATACATTGAATAATATACAATTCTTACACTCTTGTTTACTTGAATTTCGGCGAGTTCCCAATCGCAGCTCCAGCTTGCGGCTGCTCGTTGGGGACAAAGTTCAAATTCTAAAATGCAAGAGTGTAAGAAATCTATTTATTCTGCCCCGCAAATGATTCTAATTTCGTCATCGCTGAATTAAAAAACATGTTCAAAAACACTTAAATGATATATTCCTCTATTTTGATAATCTATCTTTAGTGAAATTCACCACTTGATAACCTAAGGTCACATAATATTATTATTATTGTAAATCTGATATCAATTCGCGTCACTGATTACGGGGAAGTCTTTTAAAAAATAGAATGGAAGATGTAAAATAACATTTTTACGCGCTTTGTATTTTACTTAAAAGAGGATGAGCTAGGAAACGACGTAATAACCGAATATTTAATGAGAAAATAGTATTGGGCACATAACAATTAATGGGAACATAACCGTTACCGTCCCAATAAGATCAACATCCAACGCATTAAAATTTCATATGCAGACTCGCGCGTTTCAAGTGGAATAGGATTAAGAATAATACTGTGAGATAAATCAACAAAAGAGATGAGAGGGAGAGAGAAAGAGAGAGAGAGAGAGAGTGAGAGAGAGAGAGAGATAGATAGAGAGGTGCTATGCGTTTGTGTTCGATAGATAGATGGATATTTAGGTATATTGATGCATTGGTAGATAAAAAGATACATTGATTAGTTGATAGAAAGATATATAGATAGATTATTAGTTAGAATAAACTGATTGATTTATTGATTGACGTGTAAATAAAAAACAGATAGATAAATAGATAGATTGTGAGAGAGATAAAGGGAGGAGAGAGAGAGAGAGAGAGAGAGAGAGAGAGAGATAGGGAGAAAGAGTAATAGACACATATGGACAGGCATACAGATAGATATATGGATAGCTAGATAGATAGATAGATAGATAGATAGATAGATAGATAGGTAGGTAGGTAGATAGATATTTAGATATAAAGATATATAGCTATATATATATATATATATATATATATATATATATATATATATATATATATATATATATATATATATATATATATATATATATATATAGAGAGAGAGAGAGAGAGAGAGAGAGAGAGAGAGAGAGAGAGAGAGAGAGAGAGATTAAATACGATTCAAAAGTTAAGATTGATAGATAAATATATCGACATTTGATATTCTGGATTTATCAATAAATTGCCAGATTGATAAGGTGTTCATTGAAATCAAATAACAATAACAAGTAAAAGAGAAAAATGCGAGGGGTGGTGGTGAGACATCAGTAAGGAGTGAAAATTGAGAACAATAGACAAGAGAATTTATCACTTAAATATTCTCTCTCTCCCCCCTCCTCTCTCTCTCTCTCTCTCTCTCTTTCTCTCTCTCTCTCTCTCTCTCTCTCTCTCTCTCTCTCAAGAACGAAAAGAGAAAAGTCGAACCAAGCGTCACCATCGAAATTGGAGCATAATGCTTTCTTGATTACCGCTACCCCTTGCACACACACAATGTCGTTCTGCTGTCGTCTGATTGAGTAATAAACACGACAACCAGAAAAAAGGGACTGGGCTAAGCAGAAAAAATAAACGAAAAAAGAATCAGCTTTGATATAAAACGCGATGTTCTCTTAATTAAATGTGCCTGCTCAAGCGATTTTACAAGGGGCACCAAGCCAACCGTTACACTCAACATTAAGACGCTCGTAATATATATTCTTTAAAAAGATAGCGTTCGGAACCAAAATTGTGACGTGTAGCCAATATTAAGTTTTTGCCAACAAATCTAAAAATTATAAAACTATTTTTTACAGACTGATAAAAAATCGTTTAATAAATAAAGTTAATTTTATCATCCGATGACTCAAAGGCATTTTATTTAGTAAATATGCTGAGGCATAATGAGATGAGGTAATGGTGAAGTTAGATGAGTTGGCAAATTGGCTTTTACCTGCAAATGTAGCATGTATAATGTATTCGCTTTGCTTAAGAGGCATAATTTCAGGTTTGTAAAACACAATTTATCAAGGATTTCAATAATTTATGGAATAAATCAATGTCGATGAGCTCAATTTATTCCAATTGGAAGAGTTTATTTGTAAACAGAAAACATGATTTCGGTCATTGTTGCACTCATTTTATTTTATCTGTCCAATTGGAAGAATAAGTTTATCAGCAGACTTTCGGTATTTCCAGTTTCGTAGTTTTCCAATATGTCGTCCACAAAACAATGATTTGTTTGACATTGTAATCGATTCCACAATTTTATACGTGTACAGCATTTAAATCAACACCATTACCCTTTGTATTTAGATTTGATAGATCGATATCGCATAAATATATTTCAAGATTACATTAGAGTTCTGACAGCCCACTGACTATCTGTCAAGCACTTAGGCCCTGGTGCTAAGCTCATTTTAGTTTTATAATTCAGTTTTTTTCTTTTACAGGGCTCGCTTCTCCCGCATATTTTTACTTCAAAGAAATATCAAAATTTACTCTTTCCCGCAATATTGACACTAAGTAGTCCAAATGAAACAAAACTTTTAAAACGTATTTATGTATCACTGCGGAGAATAAATACAACTTCTTACAAAGACAATTTTAACTGTCAATTCCTTTTTTGACATATATTTTTACTCCGGCATCATACCATTAAGAGGCGTTGTGTCTCATGTTAACTTTCATTGATAATATCATTTTTTTGAGACCCACAGCTTCAGGCAATTCATATTTCCTAAAAACAACAAAATTCAACTAAAGAAATCCAAATAAAATACGTTTAGACATGAGAAAAAATATGCCCCTGATTGATTCATCGGTTACTCATAATGAAAACAAAATCCATTTGTTTCTCATTAAACACGAATCAACAAATGCGATGTTAGTTACCAGAGAATATGAGATATTCCTGACACTAGGACCCTATACTTTTTCACATTATTTGCTTTTATCAAGTTATCAAAATATTTTCTGTCTGAATATAAATCTGAGACTTGTAAGGATGTTGGATGTGTATATACGTGTTTAAAAAATAATAAGCCTTATCGTCTCTCGCTCGTTCCCTCCAATCTATTCTCTCTCTCCCTCTCTCTCTCTCTCTCTCTCTCTCTTGGGGGGGGGGGGGGCGATTATGTTCTATTGTGTAATGAATGGAACATCAAACATCAAATCAATGGCCAATTAACAGACTTAAACCAAAGTTTGAGAAGTAGCCACAGCTTGTTGGAACATTATGGCAAAATGAGAATAAGGCGATATCCTCCTGAATTTGACTAATTCTGTGATTTGACTTTGGAATGTTGGTATTGTATGTGAAACATTGTATTAAAAATTTCAAGAAGACACCAGGCGTGTGGTTTTTCTTTGGTGTATGATTATATCATTCATGCCTCTGTATTTTAACTTTACCACGGTGGTTGGTGAATTTCATATTTAGATGTAGTCAAGCTAAGATTAAAATTAATAAAATCTTAATTTCATTGTTTTTAATGGGCATACATCAGAAGGTCTGAGAGGTCGACTGATTTTTTGGGATGTTTTTTTTTCTTGTATTTTTCTATCTTGCTTTGTCTGGCACCTTTCATACACACTGGTTCAGTTCTTTATCATACATACTACAACCTTTGATACATCCGGGTCATAAGCAAATAATCAATTGTATCGTTACATATATATATATATATATATATATATATATATATATATATATATATCTATATATATATATATATATATATATATATATATATATATATATATATTTTATATATAAACTCGTATTTTCTTTTGGTTGCGTCTCGTGGGTATTTCCAATGTCATTTAGCAACTTCGGTCGTAACATTTTGTAACTTTTCAAACGTTGACATAGACACTTTGAGTGGCCTATAAAAACCCATTGAAACTAACTTTTCTATCTTAGCCATGCATTAGAGACTTAAAAGTATGATATTTATATTTACTCATCCTGTCTCGAATTTAAAAAAAATGAATTTTGAATGCTCCACATTTAGGTCTTTTTTTTCCTCTTCCATATTACAAGGTATTACATGATATAATATAGAGCTTATTCCAATGGATGTTGATTTTTGTTTTTCACTAACCAATGAAAATGGGATAATGAGCCGTTTAACGATATAATTGCAACAAAACTAGTCCGTAAGAAAATGCTGAGAGAAATTAAGATCAATTGTTCCATTGTTTTGGATGCGAAGGACAAGAGCAAAACTGAAAAAAATACACGAAGCTCACGTTCCAACGAGAATCTACGTGACTTTGGCTCTGAATGTTGATTTCATTAACAAGGACATGCTTTACGCAAGAAAAAGAGGATGTCATTATAACAATGAGTGGATTGAAATTTCGGTAGCGAAGTGGAGGAATAGGAGGGGGAAAACGAAAATGAATCAACAAGGATGCGAGCGAGATTCTCGCCTTCGTGAAGGAATACGGGGGCAAGCAAAGTTTTGATTTATAGAATGAATAAGCTACGTCACTGGGCACTTGTTATCTTTTTAAAATAGTTAATTAGCTGGTTAGTTGTCACTAAATAATTCTCCAATTAGTCTTTAAATGTTTAAGGTTCCTCATAGTTTTGTGAATTGATTAATTTGATATCGTGTGCAGAACATGTGATTGTGTTACTTAAATGAAATAAATAAATGGAATTCCCTTTATTCATCCCCAAGGGGAAATTTGTCTTTAGGGCCTATTCTAAGTTCCAAGGGAAGACTAGAATAACGCAAGCGTCGGCCGGAGTGCAACACCGCAAAGTGAGTTGGGCGAAGTGACTTGCTCGAGGCCATATCACACGGGTAGTCAACGGCTAGTCGAACTCGGTACCTTTCGGGTACGAAGCAAAGATCATATCACTGAGCCACGCTGCCCCTCCAGACATATCATCAATATCGCCGCTTAAGATGCTAAACAAAATATCCTGTTAATTTACAAATGGGATTTCAATGGTTAGAGATTATGTGACAAAGAGGCATGTATTAGAAAAGGCGTTTTAGATTTTAAAATATACAATTTAATTGACAAATTATTGTTTGAAACGCTAGCGACTGTAAAAAAATGAAGAGAAATAAATAATATGGAAAAGAAGGGAAGCGAAAATTCCGAGTCAAACACAAACGAACTAACTGCGCTGTTCGTTACAGTCCCAGTTGAGCAAGGGGTATCTTAATAGGATTAGATTTCATATAAAATATTGATATCTGTAAAACCTGATATTAAATTTACTTTTAGAGAGAGAGAAGTCATGATATCTCAATTTTTTGAATTACAAAATCCTTATTTGTGAATGGTTAAGCCAAATGTAAAAACAAAACTAAAAATATACAAATTGTTATATGAATGGTTTGTGATCTGGCTCCAGATATGATAGAGTAGTCCTTCAGAGCCATGGAGCCAATAAACTCAAAAATAAACGGACAATAAAAAGTACTAGCAACCCCTTGGATAAGACTCTACTCCCTTCCAAAGTACTTTCATCGTATCTAACAGATTCAACTACCCAATTACTGCTAGAGGGAACAGGAAAGGGGGTCAGAAAATTTTCGTCTTCATCCGGAATCGACCCCGTTTCCTTTAGCAACTGAGCTTTAGAGAACTGCTCCCCCTCCCGCCACACACACACACACACACACACACACACACACACACACATACACATTCAATCAAGAAATGATAAAATATACGGGTAAATCTTACCACTAATTGGTTGAATTTAAGGTTGAGTGGCGCATTTAACATTAAGAGCTGAATAATTTATTCCAGAAAGGGTATTTTGTTGTTGTTGATTTTATTGGTGGTGGTGGTGGTGGGGGGGGGGGGGTAGAAGGAGGGTGGGGTCTTTATTTTCTTGTTGATGTCAACAATATTCAAAAACAAATGTCTTTATTGTCAATACTAATAGGAACGACAAAGTATAAAATTGTGCCTCTACTTAGGCTTCGATGTCTGCATTTTTTTAGTATTGGTTTCGAGGAAAGATATGGCACAATAACTCACACGCACTCAAACACACACCCACACTCACACACAAGACACACACACACACATACACACAGAATTGAGCTTTTATATAATGCAATATCCACTAAATGTGCTCAAAGCGCTTTATAAGGGGTCCCTGGCCAACAGCAACATTTGACATATAGGACGGGACATGACGCCTGTTAGGCGATGTTACAATTTTTTTTCGGACAGAGACAACGCTGTTAACGGCCAGGTACTCATTTTACACCTGAGTACGGTGAGAGAATGTGAGTAAAGAACCTTCTCCAAGGACTCAACTATGCGCCCAGCGAGGCTCGAACCCAGGACCTTCCGATCCGAAAGCGAGTATCATACTACTACACCACATAGCCGCACAAATAGTAAAACATACTAATTTCACCAAAATGATTGTCTTGGTTTCTATAATAATATTCGCCTGACGAGTTTCGTTGAGTCTCTGACAGGGGCGTGACAAGCTATTTATGACCGATAGAATACGGAGTTTCCGAGTGCAAGAGATGCAGGTCATTTATTTTTATACCAATAAATAGAAAACTACTAGTTGTTGGACGTTCTCGTTAAAATAAATAAAAAAAAAAACATCAAGCTCGATATTGAAAGATGGCGTCGCTTCGGCATTCCATGATGGAATTTAGATAATCCACCAAATGTTATATTATGTCAACATAATCACCTGTGCTGTCCAAGTAAAACATATGAGAGTTAATGAGACACATCCCTTGCATCAGGAACAAAAACAAACAAACTCGACGAATATAAATCTATGACTATCGTCTTGAATAAAAGACACCTAACGGGGAGCTTGGCCCATTGTTTAACAACTTGGTCAACTCGCCCCCCACCCCCCCCCCCTCCCACACACACACACACACTCTTATTCTAGTATATCAAATAGAAGGGGTGGGGCAGTAATAGAAAAAATGGGGGTGGGGTTGGAAAGTGCAATTTGACCAAAGAAGGGGAGGGAGGGGAGGGGGGGGGGGAGAGGGGAGGGGCGAAATTTGGCCAATCCATAGAAAGGAAGTGATGGGGGCGATGCATTTTTGTAACGCCGTCAGTTACGGTCATGAGTTACATTGCTAGTTTTTTCTATAGCAGTTCTATGTTTTTTCGACTTTTTTTTCACTCCCATGCCCCCTCTTTTTGTGTTATCCCATTTAGTGAATTTTCACCGGTATATTTATAGAGCTGGAATTTCAAGGGAGGGGGTGGGGTGCAAATAAGCTTGGGAGAGGGGGGGGGGGGAGGTGCACATTTAAAAAAAAATAGCTGGGGGAGAAGTGGGGGGGGGGGGGTCGTCTATTTAATATAGAGAACAGTTCAGATTGAAATCAATTTCTAATTTAGAACAGTGTTCAATACAACAGAGTGTTTATGGCTGGCACGAGTAAAGTCTCTTAATGTATGTGACTGTAAGTGATAGGGAAAGAAAAAGCTGTGGACACGGCTGCTTATTATGTTCGTTGATTGAAGTTAGAGAACCTATCAGGGAACAAAAATCAAGTGTCAAACGCATTCTCCCTTCTCTTCTTTAGAAAGTGGGGCAAAATGAAAATCTTTTTTTTTTCTTCTGTCCTTTACTTTAATTATTTGTTTAGTGAAGGGTGAGTGGATGAGAATTTGCCGAGGGAGAGAGGGGTTGGGTCTGGTATTGAATGAAATTAAATTGAACGACTAATGTCTGGTAGCCTACCTTAAAGGTTGTTTTTGTTAAAACACCATTTTGGTTTGTTTTTAGTTTTATTGACTTGATATCCTTATCATTTCAGGAAACCTTTCAGGGTTTAAAGAAAATTAATGGAACCCCATACGTAATGAATTTGAAGGCATTGAAGTTTGATGTAGGGTAGGCTATGCCGCTATGTGGTCTAGTGGTATGACACTCGCTTTCGGATCAGAAGGTCCTGGGTTCGAGCCTCGCGCTCGGCGCATAGTTGAGTCCTTGGAAAAGGCTCTTTACTCACATTCTCTCACAGTACTCTGGTGTAAAATGAGTACCTGGCCGTTAACAGCGTTGTCTTTGTCCTGAAAAATTGTAATATCGCCTAACAGGCGTCATGTTCCGTCCTACATGTTAAATGTTGCTGTTGACCAGGGACCCCTTGTACAGCGCTTTGAGCACATTTCAGTGGATATTGCGCTATATAAAGCTCAATTTTATTTTTTTATTTTTATTTAATTTAGGCCTTTTTATATGTGCTAAATACACCATAGCTACACTGAAGCGCAAATTTTATAAACGAAGAGAGATTGGCGCCATATCTTAACAATTATGCTTAACTGTTTAATATTTATCATGAAATAGGGAGGATCTACTGTATAAATTCATTGTTCTATTTGCTCGAGTCGGATGCTGCTAATTTTTTACATCATCTACTCACAAATTATATGATGTGAATTTGAGACTAAATATTCATAATTATGATACGCCCTTTGGTAAAAATAAAATACTCATTAGTTCGGCCTTCAAAATCTTTAGCAACTCCACAAACAAAGTTATATGTAATCTAGCCTTTAATGGGTAATGTTAGAGTGAATTTAGTCAGAACTTATCACCTCTCAAGCAGTCTAAAAAAAATAACAAAAAGCTGAGTAACGCCAGCTTCATTTTTCAAATGGAAACAAAAGTGTGATGTCAAAATACTGGTTCCATTCTCATTGGAGTTGTGAAACTGTCCTCCGGAGGACTGGATACATAGTTTGTGCAACTGATCTTCTGGTTTCAGAGTGATGACATCTGATTTTCCAGTCTAAAAAATGCTGGTCGTCATTTAAGATCATCCATCCTCACACTCTTAGGCTTCGTATTCATTAGAATCTGCCGATACAGCCGGTTAATAAAATAGGTATGCAACCTTATAATTCAATGTATAACCTATTATTTGTTAGTTCTCCAGTTGACTTGTTACACACTTCCAAAGAGTTTTGAATCGGAAGAGAGGAAAGTGTGGTGTCACGACTTCTGTTACCCATTAAAGTTGTATGAAAGTAAATTTTTGATCCAAAGTTTTAGTTTAATTTTATAAAGCTTAAGATTGTTTGAATTAGGGAATGAGCAGTATATATTATTTATTTCATTTTGGAATGCACACAATTGAACTTGTTGTGTTACTTTCATGATTTAAATTTATACACTTCGTCGACTTTTAGAGTTTTTCCTTTACTCTATATAGACGGGATTATTTTGTTTTAGACTGACAAAGTATTTTGATAATAAAAATAATAATTCTCTTTATTCATCCCATAGGGATAATTTGTCTCTAGGGTCTGTTCCAATGGAAGACTGGAATAACCCAGGCGTCAGCCGCAGTGCAGCGCAGCAAATTGAGCTAGGGCGAGGTGACTTGCTCAAGGCCACACAGCTCAGCGGCGGGTCATCGAACTTGGTACTTTTCGGTTACGAAGCAAAGGCCGTATCGCTGAGCCACGCTGAGCATTAAATCCCAAGTCGCATCGCTGTTTAACTCGATTGGTAAAAAATGTTTGTTACATTTTAATAATCATAGAAATACGAGTAAAATAAGAGAAATAGGAAGAAATGAAGTATTGTTGCTGAAGAGGTAATAGAATTGTAAGACAAAACAGTCTCTACAGTGTGTAGAAGCTTTCAATAAATGCTTATGTAAGGCAGACAGTCTCAACAATGAAAAAAAAAAAGATGAATGGCCATATTTTTCACTTTGATACTAATATTTTTATATCATCCTTGAGACTAAAACTTTAAGAATTATGATAGCGCCCGGATGCAATCACTAAATCAACAGGAGTGGTTTTTATTGACATTCTGTTGTTGTTCCATGAAATATTGGTCCCCCTAGGAATGTGCTGGGGACTTAGCCAAGGGTGCTGATTTTTATGATTCTATTTTCATCTTGCGTCTCTTATGACGAATGGCTTTTCGGCGGAAATGCTGTCCATCACGAATCTAATGTATTAGAAGTGGTGTTGATATTATAAAATCCAAAATTATTTGAATTATTCCCATCACTTGATTGAGTTTTTAAAAAAAATACTGTAAGTTCAGTCAATTGAATTAGAGGGTGTGGTACTTCTATTATACAGAATCGCTTAGACTGTAGTGCAATGGTCACTCTTTCATTAAACAAGCAAGTTAATCGATATATAAATAAGTGAAATGGATATAAAAATGTATGTCCATCAGTAGCTAGTACGTATGATTCTGTTGGCACAAACAACACACCTTGTTGATCTCGTAATTGACTCATAGACAGATTTCTCAACGCGCAGACAGATTATGGATCTGAGTTTATATTCTATGTTATCTAAAGTTTTGGTTAGGTTGCGCTTCTACATTTGTACTTCTATAATTATATATCTAAGAGGGATTGAAGCCTCTTGGAATGTAAGGTCCAACTACAAGAGCAATACAAATAGTCAAACATTTTGTTAACGGTCTTACCTTACTTGTCAATCATTGTTGGTTAGATGGGCATGCTGATCTCATTATTAAATCCTCGCACTTAGACCTCGGTCCAAACCACGCAGTTGGTATTTCTTTTTCTCTGGGTAAAGATCTCCCAAATTGACGACTTGGTTAACGCATGCCAATACGACGGGTTATTTGCAGTGTTTAGAGCATGGATGTCAAATCAGTGACAATTAGGACAGCGTAAAATGTTTATTTAGACCGTTGGTAAAATAAATAAATTTATATTTACATTATCACGCTGTATTATTTGAGATATATATGAGTGATAATACGAGCAAACAGAAGAACTGATCCGTCATTTTTGAGTGAATAAACACATCACTCCAATTTTGTGTAGCGTCAAGATGTGAATGGATGTGGGGGAGGGGTTTCTCGTTTGGTCCGATTTGATGAATGAAACCCGTAGGAGTTCCAGGCCCCCGAGGTTCAAAGGCTTAACCCGATTGTATGGAAAAAATAGATGGATGTCAGCGATGGATGTTCGTCTTCCGTCACCCATGGTGTACAGGGACATGATTTTTTTGTTGATTACATGTGCATTATATTTTTAGTTGTTTCCATTTAGTGATCTGACGGTTATCATTGTAAAATGATTCACAGTGTCAGAGTTATTTCTTGTTCATCATCTTCGCCCTGAGGTGATTTGATAGATGTGTCATATTAACATAATCAGCTCGATGTGGAAGGGAATATTACCACACCTTTTGATATTGACCTACAAATACAACAATAATTCGAACAGTCCGAATATTCATGCATTATTCAGTCAACACAATGGCATTGATTAGTGAAATAAGCAAACCACATCTGTATTATCATCGTTGGTATACGTTGAGGTATGCGTAAAACTATCACCAATTCTAAACACCAGATCTATCTATCCTACCGACACATAAAACTATGCTCAACTTTAAACCTTTAATATAGTCTGATCTAGAGAATCTAGAGAGAACTTATCACAAAACTGGTGGTCCATAAGAGCTATAAGGACGCCAAATTCATTCATTCTATTGTTTGTAAGCAACCAACAATGTTTGCCTATGCAAGCCTATACAAATCCCGTGTTTTGATGGTTAAAAAATCTAATGGTTAATTGCGGGAAGGTGCTCCGTAATAAACAAATGTCTTATAGATAGTTCGAAGCTGACGTCACTCAGGTCTTTGTTATGAGTAATTCTCACTAAACTGTATTAACCAGACTATAAACGTTCATGGTTACACACAATTTCGTGTGTAAGTCCGTTATATTTCCGGATGGCAATATTGTGAGCTTCTTAGCTGAGCGCATACTATCTATACTGATTATAGAACCATTTAAGCTTCCCCTTAGAGACACGTCCGAGAAAAAAAAAAACAATTCTTTCCATGACTCATGGTTCTAAAGGATCAATTCCAATACAAAGCTACCCAAGGAGAGCAAATGATAAGATGAGAGTTGTAAGATTTAAACTTGTTGCTTCTTCTACTATTATTGACACTGGATTTGGAACAATTGTAGAGCGTTTCAGTAACTCAAGCAGTATTTATGCCAACAGGTTGGCATCAAAAAACGTCTGAAAAACTAGACATGACTAAAATACAGTTTGTAAAAACGATTTTTGAGTAAAATGGATTTATTTTCAGATTAAAATGTGTTATTCTACAGCATAGTTTTGTTTTACCGCTTGAAGTTATGTTTCTTCTCAATAGGGCTGCACAGTGCACAAAGGAATGTATGTAGTGACCGACTCATTTCCGATCCAAGCGATGTAAATTTTTTGTTCATTTTGAGCACCCGACGTCCTCTGCCGTTTTTTTTCGAGCTTGGTATGGGTTGGTCTAGCGGGTCTTATCTTTATTTTTTGTCCGTGTCCAACGTCTTTATCTGCTTTATCTGGAAGACGACAGAGGACGGCAGTGCCGGGTCGTCGGAGTCAGTCTCTGGTGTTGGCTAGCCCTTAAGGTTATCAGAAATGGGGGTGGGGGGAGGGGGGGGGGGGGGGCTGCCAGTCCACAGTCAAATTTTCACTATGATAGACTTGATGACACCTATATCTTCCGGATGGTGGGATTAGTTAACCAAAACAATAAGTAGTACATGAAATACAAATAGTGAGGAAATGTTCTGTTTTCAATCAAATTCCAAATTCCATATTTCCCCCTCTATGCATATTTATTGCAAAATTCAGCATGTCAAGAATGATCCTAATGTAGATTACCATTTTGGCTATCCTTTTAATGTGTCCAATAATTTTATTAGAGACATCAAATCTAACAAGGTTGTCAATTCGATTCTTAAAGATTCCTTTCACGTGAATGTTTTGGATATATATGCTTTTTTTGGTGCATTCTTTTTATTATGATTAGATATCTAGATAGATAATTTCCTTTGTAATTGGTGAATATCTATGTTTTATTTGCTATATTTATTTCAATAGAAGGTTCATAATTTTTTTTTTAAAAAAGAGCTTTTATATAGCACAATATCCACTAAATGTGCTCAAAGCGCTTTACAAGGGGTCCCTGGTCAACAGAAACATTTAACATGTAGGACGGGACATGACGCCTGTTAGGCGATATTACAATTTTTCGGACAAAGACAACGCTGTTAACGGCCAGGTACTCATTTTACACCTGAGTGTGGTGAGAGAATGTGAGTAAAGAGCCTTTTCCAAGAACTCAACTATGCGCCGAGGCTTGAACCCAGGACCTTCCGATCCGAAAGCGAGTGTCTTACCACTAGACCACATTTCCGGGGGGGGGGGGGGGGGGGGCAAAGGAAATTGTGTTCATACCTTTTTCACACAATATTGTGTATTGCGTTCCAATGACCCAACTTAAGGTATTTAGTTGGCGTTTGGTGGCAACTGTAAATTCTATTAAAGTGACGAAAATTGCTCTTTTTTTTAAACACGGTAAAGAAATTCGGGTGTCATTTTTCTCTGGGAACCTAAAACATCTGGCTAACAAAATATTGGTTACAATTATCTGTTCGACAGAGCCGACGTGCTCCCAAAAGTGCTCATTATGCACCATTATATATATATATATATATATATATATATATATATATATATATATATATATATATATATATATATATACATATAATTCTAAAACTACAAGAAAAAAAGGCAGCGTATGCCATATCTAAAAGAAATAATAAAAAAGTATGCACAATATCATAATATGAGCAATACATTTTTTATTACAAGTGCGTCATCCATGATGTCTATGATTGGCATTCGTCACTTCTGCCTTAACAGGGGAAGTTTATGTGATTTAATATAGTTGCCTCATTTTTGTGACCCTTTCTCATTCAAATAAGTCTCCTCAGGGGATTTCTTGAGCGGTACATAATCATTTTTGTTATATCAAGGAGCGCTCACGATCCACGAGCCAACGGCCAACATTCTTGCCTTATCGAATTACGAGCACTACGATGATTTTGTCCTCAGTTTTCAACTTGAGGTTATATTGTTGGTAATATAATTCTGTTTATTGGCAGGACTCAAGGGAAATTTAGGATATATTTAGTGGGAGCAAAGAGACGATCCAGATATGCCCACTTTGGAATATTGAGAAAGTAGGACAAGAAAAGAAACTAATAAAAATTTTCTATATGCCTAATTGAATTCCACATTCTTTACTGACAATAAATATGACGTCATATTGTGCATAAGA
Source organism: Berghia stephanieae (assembly GCF_034508935.2). Lineage (NCBI taxonomy): Eukaryota > Metazoa > Mollusca > Gastropoda > Nudibranchia > Aeolidiidae > Berghia > Berghia stephanieae. Next base: position 79,663,084 of record NC_088363.1, read on the forward strand.
AAGATGAACGATTTTCTTGCATGTTAATAAAGTTGGGTGGAAAATCCGTGATATTTTAGGATAGATATTGAACTTTTTTCGGTATTCCCGCTTTTCTTTTCTCTGTCGAACTTCTCATTTGACAATTAAATTACTTACTTACTTATGCCTCTTGGTTCCTGGAGAACCATAGGGCCTCAACAATGCCCTTCCATCTCCTTCTGTCCTTGGCACAGACCTTTGCCTCACTCCAGGTAAAATTGGAGACACACAAATCTTAGTTAAGGTTTCTCCTCCAAGTCTGTTTTGGACGACCCCGTTTCCTCTTGCCCTGTGGTTCCATTCCATTGTTGGTTATATTACAGGGCTCTTTCCGCAGGGTTTGGACAACCCATCTCCACTTTCTGCGTCTGACTTAAACATCCATTTGCTCTTGGTTTGTTCTTGTCCAAAGGTCAGCATTTGGCACTTTGTCAAACCATTTCAACTTGAGGATTTGTCGACGACAGCGATTGAAAAAAGTTTGTATCTTGGCTGATGTGGTCAAGGTTTTCGCCAAGTCTCTGACCCATAGAGCAGTATTGCTTTAACATAAGTGATAAATGCTTTAAGCTTGGCTCAGTATTGCTTTAACATAAGTGATAAATATTTTAAGCTCGGCTTTTATGGATATGGTGGAAGCTTACATTATTGGTCTCAATATTGCAAAGGTCTGGCGCGCTTTCTTGATTCTAGCCACGATCTCTTCATCAGTTCTACCTGACTGGCTGATTTACGTGCTATAAAAGACAGGTTTTCCTATAGTGATGTTTTAATTCTATTGTGGCAATAATGCCGCATATTGCAAACTGTGGTAATTAAGTTTTCAAACCGAAGAGTATTTATTTGCAAGTCTAAAAAACCCAAAATGTGATGGGCCTGACATCCGAACAAACTTATGGACCTAGTTTAATATTGTTGTAATGAACAATGTTTTGCGTCATCATTTGAGATTTCCATTACATCAATAAGCTCATAAGGAATTGGGTTATCAGTCCTGCAAATAAGTGCACGTTGGATGGGCTCATTGTTGTATTGGAAGTTCTCTCAGACCATCGCAAAATATTTTCCCACGTGAAATCAAACCTATGATTGCCTATAATTCCGTTATCAGATCTGCTAATGTGTGAACGTAGACACACAGAGCGTGGAATCTATAAACTGTACGCAGCCTTTGTTAGTAAACTCACAGTCCGACACTAGCCAAACATTTATGTTACAATCATCTTCGTCATTGCCCTTTTCACCCCGGGTCAGGGTATAGTCCACAGACAAACCGTTTCCATCCTTCTCTATCCCGAGCTAATTTTTGAAACTCGTTCCATGTCTTATCACTTCTCTGTATATCAGCTTCTCTAATTCTTCTCCATGTTCCCAGCGGCCTTCATCGGGTCAGCAGAGACATTTCGGCATTGTCTGTGGTCCTTCATAAATTCTGTCATTGCAGAAACTCTTCGGTCGCCCAAGGTAAAAAAAAAGATTTGATTTGTTCGTCTGTGTTTCTGTAACAATGAGTTTTACGGAAGGGGTGTTAACCAGCGACATCTATATGAAGTCCTAGGTGTTAACCCTTCGACAACCTCCAACCTGGAGCACCGGGTGACTCAAAGAGGGGGAGTCACACACCATTAGTCGACCCGCTGGCTTGGCGTTGGGCTATTCTTGCACCCTCCAAGTTGAGTGACAAAACGGAAAGGCAGGCAAGCGTCAGCCTATTGATGCCATGCGCTTAGGTGATTTACTCACAAATTGTCGCCTGCCGGATCTGGTTGATACAATTTGGTGAGAACTTTTTAAAATGGCTTGATAAAAACAATGACAAAGAGGGGAATGACTTCAATTTCGTTCTTTCTATAAGTTAACAAAGGCTACGGTCAGAGTGAAAGGGCATGGAACTTACATTTTATTTAATCCATTGAATAACATTGTAAGATTTTTATAGTATACTGGATCAAGTCACACACAGTTAATTTTGCTAGTTAAACATTGTTAACGTAATAGGATTCAATAGTCGTAACGTCACTTCCTTCCTAATGACACATGGTAACTTAGCAACACCGGCTGTAAACTATCGGAACAATGGCAGACGTATGAAATATTTCTCCGGCGAGCATAAAAGCGTATCCAGAGGGAAAAAAAAACATAAATTTGATCATGTTTCGACTTTTACACATTCTGGTCACAAGACATGTGAAAAGTTCTAGCCAGCTTGAAGAATAAAAAGTAATGATTTTCTTTGTTTAGAACCAAGATGGCCACCGTTGCCGGGCGGCGTGACATCAGACTACTGAATCCAATTGAGGTGTTTTTAAAGAATTCAACCGTAATGTTTACTCAGCGTATTATGGCTGTTCAAGAAAATATACACGATTCATTTTCATTGATTAAAAAATATTCGTATATATATAATAATCCTCCTAGTCGTTATCTGAAAAACACATTAAAAATTTTGGCCAGTAAACTCGTCCTTCAAATATCGATGGGTTAAATTGACCCTAATCTACGTGTCAAAAACTCTCAAACCCAGACTTCAAGTTTAATCGATCGATATTTGAAGGACACGTTTCCTGCCTGGTTTCAGAGTACAGCCGTCAGTTGTGGGGAGGGGGGGGGGGGGGTTACAACTTTAAGTGAAGGAAAATACTAATTTTCACGAAAACAAAAACCCAGGCAAGGTTACTGAAAAAATTGAAGTTGTTGGACTCTTTTCTTTTTTAAAAAAATGAGCTGTATAACACTTTAAATATAATAGAAACAGTTTAACTGTTTGAAGTCACAGGACGTAAACAAGGGAGTGTGTCATTACTATATTAGCGAGAGCGTGATGACGAGCTCAAAGTCAATTTAGTTGGTTCATCATTACCCAAGAAAACATTATCTTTTCCCTTGGTAACCCACATATTTACCCCCCTCCCCAGACGGATTTCGGAGCGAGGCAAGTCATTGCGATTTTCTCACTCTATTTCACCCTAATCTTATCCATTAGGTAGTCGAAGCCAGTCAAAATTGAATCAGACATTCTCTCTTTCCAAAAGAAATCAGCATTGTCATTCTGGCTCGGCCACTGACTGTTGCTAATCTACTCCTCGGTATTGCCATGAGTCTAAAAAAAAAATGACCCGTTTCCACTGAGGATATGTCATCCTCTATATTAAACATCATATTAACAGATTAGAGTGATAGTGAGGTGTTATGAGAGATTATTGGTTCTTGGCGTCTCATCCTGATCTGAATTCATTAATGTCACCGTTGGTTAAACAATGTTTTTCTAAACAACCTGTTTTCTCATATGTGAAGAATATCCGCGGTTGAGCAGAACAAATACAGCTTAGAATTTAGACATACATACTTGATGGTTGAGTTTTGTTGTTTTAAAACAAAGAAGAGTTAGATATTTATGACTATTCTAAGACCTTATTGTGAGGTAGGACAAAAGACAATCAAAGGATTAACAAAATCACACATATTGTTTATGTTTCTTTTTCAAATATTTCGTTGCATTTTCTTCGTTATGATAATACCCACACTATCTGACATGTGGGACTTATCAATTCCACTACATTTAATGCATTTTGATTGGCAATGTAGAACGTAGTGAAAAGTACTCCGGTCGAACGTCAACGGAATGTATTTTGCCTGCATGCGTATCGCATCAATTAGTAAATGGGGAATATTCGCAACCACGTGACTTTTTAAAAACCACCAACATATTGACTCTTTTTGATTCGAAAGAAGACATTGACATATATTTGACGAGGCAACATTTTCGAACAACTTTTTAAATAAAAAGAAGTCAGTTTATCTAAACATCCAATGATATTTATTTTAAAAATTATTTTAAAAATACCATTTTACAGGTTTTAACATTTTAAATATTCTTTAATTTCAATCGCATGAGATGACTAGTTGATCAATTATGAGCAAGGTCATTAAACGTTGAGATGACAACGATAGCAGACGCTGACTATGAAGTTGTGACAAAAAAAAAACTATCCATCCAACTCTTCTGTAGAAGTATATGCTGTCTGTCTCGCTATAGACGTTGGGAATTTCCATCTGACCGTCCTGTTGCCAGATTCATTTTCACGCACCTACATACTTATCACCTCACAGATTTTGATCGCTGAAGGCTCAATAGATTCGTCTCGATCTATGTTAATTTCCACAATACAATAGTATAATAATTGAAATTAGATGAGTCCCAGTTCTTAATATTCTTTATTTCCCAGCAACTATGGCGGGTTCTCCACTAGAATTGTAAGAAAAATAAAATAAAATAGAACAAAGAGGGCGTTAAAGGGACGACTCGTGCCATTCATAGACATGGACAATGCGCTCCATTTGACTATCTAGTGAAATAAACATAGTTTTGTTTGTTTTTAAGGGTTTTACGGCGCTTGCAACATATTAAGGTTATATTATCAGCGCCATACACATAGTCTAGACAGATGGCTGTGAAGTACTGTGAAGAGAAATGAGCCCAGAAGATCGTAAAAATATTCCATATAATTTAAATGCCTGTACTCCATACACCTGAATATGCTTATCTGGGTTACCACTTAAAGTGATTTTAGAGTTGACTTTGCCGAAGCCCTTTGTATTATTTATATCCTTGTCTAGACTCGTTCTAGACATCCTATCACAATAAGTCACAATGTAATAATTGTCTGTATACCAAGAGAGTATCAGAGATTTTGACTATTTCTTTATTAGAAATGTCCAAATTACGTTAATGCGATAAGTAAAAAATGTAGTGTGTATTATCCTAACTGTGATTAATGATACAATTCTGGATTGTCGGACTGAGTAGCATTACGAATTTTTTTTGGAAAAATTGAGCTTTATAAAGCGCAATATCCAGTAAATGTGCTCAAAACGCTTTACAAGGGGGTCCATGGTATCAACAGCAACATTTAACATGTAGGACGAGACATGCCGCCTGTTAGGCGATATTACAATTTTTCGGACAAAGAAACGCTGTTAACGGCCAGGTACTCATTTTACACCTGAGTACGGTGAGAAAATGTGAGTTAAGAGCGTTTTCCTAAGACTCAACCATGCGCCGAGCGCAAGGATCGAACCCAGGACCTTCCGATCCGAAAGCGAGTGTCATACGACAAGACCACATAGCTGCACTAAGCTTACAGTTAGAGAAAGACATCTTATAAAAAAAAATATAATATAAATAATATTCCCTTTATTCATCCCATTGGGGAAATTTGTCTCTAAGGTCTATTCCAAGGGAAGACTGGAATAACTCAGGCTTTAGCCGCAGTGCAGCGCCGCAAATTGAGCTAGGGCGAGGTGGCTTGCTCAAGGCCACACAAGGCAGCGGCGGGTGATCGAACTCGATACCTTTCGGGTACGAAGCAAAGACCGTAACGCTGAGCCACGCTGCCCCCTAGTCCTGGTTACGATCTACTTTGACTGAAATATCAATGGAAGAAGCGAAACGGGTCTTTGTTTTGATGACACGTGGTACGTGTATAAACGCAGGTTTCTAGCAATAGTTTGAACTCCATGCACAATGATGAAATGTCGGCTTTATGAAATTAATCAAATATGATTTGTAAGACAAAACAAAAGACATTGCCCATTAAAAAAAATAAAACGGTATAAAATTTTACAAGTTTTATAAAACTAAAACAAAGTAGATATAGGAATAAGCACTGAGATTCAATAATGTAAATAGAGATAAAAGGACAATGTGAATTGAAAACGTGGATGACAACAAAATGGTCTTAATGGTCTGGAATTGATTTATTTGTTGTCGCTAACTTTCAGGAACCAGTAACAAAGATCTTGAATAGGTGATTGCAATCATAGAGCATACCCCAATCACCTATTTGCGCTATATTAATGTGTATTGTTCATTCAAACTCATCACTTTGATTGGTATCGTAGAAACGAAAGTAGGATAAGCGATATGGTAGAATGCTTAGAGATCGACTCCTGGAGAGTTCTTGGTTTTTCCCTCCGCTCCGCCTGTAGGTGTGTGCCCCATGAGATTTCGATAATTCCAACATACAATCGTATTCATAATGCAGTGTTAATTCTCCTTGTAATAAACCACTTCGCAAAATAACACCTTTCTATCGTGTAACAGAATTGAAACTATATTAAGAACACCCGACGTATTCGTCTAATAACCGGGTAGTTTTCACTCAATATATATTCAAAAATGAGTATCGATATCTCATTTGGTGGATCACTCCCTCCACACGTAGAGGGACCGAGATAGACCGATCTCGGGTGAAGTCGAGATTTTTTCCGGACCCCAGCAGCGATTGGGTAGCTAAGTCTTTTAGATATGGCGGAAAGTACTTTGGGATAGACTAGCGTCATATCCAAATGGTAAAAAAGAAATTGCAATTTCCATTCCACGCTATAGAAACCGGGATAGACTCCGGTTCCATGGCCAAATGGCTCTGAAGGACTACTAATAATATTCAGACAGCATAATTTCAACTGAATTCTCTTGTCTATGATTCCTGTGTATAACACATAATACAGTCATGGATAGGCCTGACAAATAATATATTATGTCATACTCACAGTGTTACACATACTATGGTTGGCTATCACATGGCTACGGAGGAAATGGGTCATTTAGATTGTGGGTGGGGTTGGTCATCTTTACTAACCATTCGAGCCCTTGAAAAATAAGTATAAAACGAGAGAAGGGAAACAAAGCAAACGCAATCACTTTTAAAATCTAATCGAGACCGGTAATCAAATTTAGAAAATAAAGAAAAAAAAGATTAACTTTTCCACCTATTTTTTTAGTGCAAATCCCCCCCCCCTTCTCTCTCTCTCTCTATCTCTCTCTCTCTCTCTCTCTCTCTCTCTCATTCTCTCTCTCATTATCCATGGTGTCTTAATTATCCCATTCCAGCTAAAACCCCGAAATGTTGTTGCCCAAAAGCCGAGTTATTAGGCGGTGACTACTGTATTATGTTAAATATAGCAGCTTACATTTTTTATTAGGGCGTAA
>NC_088363.1:79672595-79705095 GCF_034508935.2 Berghia stephanieae
GTTACACAACCTTCATTTCCCAAACATCACTCCAGATTTAATTTATTGCCCGCCAGAGTCGTACATGATCAATTGGTTGAGCAAATCGACATATTCATGGATAGACTTAGTTTTAATCTGTGGAAAGTCGATTTTTTTTTCTGGTCCCTTTTTATGTTAAAGTCTGCGGGTGACTCCTGGGGTATTCCTGTCTTCCTTTGTAAAACACTCGCTCAGATGGACTAAAATCAATCTCGGGTGAAGTTGAACTTTTTTTTTCTGACCACCCTCCCTCAGTACACCCGGCAGTGGTTAGGTAGCTGGGTCTGTTAAATCTGGCAGGAAGTACTTTGTGATTGACTGGCGTCCTATCAAAAGGGTAGCAAGCAATTACTATTGTTCGTTTTACTCAATAGACACCGGGATAAATGGCTCCATGTGTCTAATGGTTTTGAAGGATTACTTCTCTGCGGTGACGCCTGGACTATTCCAGTCTTCCAAAAGATCCTCTTGCAAAAGATCCTCAGGATAAATTTCCACTTAGAGATCTTAGTTGATTGTGAAATGCTGTTTTACTTGAACCTATGGGATTTTTATCTAGGGCAATATCCACTAACGTGCTCAAAGCGCTTTAAAGGGGCTAGGGACTCAAACCCAGGACCTTCCTATCCGAAGGCGAGTGTCATGGCACTAAACGACATAGTGCAGTGATTGGATAGGTTGCTTCTAACTTTGATATGACTTTCACGCTTTCCTGATGTAGGTACCCCATGACGGCCATATCGAATCAAATTTTAATTCCATACTGAGCAAGTCACCTAATGTGTGGCTTCTTGGTCTTGTGGTATGACACTCGCCTTCGGGGCCCAGGGTTTGAGTACCTCTCTGAGCGGTGCAAAGTTGAGTCCTTAGAAAAGAAGCCTTTTTACTCATAATATTCTATCATCGTACTCACGTGTAAAATGAATTCATTCCCGTCAAAAGTATTGTTTCTGTCAAAACAATTACAGACGTCATGTCTCATCCTAAGTCTAGGTACTTAGTTGGTGAGGGACACCGGGTAAGCACTTTGAGACCGTTTGGTGGATATTGCAGTGTACAAATGCTCAAAAATGCTCAATCAAACATTTTTGTATCATCATTCTTACAGTGTGAATCAATATCCATTCAAATAACTGAGTTGAGGCGATACTTTTTTTTATGAAGTGCCTTACTCAAGGATACGATGCCGGGAAAAGAATTTTCCAATAATTCTTCCCCATCTGGTCGGAAACCAGGCTTTGTCTTAAGACGCGAGACAGTTCCACCGAGGCACCGGTGCTTCATTGATTGGCTGTGGGTAGTGCTGGAACCGACGGACGGACGGTCTAATTATTCAAATATCGTTTGTGGTTTTTTCTCTGCGTCTGCAAAAGCAAACGAAAAAATGAACGGTGACAACACCAATCAGTGATTGGGAAGAAGGGAGGAGGGGGTGGGGGGGGGGGGTGAGGGGGGGTGTGAATAAAAGTCGTTACTATTCATCGCCAAGCGCTATAAAAAATTTGATTGTTGACACAGTTTCAATCTTTTTTTAAATATTGCCTAAATATAAATTTAGGGGTCTCGATAGATCAATCGGCAGAGTATTTGCTTCACGCGCAGAAGAACTGAGATCAACTCTGGGTGCAGTTGAGATTTTTTTCTGACCCCTTTCTCCACCCTGCAGTGATTGAGTACCTGAATCTGGAGGAAAGTCTTTTGTGGTAGACTAGCGTTCTAACCAAAGGGTAGCAAACAATTGCTCTTGTCCATTTCACTCTCTAGATACCAGAATAAACTCCAGCCCCATGGGCCTAATCGCGCTGAGGGACAAATTGGATCTAAATTTAATTCTACCCTTTGTTGGGTAGTGGGGTAAGGGAGGGGGATAGGATACGGCAGCTATTTTTGAATAGATATTTCATTCTTGGTCATTTTCTTTCTTGTACCGATAAAAGCTCTCTTGCTTGAAATCACATTTCATCAATGCTTTCTTTCACACCGATATTGATGATTGGACAGATTAAGCTATTGCACACCCAGTTGGCGACAACAGACCGTAGTGTTCCCAAAAATTAACAAATATTAAAAAATCAATATATATTAAATGGCCAATATTTGTGCGGCAAGGTGGTTTTGTGGTATGACACCTGATTTCGAATCGGAAGGTCCTGGGTTCGAGCCTCGCTCGGCGTATACTTGAGTCATGGGAAAAAGGCTCTTTACTCACATTCTCTCAGGTGTAAAATGACTACATGGCCATTAACAGCGTTGTCTTTGTCGGAATAATTCTTATTCTTATTCTTAATCCTATTCTTCTTCTTCTTCTTCTTCTTCTTCTTCTTCTTCTTCTTCTTCTTCTTCTTCTTCTTCTTCTTCTTCTTCTTCTTCTTCTTCTTCTTTTTTTCTTTTTTCTTTCTTCTTCTTCTCTCTTTTCTTCTTCTTCTTCTTCTTCTTCTTCTTCTTCTCTTCTTCTTCTTCTTCTTCTTCTTCTTTTCTATTTGTTCTTATATCGTCAATTATTGTTCATATTCTTGATCTTCTTTCTTCCATCTAATATTGCGATTTCTTCTTCTTCTTCTTCTTCTTCTTATTCTATAAAAAGTTTAATAAATGGTAAATTATGTGCTCATATTACTTGATCATTCAGTCATCCATCTAAAATATTGCGGACGTTAGACTAAAATGTTTGAAAAGAAAAAAACACATCTTACTACATTATACATCTTCTATAAAATCTCATAAAAAAAAAATCAAAACTATAAAATATCTACTTAAATGCGTTCTCTAAAAGAGTATATTCAAAACAATAAAAACAACCCGTGCTTAAAATATTGTTGGAAAATGCGGATAATAATTAGGCAAAACAATCCAACAAAACAACAACAACAATAACAACAACAACAACAACAACAACAATAACAACAACAACAACAACAACAAACCCAAACAATTTCTCTCCCGAGAAAAACAACAAAATCTGCAAAGTGATATTAACAGAAATTGACCTTTAGCACAATCAAATAATTGAAATTGTATGAAACCTATTATCCGATTAGCTACATCACTAGCTTTTTAAAAAAAGAAGTTCCATTGCATAGCATCAGATGAGGTAATACAATTTATTCTGACTTGAGGAGATGTAATAAAAGTAATGAAAGTAAACTCAACACACATCCCAATTTTTCCTCCAACCCTACAGCTCGACGTGTACATATAATCAGGTCTGACAACCGAACGCAATTACGGGCTTAGTTAAACATTGTTGTAATGGACAATATTTTGCGTATTTTTAAAATAGATTTCCATTAGGTTATCAGGCCTGAAAATAAGTGCACGCCGTTACAACTACTATTCCGTTTATTCCCATAATACTTTCAATGCCTTGCCCAAAACCATCCTCTTACAACTGAAGTCTTGCGTGTTGTGGCTATGCCCATGATTTTATCTTGTAATATCCCAGTGATTCTCGAATTCTCCGCTGCCTTACATAACTCAATCATTTCATTTTCATAGATTTCCCTGCGGGTTTCTCGCATAATGAACCACGCAGAGACGAAACTGAGTTTTTCGCTATACACCATTGGTTTTATAGACCGCCCGGGCGATCTTTATTTCCCGCCGTTTTAATATCTTGGAAATATTTTATTCGCACTCAAGTAGTTTTCTCATCTCTTGTAAAAGGAGAGCAGCTTTCATTCCCGGTGGTTGAGTAAGACTCTCAATGGAACGGTTTGAGTTCGCGGTGATTTTCAAGACGAGTGAGTGTGGTGAGCATATGTCCTGTTATCTCCCTTGTTCAACAATATATAGAATTCAATAAATTAAAAATTGGTATGAAAAAAAAAAGAAAAAAAAAAGAAAAGAAAGCAATATAAAGAACAAGTAGAAGAAGAAGAAAAAAAAAAGAAATAAAAAGCGAATGAAAAATGATGGAGGTCGGCTACTTAAAGAATATTATTGAAATGTGTTGCATCTCATAATATCAGTGGAGGTTTTTTAAGGCGAATTTTCCTAGATTCCCGTCATCCTATCATCTTTACCAAATTAGTTCCTAGAGCGTTTAGAAACTAGAGCTTTTAACTAAACATCGTCAAACCTCTTTACAAGGGGTTCCTAGCCAACAGCAACATTTAACATGCAGGACGAGACATGACGCCTGTTAGGCGATTATTACAAGTTTTCCAACAGAGGCAATGCTGTTAACAGCTAGATATTCATTTTACACGGATTACGGCGAGAGTATGTGAGTAAAGAGCATTTTGCGAGGACTCGACTACGTGCCGCTCAGAGCGAAACTCGAACTCAGGACCTTCCGGACCGAAGATGGGTGTCACACCATTGGACCACATAGCCGCACAAGCACACTCTATCTAACACTTGTACGGAGAGCATTTATTTTCATGTATCTTCTACATCGAAGTGTTTATTTTTTCACTTTTACGAACGTAATTGAAATCAATGTTCCTACTTTTTAGAGTTGGAAACGTGAGTGGACAAGCACTTATGTTGATAATAATATGATTTAACTGAGTAGAACAGTGCCAGAAGACATGCATATTTAACGCACTGAGATATTTTAAAAACTATGATAGTGATGATGATGGTGTTGGTGATGATGATGATGATGAAGTTGGTGATAATGATAATGCTGCTGCTGATGATGATGTTGATGATGATGATGATGACGATGATGACGATAATGATGAGAAATCCGTAACCCCTCGACCACTTCGCCCCCTTTTGAATTATAATTCTATTCAAAATTCCCTGAAAATTAATTAATATTTGAATAATTAATGGAAACAATTAGGCAGACTGTCAATGAAATAATTGCATCTAAATTGCATTCCAGTTTGCAGGTTCATAAGCTATCAAAAATTCAAATATCTAGGAAAACAAAATGCTATGGAAAAAAATGGCTTCTGTAATTTTAAGGAGAAGCATGATTTCTAAATAGGCTCCAGTGATTGATAAAGAACTCGTAAAAGACGATTTTCATTGTTGACTGTGGGGCTAAACATACTGTAGCTGTTGTTGACGTTCTCCTGGAGAATTTTAAATAATTAATTTACTATTGGTTTAGAGTGTTAGCAGAAGCGTGTTTAAATTGGCATTTTAAGCAAGCAACATTTAAAACATGTCCAAGAAAACAAAGCAAAAAAAAAAAAAACAACAAAAAACAAACAAACAAAACAAAACAACAAAAAAAAAAAAACAAAAAAAAAAAACACAAACACAAAAAACAATATACAAAACACAACAACAACAACAACAACAACAACAAGAAGCGACAGGGTGTGGATAGGGGTGGGGGTTTGAAGAAAGTCAGACAATCTACGTGAGCAAGAAAGAAGAAGAAAAAAGAGATAGAGATAGAGAGGGAGAGAGAGAGAGAGGGAGGGAGAGAGAGAGAGAGAGAGAGAGAGAGAGAGAGAGAGAGAGAGAGAGAGAGAGAGAGAGAGAGAGAGAGAGAGAGAGAGTGGAAGGGAGGAGAAAATGATGCAATTTTCTTGGATAGAGATTTAAAGCTGAGGCGGATATTTAATATAATATAATATAATAATATAGAATCGTGCCGTTTTTAGGAATACCGAGTTGAAATAGGTCAGCGCAGCTCAGCGGTACAGTCTTTGATTCGTTCCCGAAAGGTACCGAGTTCGAATACCAGCTGCCCTGTGTGGTCTTAAACAAGTCACCTCGCCCTCGCTTAGTTTGCTGGGCTGCACTACGCCTGACGTCTGAGCTATTCCAGTCTTCCCTTGGAATTGACCCTAACGACAAATGTCCCCGATGGTATGAATAAAGGGAAATTTGTTTGCTTACAAAAAATTAAATTCATGACCTTATCAATCTTAGTTGTTTAATGTAATGATTAAAAGTACAAGTTTGGAATAGAATAATAAATAGTAGATAACTATCCATTCATACGGCATGCGAAATAAAGAGATACATTACATATATATGAAACCATGTGCTTGAAACAGGCAGGCTGATTTTGGGATTATATTTATCATATATTATTCTTTCTGGCATAATTTGAATCGTTTCATGCACATCTTTTCAAATTTTTATTTTCACCCAATCCATCTCCTTAGTTTAAAAATAATGTATGCATGTCATTTACTTAATTTCAATTTTTGGGTTCCTGTCTGCTATAACAAGAAATATACTGTAATGTGTAGCAACCCCTAAAATGTATTATTCTTTTCAAACTTAATCGTCTGTCGTTTACCATAAACACTGTAAGTTCTATTTCATTCACTGCTAAACTTATGCTCCATTTCTAATAGCTATAAAATGATCTGAAAAGACCACTGTTACAAGGCAGCGCCAGTTGGCTAATTAAACTGATGTTGTTCTGAACTTAGAATTAGCTAAGTGGTTAAATTAGAGATCAGGCACTAGTGTAAGACAACAATTATAAAAAGTGTATGAAACAGTGCCAGATAAAGCTAGAAAGAAAACACACACACACACACACACACACACACACACACACATACACATACACCATAGAAATAAAATCATCCTTCAAACGTCAACCTGACTAGACTGGCAGACTGAATTTTTGGGATTCTTTATTTTTCTTCTTGCATTTATCTTTCTTGATTTGTCTGACACTGTTCCATACACACTTGTTCAGATCTGTCTTACAATTAGATGTGGCTTCAATTTTCATGAAGTTTACAAATAGGTGATCTGTTGCGTCCATCTGGAACTATTTCTGGGGGAAAAACTAGATAAAGAAAATTATTGAGTTTAAAGTTAAATAAATAATAATTAGGAGAAGTAAAGTTTTGGAGATTAATCCATCCTTACCGACCATTTTTAGGATTATTTTCCAAAATGTCATACTTACCCAATACAAAATTTGAAACCCAAAACCAAAATCAATGTTTACATACTTCTTCTTCTTCTAGGTTCCATGCCTGGTCCAGGCTTTGGATACTGCATGAATTATCTCTCTCCATTCCTCCCTGTCTCTTGCTTTTTCAAACAGCTCTTGGATTGTTAGGTTGGTGAAGCCCTTCAGTTGGTCTATGAGTGTTTTTCTTTGTCTCCCCCGGGCGCGTTTACCAGGTATTTTTCCACAACTTGCCAGGTATTCATTCTTATCTTTCCTTACTATGTGTCCGAAAAAGGATAGTTGTCGATCCACTATTAAGGGCATTAGTTTCCTTTGTTGGTATGTTTGTTTTAGCACTTCTTCGTTCGTTTTGTGTGCGGTATACGATATTCTCTGCATCCTTCTCAAGCACCACATTTCAAAAGCTTCAATGTTCTTTTGTGTTTCTGCATTTGTAGTCCAGCTTTCGCATCCGTAGAACAAGATTGGCCACACGTAGCACTTCAAGACTCGGAATCTAATCCCGAACGACATCTGTTTGTTTTTCAAAATGTTTCCCAGGTCCATGAAGGCCTGTTTGGCTTGAGTTATTCTTGCTCGTATGTCTCGGTTACATCTTCCATCTGTTGTCACTATTGAACCTAGGTATTTAAAACTTTCTACGTTGGTAAGCTGCTCGCCGTGAATCGTTATATTGCAGGTGTTGTTGTTTTCGGGGTTTTTCTGTATTACCATGCATTCTGTTTTGGTGATATTCACTTCCATTCCCTTGGCTTCACTATCTACTACCACTTTGTCAACAATCTTTTGAAGTTGGATTTCTGATGTTGCAATGAGTACCGTATCGTCTGCGTATCTTATATTATTTATGTTGTGTTTACATACTATCTACATATAATTTGCTCAGCAAGACACGATTTCCGAAACAGTATTACGCTCTTGTGCTGTACAAATCTAAAAAAGAAAAAATGTTCATATTATCGAAACAAATGAAACGATTTTCCAGTAGTTGGTAAGGAGAGGGTTTTGAACCAAAATCCATGCTGCTCGTAAACTACATTGGTTTTAATTCAATTTTTATATTTTGTGATTGATTTAAATGCTATTCTGTGTATCAGATTCACATCGGAATAATAATGACAAATTAGGGGGCAGGAACGGGTGTTAGATAAAGATCTGAAAAAGTGTGGATAAAACAGTGCCATACAAAGCAAGATAGAAAAATAGAATATAAAACCCTGTCAAAGCAGACTGATTTATTCCCCTTGTATATAATTTTCTCGGAAGACCTTCCATAAGCTACTACAGTCTTGTTCTAGAAGGGGGTTTGGGAGGGGGAAAACTTATTGTTCAAAGTCTCCCCCCTCCCAAACCCCCTAGCTAGAAGTTCTAGTGTAGGGGGTTTGGGAGGGGGGAGACTTAAAAAAAAAAGCTTGGGATGTAGTAGCTTATGGAAGGTCTCCCATTTTCTCGAAATAAAAATAGTTTAAAACAATTCGTCGCATATTATTTGTTTGATAATACCGGACTTTAAACGTTGGGTATTTTGTTAATTCTGGAAAGTTTCTAAAACAAAATTATTTTACTATTTTCAGAAATCCAAATAATAATATAATATGCGGATTTGCCGTTATACTATGTTGTCCATTAAATTTGCTATCTCAACGTGACAAATTAGGAACAGACACTGGGATAAGATAAGAACCTGAAAAGGTGTGTCTGAAACAGTCTGTGACAAAGTAGAAAATAAAGTAAAATACCCCCCCCCCCCGAAAAAAAAAATCTCCCTGCCTCAACTTGGTATCGAACCCCAGACCCCCTGATTACCGCTCAGCTGTGCTAACATTATACCACAGAAGCTACCCGATAGTTTGGATGATTTAATTCATATATTCTAGCCCGTAATTGGGAGGTCTGAAGTCAACCCCCAATTAATTGATTTTTTAAAAAGTATATATTTTTCTTGATTTTTTCCCAGCTGTTTGATACACACTAACTCATATTTTTTAATTATCTTCTCAACGAGAAACTGCTCATGCCATATCCCTCTTCACTGTGCATTAGATTGTCGGATGACAATAAATACTGTATACAACAGGTACAAAGGAGAAGTTATCCTCTTGGTGCTTGAGCAGCGTATAAGGCAGATACGAGGGGCATTACAATAATCACGATATGACATGGCAACTCCAGTTCTATCAAGGATTAGACCTCTCAATCATTTCACTCTCAATACGAAATGATCTCAGGATAGTCACGCCATTTGTAGCAATTCCTTTCTAATCACACGGCATTCCCACTAGATTTGACTAGGGTGTTAACCAAAAGAAGACGAGAACAAGGGGGACATTCCTGCCGTTGCGTTGGTATCAGAATCCATGATGGCTGCTGCCCTGTTGTTGTCATGGAGACTGATTGTTATTAGTGGTGGTTGGAGACATTCGTGTTAAGGCAATGCGGACGGGGTCATACTTCAGAACAAATTGCATTTTGATGACATCAGAGCAAGGATAGTCAGAATGCCGTATGGATGGGGTACTTACGTGATGAGATGAGTCGTTGTATCGATGGAGATAATGACATCGAAGGTTGTGGCGTGTGAGGATATGAGACTCCACTCTTGTAGAAGAGATGACATCGACAAATAAATTTTTCGTGATGACATTGAGATGTGAACCATCCGCGTTATAAATTGTCATTTTTGTATTGAAAAGCTCATGCAGAGATTATTCATTAACTTATCTTTCTCCTCATCTTCCTCATCTTCCTGGTCCTCTTCCTCCTCGTCCTCCTACCAATACATCATCATCATCATCATCATCATCATCATCATCATCATCATCATCATAATAAAGATCCTCCTACTCCTCTCCTCCTCCTCCTCCTCCTCCTCCTCCTCCTCCTCCTCCTCATCATCATCATCATCATCATCATCTTCATCTTCTTCCTCTTCTTTTCTTTCTTCTTTTGCCTTTTCTTGTAGTTCTTAATTCCAGATTCAGCCACTTCCACCATTTCTGATGCCACATGTATGTAATGATTGATGATAGTAAACACCGTTTTTTTAATGAGCCAATCTTAACCGATAAATACTTCAGTTACAAAGCATGTGTGCTTTTTGGTGTTTCCATCTGTCTTTTCGATTTTTCTATGTTGGAGACAATACATTTTTGTTCTTTACTCTATTTAGCTTCCTTCTGTTATATACATGTGCTCAAAGCTCTTAACAAAGGGCCCAAAGCCAATGACAGCATTCAACATGTATGAATAGACCTAAGGCTCTATAACTAGTCTTTTTTTTTGACAGATTCATCGCTGTTACCGAGTAAGTACTTATTTTATAACCTAGTGCGGTGAGAGAATATTATGAGAGAATATGTAAAGAGCATCTTTCAAGGACTCAATTTTGCGCCGGCCTGAGCAGGACTCAAACTAAAGACCTACCGGTTCAAAGGCAACTGTCATAAAACTATAAAACAATACCACAAAGACACACTGTCGTTAGAACACATGTAATATTTAAGATTCAAACCCTGACCCTGTGCTTGTGTGTCATTCAATCCAATCCGTTGATTGATTATACCGTCTAGAAAAGCGATGTTAGTAGACCATATAATAATCCTTTCATTGTAAGGAGTCGACCTTTTGTAATCTACCGTTATATCCAGTGTGAGCCATCACTGGAGCTCATTCCTTTTTCCAATCTTTTGCGATTACCCATTATCCTCAGCTCTCCCCGTACCTATCTCTCTCTCCCTCTGTTTCTCTCTCTTTCTCTTTCTCTCTCTCTATCTCACTCTCTCTCTCTCTCTCTCACACACACACACTCACTCTTTCTCTCTCGACCTCTCTTTTTCCTTTATTTCTATGTCCTACTTTTTAAAAATGTATATTTCTTAGTCTCTAGTCTCATTTTGAGTCATCGGGACATAGGCAGCAAAATAATTCTTTAAGAATGTTGAAAAGTTAAGCAACCCTCCCCTCGGAAAAAAAAAATTAGTAAATTAAAAAACCCATTAAAAAAACAAAAACAAAGAAAGTCACCCCCCCCCCCACCCAAAAAAAAAAAAAAAAAAAAAAACCCCAAATAACAAAAAACAAAACAAAAATAGAAACAAAATAATTGACACACACAGACATATCTCCATGTCTAATGGTATGACCCTCACCTTCGGGTCGGAAGGTCATGGGTTTGAGTCCCGCGCTGAGCGGCGCATATGTGTCCCTGGAAAAGGCTCTTCACTCACATCTGTTATCGTGCTTAGGTGTAAAATGAGTACCTGGTCGTGGGTAACGTTGTCTCTGTCGGAAATCAAATGTTATTACGCTTAACAGGAGTCATGTCTCGTCTTACATGTTAAGTGTTGCTATTGGCTACCCCTCCACCCCCCTCCTCTTACAGCTCTTTAAAGCATGTTAAGTGGGCATTGCACTATATACATCTTCAAACTTTTTTCAAATCGATGTATTTTTTTCACAAGTTGTCACCGCTCGAGTTAAGAAACCACTACGCATTTACCAATCACAAATTAAATATGACGGAAACAAAACAATATGAGATAAAATCAGAGCTTTAAAGAAATGACCGTAATGACCACGGCTTTAAAGTAAACAACCAAATGAGATGACTACCACGCTTACCTACTTATTTATTCATTGCATCAGTAAGTAGAAGGTGATGAATAATTCATCAAATCTATGTTAGAGATATCCCACCTTACATAATGAAAGGGGAAAGAAAGTGATGGGAGGTCGGGTACAGGATTTGGAGTGGATGAGATAGAATCCATTATGCTGGCCTTGCTGAACAAATTCAAACCTGGAAAACGAAAAGATAAAATTAAAAAAGAATCAAATCACCAAATCAAGTCAGACTAGGGGATTCCGTCAGTTAAATTCCCTAGCAGTGTACAGAATTTGTGTTTGAGTAAAAGATTTTCACTGAGTAGATAATTAGTTTTCATTACTTCAAAAAAATTGAGCGAATCTCATGTTTATAATCTTGAGTCAGAAAACGTATTTTTGTATGGACTGGAAAACGTTT
The DNA here is from genome assembly GCF_034508935.2 of Berghia stephanieae. Lineage (NCBI taxonomy): Eukaryota > Metazoa > Mollusca > Gastropoda > Nudibranchia > Aeolidiidae > Berghia > Berghia stephanieae. Next base: position 79,684,490 of record NC_088363.1, read on the forward strand.
TCCATGCTCAATCTTGTTTTCGATTTATTATAGTGAAGTTGATTTCATACTGAGGTACTCTGATTTCATTTTACACTATCGTATATTCCCTTACATAGTCTCAACTCCAATAGATGTCAAATATTTAAAATGGGTGTTTTCAAATACGTTTTCCCCCAATCGTGTTCCCTTCTGTTGTAATTGCATAAAATAAAATTAAAGGTTAGGAATGCTGATTATGTATGTGCGCGCGCGTGTGTGTGTTGGGGGGGGGGGGGGGTTGCTTTTATCAAAAAAGAATCAAGAAATTTTCACTACGCAGATAATTAGTTTTCATCACTTAAAGTGAGCAAACCTCATGTTTATAATCGGGAGTAGGCTACCGAATCCTAATTACGTCATTTCCTCCCCTCACATGTGGGGGTTACTGACATACCCATACAAAAGACGTTAGTAGAAGTTACTTTACAGAGGTTCAAAATCGTAGAAATCTAAACGTGGAGCAATCCTCTTGACTTATATTTTGTTTACCAAAATAGTCATAATCCCAGTTATTTCCTTCTCCATTAAGTTATGAGGCCATTAAGTGTTTTGTTTTATCTATAGACTGCTCTTGTCCAGATTAATTAGATCATACAGAGAAAACAGATGTTGGTGAAACATCACCAACCAGGATCATGTTTCGTAAAGCAAAAATAAAAAAAGAAATTAAATTCTGTTATTTGAGGTGTATGTTTATTACAGTTTTCTTTGTTGTTTGTTTCTTTGCTGGTTTTGTCATAGCATGGATTTTCCTCTATTCCCTTACATCAGGAAACTCTGATTAGTATTAAATGCTTTCTCTGGGGAATTTGGAATAGATTTGGATATCACTATCGACATGTTGCTTCCATACACATGGACTCTTGCGAATTGAAGAAACATTATGTCCGGCCACTAACTAAAGTTGTGTCTTTCAGAGCGAACTTATTTATTTTTTAAATATCTGATCCTGTATTCTTCTCGGTAATATCATGAGCTATTTCGTGGTATGTGGTCTTGTGGTATGACACCTGCCTGCGAATCGAAAGGTCCTGTGTTCGAGTTCCGCTCTGCGGCGCATAGTTGAGTCCTTTGAAAATGCTATTTACTCACATTCTCTCAGGTGTACTCGGGATTAAAATGAATACCTGGCCGTTAACAACATTGTCTCTGTCGGAAACAATTGCAATATCGCCTAGTAGACGTCTTGTCTTGTCCTATATATTAACTGTTACTGTTGGCCAGTGATCTTTTCTTAAGTGCTTTGAGCACATTTAGTGGAAAATATTTTTTTTTATCTTTCAGGCATCTGGTCCACATCGACTTAATACCGGTTTAAGACTGTAGATCAGAACCGTAAACCAAAGAATAAAACTTTGATATGTTCTATCTTACAAAACAACTGCTTTTAACACCAATATTATACTTGGAAATCAGATCGCTGACCAACTGGCAAAGGCAGGCAGTCGCATGCAGCAACCCTCCCCAACGTACTCAACAGGAGAAATTAACAAAATGGCCAAATTTATCCAGTCTCAGAGATGGAGAGAGAAGCACCCAGAATACAACATGAATGACCCAATCAAGGTGCTCGACAGAAAGGAACAGGTCATCATCTTCAGACTGAGAACTGGACACAACCAGTTAAAGGAACATATGTGGAGGATGTCCAGAGCAGGTGCCTCTGGACAATGTGACTGCGGACTTGAAAATGAAAATGGACATCATGTCCTAATGGAATGTCCAAGATACAACCAGTTGAGAAGAAACTTCTGGCCTGACCCAACCCCATACTCAAAGAAGCTGTACGGCAGTGAGGACGACCTCAAGACCACTGTGAGTGGGCTTCATTCACCAGACCGGACTGACCGTGTGACGTGACGGGAACGAAGAAGAAGAAGAAGAAGAAGAAGAAGAAGAAGAAGAAGAAGAAGAAGAAGAAGAAGAAGAAGAGAAGAAGAAGAATACGCCTTCCAGGTAGACAGACACCGGCATACCGATGTCCTCAAATATTAACTCATTAACTACCACTCAAACAAACACAGCCAATTCCAGTCTCAGTATCGATTTGTGTCAACATCGGTATATTTGTAGCTTATTACTTTGTTGACTTCCCCATATTCTTACTTGACTTCACTTCATGGTCCAATCCTTTTTTTTTTCTTTTTCATTTATAGAAGAAAATAAACCCACCGAACAGGAATATTGGGCGGATAGCCTAGTAGGAAAGGTAAATCAATATCACGTGAGTGAAGCTTAGTCTCTACAGAAGGAACGAAATTGATGTCACTCAGCTACTTGTTATTGTGTTTAAACAGCCGTTTAGGTGATTTGTTCTCACTAAATTATATCATCAATCAGACTAAAAGGTTGAAGGTTACAAATAGTTTCGTGTGTTGGGACGCAATATCCGACTGGCGGATCTTATGAGTATTTAACCTAAACGCATAGCATCAACATCTCCGTTTACAAGGATGGCTTGAGATTGACGCCTGGTTTATACCAATTTTTATTTGAAAAGATCCCAGGAAGAAAAATCTCTTTTGATAGATAAATGAAGTTGCATTATACAAATTTTAAAAATTAAAAAAATTGAGCTTTTATATAGCGCAATATCCACTAAATGTGCTCAAAGCGCTTTACAAGGGGTCACTGGCCAACAGCAATATATAACATTTAGGACAGAGACAACACTGTTAACGACCACGTATTCATTTTACACCTGAGTGCGGTGAGAGAATTTGAGTAAAGAGCCTTCTCAAAGGACTCAACTATGCGCCGAGCGAGGCTCGAACCCAGGACCTTCCTATCCGAAAGCGAATGTCATACCACAAGACCACGTAGCCGCACATTATACATGTATTTATTTATTTATAATTGATTTATTCATCTTTTAATTATATATTTTAATTATACATTTTTTCTTTATGTATGTTAATATTTTACTTTCTTATGTATCTATTTATTCATCAATATTATTATTGACCTTAAATATACCCAAACAAGACTTAAAATATTATCCTTTTTATATTGTTTGTCCCCATGTACGACTTTTACGACTTGTCCAGTGGTTGCGAGGCAGCAGTTTACAACCAGACACAAGCCATTTCTGAAGTGCTCGATCATTTGCTGGATGGCTACAATAAAGAACTTAGGCCTGGCATCGGTGGTAAGTAGACAATCAAATCGGTTTACATTTTTGATTATAAGTCAAGATATTCACTAGAAAAATGGCCACGACATGAAACCTATTTGAAGAGCTGGGTTGAATAATATAATTTGCCAATTTCTGATCTGACCATCGTATTTTTCTTTCGATTTTACATCAGTTTCAATTCGATCACCTCCTCTGTTATTCCTTCTTCCTTCATAACTTTCCTTGAGTAATTAGTGTGCACAGAAGGGATAAATGAGATAACGACAGTATGCGCCTTTATAAATGTGGGATAACAATTTATTTGAAAATATCTTTAAAAATAGAAGATTTCCTTCTACTTCTTCTTCTTCTTCTTTTTCCTTTTCTTCTGCTTCTTCTCCTCCTCCTCCTCTTCCCCTTCTTCTTCTTCTCCTTCTTCTTCTTCTTCTTCTTCTTCTTCTTCTTCTTCTTCTTCTTCTTCTTCTTCTTCTTCTTCTTCTTCTTCTTTTTTTTTTCTTCTTGTCTTCTACTTTTGTTCTTTTTTTCTTCTAATTACTTCCAAATTACATGTGGTTTTTTCATCAAACCTGAGGTTTCTACATATGCATAACAAAGAAGAAGAAGAAGAGGATATTACATAATTAAGTATCCCTTCAGGGAAAGCTAGAAGGCCAGGGCGCACACAGCAACAAGGCCCATAGAGCCGGGGTTTATCTTTCCGTAGCATAAAAATGTCATGGGCAATTGCTTGGTGCCGTTTGGATAGAACGTTAGTCTATCGCAAAGTACATTCCGCCAAATCTAATAAACTCAATGACCATATCACTTCTAGGTGGACAGAAAGGTTAGAAAATAATCTCGAATGTACACGAGATTATTGTAAGACTGTTGCTCCAGCTGAGCGATAAGGACGTCCAATAGATATTATGAAGTTGACGTCACACAGGTCTTTTTTTATTGCTTTTTGCCATCCGCGTTTATGAGAAGTTGGTCACATATTTTTTACAAAGATCGTACATTCGGTGATGTGACCAATGCTTTTAGGATTTTGCATTCAGTTTCCGGGATGGGATCTTTATATAATCCCTGGAAAAAAAATGAATAAATAAATAAATATGAAGAAAAAAAGTTTTATAAAAACCTTCCCAAAAAACAAAAGCAGTCAAAAGCAGAGATTGATATAAGAAAATAATATTCTAGAATAGGATGTATGATACACTACATTTATTCAGTTGTATGATTCTTTTTCTTCAAATAATCAATGTGCAACCTATCATGATAGATAGAAGACAATCATTACTTCATCATTGCTGTCGTAATCATTTTATTGCCAAAAGTCATTTGGCTGAAAACACTAGAGTTGACCCCTGTTTCTGCTTTAACAATTCTTGCCACCGATTAGAGACAACTCTCCGCTATGCGTAACGGAACCAGACCAATATCATCCAAGGTTGATGGACAAAAAGTCATTAAAATATAACAATATTATGTGTGCCGATCGCTTAACAAATTGAGCTTTAGGGACCAGTTCGTTTTGTGTATGTCAACTAATCACAATATGATTTGTTTTAATATAATTTCGATCGCTTCCTGTTAAAGTTTGCACGGACGTGACTGCACATCTATTCTTTTACGATGCCATTTAGGAGATATAACCCAAACCAGTTAACTGTCGTACTCTGGAAAGACACGTATTTCAAATTTATTGACCGGAAAACTTCTCCTTGGAATATCGATCAATTTAAATGATCCTCATCTTGGCAAAACTATTAAAAAATGAAAGTTTTTGCCAAGACAAAGGTTATTGAAATCGATCAATATTTGAAAGACCGGGTTTTCTGTCCAAATTTTTAATTACGTGTTTTTTTCAGAGTAAGTACGGCAGTCAAATGGTTAAAAAGTGCAGAAAAATCAGGCAGGAAGCATCGGCGGTCATTATAAAATAAACATAATACACTCGCTTGACCCTCAGCATCGATAAATATACGGTCCTATATCTAAATGTACGTTTTAATATTGTCCTGACATTTTTCTGATATAATAATTGCATGTTATTGACTTCCTGAGATTTTCCGATGCTGCTTCAATTACCATGATATCCAATATGACCATGAATCTTGTTCTGAATAACCATGAGGCCTCAAGGAAGAGAGCATGATGTAGTACTATTTACCAATTATTATTCTGATACTATCATCATAATTAAAACCATAAAACGATCACTACGACAACTAATACTACTACTACTTCTTCTTCTTCTACTACTACTACTACTACTACTACTACTACTACTACTACTACTACTACTACTACTACTACTACTTCTTCTTCTTCTTCTTCTTCTTCTACTACTACTACTACTACTACTACTACTACTACTACTACTACTACTACTACTACTACTACTACTTCTTCTTCTTCTTCTTCTTCTACTACTACTACTACTACTACTACTACTACTACTACTACTACTACTACTACTAATACTACTACTACTACCTACTACTACTACTACTACTACTACTACTACTACTACTACTACTACTACTACTACTACTACTACTACTTACTTACTTCTACTCTCTCTTCTAACTACTACTACTACTACTACTATCTACTACTACTACTACTACTACTACTACTATACTACTACTACTACTACTACTACTACTACTACTACTCTACTCTACTTACTATACTCTATACTACTACTACTACTACTACTATACTACCACTACTACTACTACTATTCTTACTATCTATCTACTTACTACTACTATACTACTACTACTACTCTATACTACTACTACTACTACTACTACTACTACTTACTACTAACTACTAACTACTACTATACTGCTACTACTACTACTACTACTACTACTACTACTACTACTACTACTACTACTACTACTACTACTACTACTACTACTACTACTTACACTACTACTACTACTACTACTACTACTACTACTACTCTAGCTACTACTACTACTACTACTACTATATACTACTACTACTACTACTACTACTATACTACTACTACTACCCTACTACTACTACTACCTACTATACTACTACTACTATCTACTACTACTACTACTATTACTATACTACTACTACTACTACTACTACTCTACACTACTACATACTACTACTACTACTACTACTACTACTACTACTACTACTACTACTACTACTACTATTACTACTACTACTACTACCATCAATACTACGATAAAAGATAAAAACACATTGGAAAGCTCACACTACACATCAAGTAAATTCGATATCAACTTATAATAAAAAGATACGTAAACATGAAAGTGGTCTACTCAGCTACAATTTCATCGATAGCCTGCGAGACTACATTGCTCTTTTGTTCAGTGTTAAAGAAAATAACCTCAAGCGATTGGATGGTAGACGGAGGTTTGATTTAGTCATACCAACTAGCTGTGTGGTGACATACTTTTAAACGTATCCCAGTCCATAGCAGCCCACAACTATTAAAAAGTCGTAGTATTCTGTTTCACAAATTTACGTAAGAGTCGTCGTTACCATTCTCGTTACTACAAGAAAAGCCCCGAATACAATATCAGTAAAAAATCAGTGTGGTCATGCGTTATGTCCCTCGCCTTTGGAAAGGGTACTATTGGTACTCACATAGAGATATTGATAAACGCTGGCAAACATTTTTTGCATTCATTTGAATCCATATGAAATGTGATGTTTGAGAAGGATGCAGAGAATATCGTATACTGCACACAAAACGAACGAAGAAGTGCTAAAACAAACATACCAACAAAGGAAACTAATGCCCTTAATAGCGGATCGACAACTATCCTTTTTCGGACACATAGTAAGGAAAGATAAGAATGAATACCTGGCAAGTTGTGGAAAAATACCAGGTAAACGCGCCCGGGGGAGACAAAGAAAAAGACTCATAGACCAACTGAAGGGCTTCACCAACCTAACAATCCAAGAGCTGTTTGAAAAAGCAAGATTCAGGGAGGAATGGAGAGAGATAATTCATGCAGTATCCGAAGCCTGGACAGGCATGGAACCTAGAAGAAGAAGAATCCCTATTGTTTCTCAATTAGCCCGTTTTCGGTTCCTATATCTTATTCTATATACAGTAAAAGCCGCCAAAACGAAACTTTCACGGAAATAACTATCTATATCAGGATATTACTAATATAATTCAATTTTAAAAGTATGGACTTTGCATTAACTGATCTTTGCTGAATCACCTTTGCTTTGTAATAGGCGAAGAGATAATTACACCTTGTTTTTTTGAATATTCAATGTAACGTGAACAACGCTTCACGAGGATGAGAAGTTGATTGATAATATCGACAATTCTTTTTGTTAGTTTCACCATTTTTATTTTACCATTTGTTGTTAAAATATTTCCATTGTATTTCTTAAAATGATAATTATTGGACTCAATATATTTCTCCACACTCTCCTCTTTCCTTTCTTTCCCTCTCTCCCAAGCTCCCTGTCTTTTAATCTATTTACATCACTATTCCCCAACTCTCCTTCCTATCTTCCAATCTCCATTTCTATATTTTATTTTCATACCATCAATTTCCTCCAATGCAACAGCATACGAAACCCGAAATCGTATAAAAAAACATTACACAACAGACGTCTTCTTCCTCATGTAACAAAACCGGAAGAAACCCTAATGTTTCCGGAGAAAAGCTCTTCATTTGGAAGAAGTGGGGAATAAGGCTTCTTATTTTGCGTGACCCTCTCCTTTTATTATCAATGGCCGATGTGATGGCATTTCCTTTTAAAAGTGATCGTTGAGCATCGTTAATTATATTTTCATTAGCAATTCTTTTTAACCTTGTCAACCATGCAACCATAAGATTTTAATTGCCTACTCAAAATTGCACTCAGTTCAGCCCACCCTTTTACGCTTTCATGAACTTGGACAGCTTTTCAGGCCTGATAACCAAACACGGGCTTGCTTTAAATTGGTGTAATGGACAATATTTTGGGTTGATTTGAGAGTATTTCCATCAAAACGATGAGCCTATAACAATTCGGGTTATCAGACCTTCAAATAAGTACCTACACGTCGGCTTTGGCAAACTTCAAAATCTTAGGTTAGATTTCCTTATTTTACTTGATGTAGATACTCATAATAAAACATTACACAATAAATTTGTATGAATATGATGGACAGCTTTTCTTCTATATACAATTAGCGATTTGATTTATCTAGTGAGCTTTTCATTTTCAAAATGTCTTACGATACCCACTGTCTATGAAACCTGCCGTTTCAAACTTGTCTGGTAGTGTCTTGCTGACCCAGATGACAAATAGTGAATTTAAAGTTAAAAGGATTAGAGAGACATTTTACTTTTTAGCTCCTTCAGAATAATATATAGTTTTCCTTCATGGTATTACACAATTTGATTAGTGTTTTGATCCTGGTTAAAGTGACACTAGGCTTCTAGAAGCCGTGGACTGCAAAAAGTAATAAAACAAAAATGAATATTACAGCTTCAAATAGAACACAATACCACACACTGAAAGTTCGGGCTCAAAAACATTTTTCCGCCAAGATCGTAAACAATAAAAACATAAATACTATATTTATAAACCAGGTGGACTTTTTTAGGGTTTGATGTTTGTTCTGTTTTGAACCTGTTATATCATTCATTTCGGTTAGACAATGGTGATTGGGAAATTGAAATTAGGAAGCAGTTAAAAGACTCTCATCATAGGCTATTTGTTGACCACTACATAAACGGTCTCTGCGTGTGCCAGGTTACCTAATAACATTCGACAAGTCGATGTTTGCTGTGAGGACATTTCACTGTAAACATCCGGCCACTAATAATGTTCGACCGTGCATAAATCGTATTATGGGGCTGAAGAGGGGATGCCCACTTATTCCGTAATTCAATAATTTGTACAGGAGGTAATATGAACCGATAGATATTTACACAGAGAATTAGTCATTACAGCTATTGACTCACATGCTGAGGGCTAATCTGAGATTTGCTTTTATCATTTGACGTTTTATTGTCGTCGCAAATGTGTCAATTGCCGAGTAGGAAGGTAACTTAATAGTTTTTATCTTGTAATTAAGCATAGTCATCTCATATTACATATATATATATATATATATATATATATATATATATATATATATATATTAATATATATAAATATATATATATTCATTTGTCCAAAAAATTACTAATGAAAGCTAAGATAGATTAAATCAAATGATTATTTACTCAAACCACTACGCCGTTCTCTGCCTTCGCCAATAAATAGCTTGATGACATTCAACCAGTCGATGTTTGCTGTGAGGACAGATTTCTTTGTACACATCCGGTCACTAATAATGTTCGACCTCGCATAAAGTGTATTATGGAGCCAGAGATGTGATGTACATTATTGATTAATTCTATTATTTACATAGAAGGTAATATAGATTGGTGTTAACGCAGACCGCTATTCATTATATGTTTATTGACTCACATGTTGAGACTAAAAAGGGTTTTTTAAGATTATTTCTGTTTTCTTAGAATCTTACCAGTTCCGAAATCCCCACCTTTCTCATCAAGTTGTGTCAATTGACAAACTGTAAGGTAACTTAATAATCGTTATCATGTAATTTAGACTAGTTATTTACATGCATGGTGTGAATTCTAAATCTAGAAATGAAAGTTATATAAAAAAAACATATCAAATTATCGTTAAGATTCATTCTTGCAAGAAGCTTCTATCTTCGAGAGTGTATAAACATGCGACCCATTATCAACATGTTTATCTGAGGAAAAGGGCCTTTCATAAAGAAGTTTATGGTTTTTTGATTTTTTAAAAGTCACCTATTCAAAACCATACCTCAGATAAGTAAAAATATCACAGCCTTTTTATTATATGAATTTAAGCCAATGTTAGTAACTCTTTCGTTTCCCATCCTTGCTAAAACGAAGTGCTTTGACAATCGCAGCTAATTAAAATTATTCTAAAACAGGGTAAAAATCAACCATTTAAAAAAAAAAGCTAAAATATATTTTATTCAGGACTGATTATATAGCATCTGAATACGAATGTCACACAACGCATCACTCAAATTCTTATCTTCTTCTTTAACCATTGATATCAGCATCTTTAAGAATTTTTATATTATGACATAAGATCGATCACAGAGTAAGCAAGTTTATTTCAACTCATATAATCAATCATAGAATTGTTAGATTCTTAAGTATAACCATTCATTTATATCTATCAAGTATCAATGATATATACATGTATAGACAATCTTTTCATAAGATGATAAATGAATTCAATTTCACTGCCAATCTTTCACGCTCTGCTTTAAGGAGGGCCAAAGTTTCTTTGCCTAATATTGTGTAGATATCTATATCATTATTATAATCATTATAATTCATATTTGGGTCAGCTATCCTTTCACAGGATTAAACCATTGATGGTGTTTGGATTGATAAAAGCAAGATTAATGAAGAGATTGGGTGTCCCATCATTCCTATGTATTTTCGCTAGGCTTCCATAGAATTCTATAGCCCGTCTAGTCGATTTGCCCCCCCCCCCCCCCCATTCCCCGTAATTTCTGCTTTTAATCAAACTATTCCTTTTTATAACGTTTGATCTTCCAATACTCTGGGGTTTTTTTTTTGTATTTATTATCCGCATTTATTGTAATTGCTTCTTAAGTGTTGTCGTTTTCGTTGAAATCATCATCATCATCATCATCACCATCATCATCATCATCATCATCATCATCATCATCATCATCATCATCATCATCATCATCTCATCATCATTATCATTATTATCATCTATTAAACGTGTTCATAGCCCTTGTCCCACGCCAACAGCAACACTAAACATGTAGAAAAAGACATGCCGCCTGTAAGGCCGATTTTACAATTTCACAGACAACTCTGCTGCTGCCCATGAACTCATTTTACATTTAAGTACGATATGGGAATGTAAATATAAAATCTTTTCCAATGACTCAACAAGACGCCTTTAGCAGATTTCGAATTGAGAACCTATAGATCGAAAGGCGAGTGTCATACCCCGGGAAGAAAAAGGCTTATATCATAATCATATCATATGAAAATAGCTGACTATACAACTTGCTACAAAGAGAAAACGTCCTAAATTAAGCTTAGTTATCCGTCACATAGATTTTGGATGATTAGAAAAGTTATTAAAAACAGCCGCAATCCCTACGGGTCTAGAATGATACGAATCGCTTTGAAACACACACATATACATACACATACACACACACACATACACATATACACACACAGACACACACATTTTCGAATGTATATGTAGTCAGTTTTGTAACAATCGCCACAAAATGCTCCATCATATTTTTTCAAATGTTTAAGATAGTGAGGGCAAAATTGGTACATTGTCCACACTTTTTCAACACTTTAAGAAGCTAGTACTACTTTAACTTTGATGCGGGATCATCGGTATTTGATTTATTTTTTCTTGCCTGTCCTAGAAAAAAATCTATGAAAATGAATCTTGTGGTTAGTTTTTCATAATAATTTAGGATTAGTGTATTTTTGTAGTAAATATTACAAAAAAACGGTGCAAAATTACAAATGACGGCCATCTCACCCGAACAACTGGATATACGACGAAATCCACAAATTCTAAGAAAAACCTACCCAAAATCTACTAAGACACCAATCTGCAAAATCAAACATCTTCAAATATGATACCATTAATAACCACAAAAATACAACAAGTGTAATACAACTAATACTTACAATAATAATAATAGTAATAATGATAATAATAATAATAATAATAATAATAATAATAATAATAATAATAATAATAATAATAATAATAATAATAATAATAATAATAATAATATTAGATTTAGACATCTTCAAGCTTCTTCTGCCTAAACATCTATAATGGCTGCCACATTCAACAAATCTCTCCGCCCTCGAATACAAATCTTCAGAATTGAGTCAAGTTCCAAAAATATTCAGATATTGTCGGAGTAAACTTCATCTTCGCAAAACAGTATAGCAAAATATAACAATTGATTCGTCCTAGTATTTCTCGCTCAGCCAAAATCTCCTATACGTTTCAGCGTATATCGGAAAATCAAAGAATGTGTTTGCAAATTTCAATTTTGGTCAACTTTGTATATAAAACTACTGAATCCTATCAAAAATGTATTTGGACCTCAAACAATATTTGTTGCCATTCAGCCCTAGATTTTGCTAACTTGTCTCAGATTTAAAGCCCTGAGTATCATGAAGGTCTCTTCTTTAAGTATTTCTCCATGAGCTAATTGTTCTCTTGCCCAAAGGACTCAGAGAAGAACTTGGGAGAAATATTTGTTCCCCAAGTCAGATTTTATTGTCCGAACTGTTTCTTAGTTGGACAAAAATAGGCATTGTTACTCATCAGCTTTTATTGTATAGGTGGTTGTCAAACGTTCTTCAACAAACTACCGACAGAATCCCTAGAGACTTTTATTCGATTCCCAACACTGCCACTGTATTTCTCTTTTTAAGATCCCATCTGACATGTTGGTTTCTTTTAGACATGTTCAGATAATCCGAAAGAACTCCGTAGTTTTGCCAACGAGATGGCCTAGGTTGGTCCCAGAGCTGTTAGATCCAGTACAAAATCTAATAAAGGGGAGCAATCCAAAAATGACCAGACTGGTTATGTTCCCTTCAGGGACTCTTGGGTGATACAGGTTGAATGGAACTTGAAACGGTTGTTCATTTCCTATGGGACACAATGTCAACTTCAGCAGTTGCTGCTGTAGTTAATATACCATTTGACATTGCGATGCCTTGGGACTATTTTGTGGAATGTCAACCCCTTTCCCTTAGTTTAAACGAATTTTATTCAAACCTCAACTGGTTTAGAATTATTTTTAAAAAAGGTTGTATTTTACCGTTAGGGATAAATGATCTATACAAATATTATAATATTCCATAAGGTAAATGAGAGACATATATAACCCACCGTCCCAAAACAGTAATATGTCGGGAAGAATTGTACCCTTAGAAGTGAATTTATAGTCAAAGTAATAAATGATAAATTCGGTTGTTTTTGCAATGCAAGATTTATTCATCTTCCGTTGTAAATAATACAAATCAACCAGAATTCCACCGTTGTGACTATAACTTCCATTTCAAGCACTTAGTTCATCCCGACATAATAGATCGATTTCTAGATGGATAAAGTCCATGTATGAAATAATTGACAGCAAATCAGCAATTGTAGGTTTTTAAACAATCGCACGGGTATCTTGATCGACTCATATGTAAATACATATCGAAAATTCACAAGCAGAGTAGAACCCTATATTTTTCACACATTCCACACTACCTCCCTATCCCAATATAAAAAAGTACAAACTATAAACATACAGAGGGAATGGAGAGAGAGAGAGAGAGAGAGAGAGAGAGAGAGAGAGAGAGAGACAGAAGAGAGAGAGAGAGAGAGAGAAGAGAAGAGAGAGTGTGTGAGAGAGAGTGTGTGTGAGAGAGAGTGTGTGTGTGAGAGAGAGTGTGTGTGAGAGAATCGCACGGGTATCTTGATTGACTCAGATATAAATATCGAAAAAAAAGCAGTATAACCCTTTCCTTTTCGCCCTCTAACTCACAACCTCCAGTCCTGATTTTAAAAAGTACAAATTATAAACACACACACACAACTTACATAGGAAAAGGAGAGGAGAGAGAGAGAGAGAGAGAGAGAGAGAGAGAGAGAGAGAGAGAGAGAGAGAGAGAGAGAGAGAGAGAGAGAGAAAGAAAGAGAGAGAGAGAGAGAGAGAGGGGGGGGGGGGGGAGGAAGAGATATAGAGACTGAGAAACAGAGAGATGTTTAGGCGTGACAAACTAAAGCCTGGATATGTAAAATGATATGAGTAATGATACAAATATAAAAAGACGACTGTATTTTTCCACAAAATCTTTTAATCTTAACTCAGCTTAACAATTTGGGCCATAAATCTAGTCCTCAAAAGTCCCGGGTTTGAGAATCGTTGACAGATGAGGGTTATTTTAATCGATCGATATGCAGAAAAATCACAATACTTTTTGAAAGGAAATGTAGACACATACAATATCTCCTTTCAATCTACCCTGAATTTAATCCGACACAGACAATGACTCCAAAAACTGGTTCCTTACTCTTTTTTTTTCTATAGGTCGCTGTTTTTAGTCAAATCACTATTATATTATCAACCTCTAAAATCCACGATGTAAATACATTCACTCTTGTTCTTTGGAATAGGCATCGAGACATGATGAATGGCCAAGTGGCGGTGATGTCGCAATTCCCTGAAGTCGTGTCAAGGAAATGATAGATGACAAGTCATTAGACCCGGTCCGACAGGACAAACCCACCGTTCACTTACAAAAAAACCCATCTCTCTCATTACTGCCCCCCTCCCCCTAAAAAAACAAAACAAAACAAAACAAAACAAAGCAAAACAAAACAAAACAAAAATCGAACACCCCCCCCCCCACACACACACTCACAAACCCCCAAAAAACAAACAAAAACAAAGACAAAACAAAACAATAAAAAAACAAAAACAAACAAGAAACAACCTCTCTCCCCCACCCCAATATAAAACTTTCACTTCCATAATCTATTGATTAAAATGACGCTAAATTTGACAAACAGTCTTGAATCTGAGTCTTCTGTGGGATCTCAGGTTTAAAAATACTCTTTGACCAGCTCGGCCCAATCTTTATCTTTTAATTTGAGATAAAAGTTTACTGGTCAAAATAAGAATAAGTAGTTTTTTTTAAAAGAGTGAGTTAGGAATTTTGGGGCAACTCTCCCCTTCCTTTTCCCTTTAAAAAATAAAAAAATAAAATAAAGATTCATGTTCCGTCTTACACGAATTCACTATGTTTTTGTTTTATTTATATGATTATCTCCCCTCGTCTCTTTCGATTTCTTACAGGATAATCAGATGACAAATCTGTAGATTTTCTGTGACAGCTTGGGACGGTAGAATCTTATCCAACTCGTGTCTATCAGCAGCTTTCTGTCATTTGGCCCATAAAAGCTAGGCACTGTATCTGTTATATCATTGCGCGTATTCCGTTTTTGTCGAGAAGTGAGCAATACTTTAGATGATGTATACATGTGAAGACACTGCTCTATTTTTGGCAATCGTGACATTGACATTATATAATGTCTTTTAACTCTCACAATGATATTGCCTGATTAATCAAGAATCCGCCCAGTGAAGAGAGAGATGAAGAGGGGGGGGGGGGGGAGTGTTGAGCGATGATTGAGAGGGGACAAGGATGACGTAATGCGTATGCATTTAGATGTTTAGATTCGAACACATCCCATTGATTTGCATATATTTCTAAAGTTTAAACCATTAATGGCGAGAATGATTTCCTTCCAATTAATCCAGAATTGATCTTTGGTCTTTATTGAGTTATGGTTGCAGATTTAAATAAAGCTCGATTCTCATCTCTGATCTCTTTATAATATGTGACCCATCTTTTCAAAACGGTATCATGTCGGGATGAACAAGCTTCTGAAAGGTCAATTTTAAGCTTAACTGATCAAGAAAACGAAATTTTGGATTTCAGGACTTTAAAATTCTATATTTTTTCTTCAATAATCCATACATGGACTCAACCCAAGTCTGATGTTTTTGGTCATAGATTCTATTCTCAGCACTTTGATAATCCCGACTTAATACCGTTTTGAGGCGGCGGGTCACATATACGGAGATTAGATAACTTTAAATGATTTAATTTCGAGTAAACATGTGTTTGTGTGTGTGTGTCGGTGTGTGTGTGTGTGTGTGTGTGTGTGTTTTATTTTTTGTTTCTTTTTGTGTGCGAAAGTGTGAGAAAAATTTTAGACTGTTTTGAAATAGTGATCATTTAGAAACTGATTCAATGCAAAGAACAGTGATGTAGTTTTGGCACAACTGTGTAATTACACCAAAGTCATATGCCTGAACATCTCTGAACAGATGTGTTATAGAGCTAATAATAAAGAGGATAATGCAAGAATAATTGATCTCAAAAACCAGCCTGTTTCAATTATTGATCAAACATTAGACTCCTGATTACCGGTCAGATGTGCTGCTATTACACCACAGAATAGTAAATAGAATAATAAGATTGACTGGCTTCCAATTTGTTAAGGTATTCTTATAAGTATACATACACATGCAGACCCACAGCTAAGGCTAGAAAGCCAGATGAATGCGAACGCCGTCTTAAGGATTAAAAATCTATGGAAGGAACGAAGTAAACGCCATTCAGCTCTTTGTTATTATCTTTTAGACATCCTGCTAGTGATTAGTTCTCACTAAATTATATCAATCAGATTAAAATGTTAAAAGTTACAAATAGATTTGTGCCAGGGTGTTTTAATTTGCCTGGCATGTGGGGTGAGCATTTTACCTGAACGCATAGCATCAATTAGGGACCTTTTCAAGCTCATGATGCATTCATCCAATCTTGAGACGAACATTTTAAAATCTGCTGTCTGTAGATCATCCTAATTATTGTAATCTATAAAAAAGACGTATCTGGATGTACAGCTGAAAGAAGGGCAAAATCAGAATTATGATTTTCAATTGAAAAAATGATAGACGCATTAAACTATTTAGTATTTCTATTTTTTTTCAGGGGATCGAATTATCGTAGAGACGGGAATTCTGATAAAAAGTATGGGGCCAATCTCAGAGAATGATATGGTAAGTACAATACAACTGTTTGTGTAATTATATATGTCCTTATACTTTTATAAATCAACGTCACAATAGTAAATTTTAAGATTAGAATTTGAAAATATACCATGCGAATACAAAATATTGAATTCCAAGACGTATTGCCATATAAATAATATGGAAAAAACATAGATACCAAGTTAGTTTACTTTTATGAATTATCAAGTCTCTTCTTCTCCTTCTTTTCCTTTTTCTTTTTCTTCTTTTTCTTCTTCTTCTTCTCCTCCTCCTCCTCCTCCTCCTCCTCCTCCTCCTCCTCCTCCTCCTCCTCCTCCTCCTTCTTCTTCTTCTTCTTCTTCTTCTTCTTCTTCTTCTTCTTCTTCATCTTCTTCTTCTTCTTCTTCTTCTTCTTCTTCTTCTTCTTCTTCTTCTTCTTCTTCTTCTTCTTCTTCTTCTTCTTCTTCTTCTTCTTCTTCTTCTTCTTTACTTTAGAATTATAGTAATCCTTATTTTTCACGACCCTATAACCCAATAGAAAGTATTTTACAGTTTATTTGGTTAAATGAATAATCGAATTTCTTTGCAATATTCTAATAATATAACAAAAAAATATACCCTAGAACATTTTGTTAGGCGTTCCGTGGTCTGGCGACTTGGATTTATTCGTGGATTCACAGATTGCGCAACAATGGTAGTCGTAGTGTGGTAGTGGTGGTGGTAGTAGTAGTTGTGGTGGTGATAGTAGTGGTGGTGCTGGTGGAAGTAGTAGTATTACCGATATGTCCAATTCGTACCACTCGATTGGTTGTTGCACATTCTATGGATACAAGACAAGCGCTGAGATCCATCGAGTGTTACCCATTAATAATACTTCTAATACTACTTATAAAAATGCATTAAAACTATTACCACCGCCACTACTACTAGTACCACCACTACTACCACTACCTTACTACCACTATTACTACCTGATTGTCGCGCATTCTGTGGATCCACGACAAGCGCTGCGCGGTCGATGCTCAAATGGACAGAACGCGCCTAACATATTATATTATTGTTGGCTGTGAAATCTGTCTGCCAAATAAAATTAAATTAGAATGTTGTCTTTTAACTCAATTCCACCCAGATCAAAATCTGATCTTGACTTCAAACTTACAATACTTGAACATGATTTTACCGGGAATATTTTCTTAAGATTCTGCCATTAGGCTCATCAATTTTGTTTGTATCTCTTCATTTTCAGAAGAAAGCATGTGACAAAACTAAATATAACTGAAATAAAAGATAACAAAATATTTAACAAGGAACTTTTGGGGGGCTCAAGAGTCTTCTTTAGCCAACAAAAGCAAAAGAATTAAAGCAGTAATTTTTTACGTAAACTTAAGATAGAAATGAGAAAACGTATTATAATAATCAGTCATGTAAAACGGTGGCGATAAGACAACAATGCTATTATTCGGTATCCAAGCTAAACCGGCAGCTTTGAATGCAACAGAAGTATGAGAGTACAATGACAACGGGAACAAAAAAGTTGAGATCGACTCTGTGCAAACATGATCCCGGTGTAAAATATCTTCCTCTAGGATTAATGATATTCATAATACAGGTATATAAAGATAAAAATTTAAATTGATTTTTTTTGACGGTCGAAGAGGGTCGACAGGGGTGGCGGCCATTGATGTAAGTAATGGAATAGATAGATGAAATCACAGGCAGAATGAAGTATGATAGATACTTGAGAAAGGCATTTTGTCGTGATCGGATCATGTCACACCCATCAATGACCAATGGTTGATTAATGTGACTTTCATAAGGTCATTATTCCTACAGTTGAAATGACCATTTTCCATCAATGTTGACAGTTGACACCTTGTAAAGTCCAGCTATCGTACCCGAATCCGACTTTCCCTTGGAATAATTACTCAAGGAGTTGTCAAATTCTTCATTCCACCGACTTCTCTTCATCTCTCTCCTAATGGCATGTCATATCATCTTATACAGCAAAAATCTCATCCATTATTCAATGCTTCCATTTCCTGTCTGAACCCCACGACAATATTCTGCGTCGAGTTTTAGAAAAGAGGAAAGCCCATTCCATTCTCAATAATAATCTCACTTTATGTCATGTGTCTTATTTGCTTCCCCCCCCCCCCCCCCATTGGGATAATTTGATGCCTTTCAAAATTTGTAAGTTATTTTGGATACGATAATAGAGCGTTTTAAATTTACGTTGCCATTTTCGTGACAGTAATAAAAGTTCAAATGATATCGAGCACGCACAACTTTACTTTGCCCCTTAGTATTGAAACGGGGGGAAAGGAATGAAACAATTATGTGGTATTACAGCCACACATTTCAATGGATCAATCAGAGCCATTTGATTTAGGTTAAACTCCGTTTCAATTGCGTGACACGAACAATGAATATCGATAGCAGTCCACTGAATCAGACACCATTGCATCGCAGAATGCTCTCTGAATCCTCATAGAACATGTGACTACCTAATCATTACTAGATGGATCCAGCAAAACAAAATAAACAAAGTAAGATTCTGTTATAAGATCACAAACCAGTAAAATCAGATGCGCTACCTAGTATTCTACCCAATAAATGGTTTGCCAATAGAAAGCAAATATACATGTTATCGCCTCCATACGGTATTCTGTCTTGAGCAACCTGATGCTATCAATTGGATATCAAGTTTAACCTATAAAATGATCTCTGGCTTTTTGAGCATTTATAAAGTGCAAATTCCACTAAATATGTTCAAAGCGCTTTACAAGGGGTCCCTAACCAACAAAAATATTTAACATGTAGGATGAAACATGACGCCTGTTAGGTGATGTTACATAGTTTTGGACAGAGATGACACTGTTGATAGCCAGATACTCATTTTACACCTAGGTGAGAGAATGTGAGTAAAGAGTCTTTTCCAAAGACTCAACTATGAGCCGTTCAGAGCGGAACTCGAAAACAGGAACTTCGATCCGAACGCAAAAGTCATACCACTAGACCGCACAGCTAGATGATAGATGTTTTGATT
Source organism: Berghia stephanieae (assembly GCF_034508935.2). Classification (NCBI taxonomy): domain Eukaryota; kingdom Metazoa; phylum Mollusca; class Gastropoda; order Nudibranchia; family Aeolidiidae; genus Berghia; species Berghia stephanieae. The sequence continues at coordinate 79,704,386 of NC_088363.1, forward strand.
GAGGAAGTTTTATTTCGTTTCTTTAACTTAGAAAAAGTTTGATTATTTTGATTTATACCTCCATTTTGTTTATTTTATTCATTCAGACCTGGGTGCAAGGTTCTACGTTATGGTCTTTACTTCGCACCCGAAAGGTACCGAGTTTGACTAGCCGTCGGGCTATATGGCCTTGAGCAAGTCACCTCGACTAGATTACTTTGAGGCGCTTCACTGCACCTTTCTCTCAGAAAAGACTCTAAAGACAAATTTCCACTTGGATATGAACAAAAGTAGTTTTAAAAATATATTAGCAGCCATGACAACGGAACAATATTGTGGGGTTAGATTTGTAAAAAAAATAATTTTCCGTTTGTTTTTAGAGTATTCTCATTACAACAGACCCATAACAATTTGGATTATCAGACCTGCAAATACTTGTACGTCGATTCCGACATATTACAAGATTGATGAGGTGAGTCATGTATGAATAAATAAAGCAATCCTAAAGGAATTCATTGGCTACACAGAGTTTGTAAAATAACGTTTGGTGCTTACTCCGCGTACAGAAATATTGATAACACTAATAAATGTCTTATATTAATTCTATACCCTTATTTATTAACATCAATTTAAGCATATTGATCGCACAGAATATTAGATACAAAAAATCTGTAAAAATGTTTCCTTTGTTGAGTGTTCTTTAAAACTCAAAGACAGATCCTAGCCAATAC
>NC_088363.1:79710095-79720095 GCF_034508935.2 Berghia stephanieae
CACTGGCCTGTCACTTTGTCAGCGAGATCTTACAAACCCAGCTACCTATTTCCTGCTAAGTGGACAGTGGATCAGAGAGAAAATCACGACTTTACTTGGGATCGATCCTGTCACCCTCGCGTGTACATGAAGTGCTATAACAACTAAGCTATCGAGGACCCCCACGTAGTTCTCAATCACTATTCATAACTTCAACTTCCATCCAACCATCTTCTCGTCCATCCAAATACGAGCGTCCTTATATCAGCCGTGTCTTAATATCTTCTACCCCGGCGGATGCCGTTACTCTATCTCTATTCATACATGTTTTCCCTTCTAATTAACCGCATGGGCCCGATTGTCATAATTAGTGGTCAGCAATGCCATCACTCATGCTGAGGTCTTTGACCTCTCGCCCATTCCAACGATCCTTAGGTCATCTCTCGTCTCCAACACTCATATGAATCCATTTATCAACCCCTCTCCCTCTTCCTTCCACAAGGTTAAATGCACATATACGCATACATAATATACGCAAATACATCCAACTACCCCCTCTACACCTCCCGGTACTATCACACACATCAATAAACATTCTCAATTCTTCATCCTCACAAACACACATACATACTCACACACACGCACACACAATTTTCAGAAAATTCTTCATTACAATCTAGTGACGGATCCGCTCGCTCTATCTAGTTAGGCCGCCCGCTTAATTTAAGTATGTATTATGCATGGTCCCTGCTCTTGTGGGAACGCTTGGTGACAAATGGAACCGGTTGTTAATTGCTACAAGTAAAAGTACAGAGAACATTTGTATAAAACAGTGGCAGACAATGTCAGAAAGAAAAATACAAGAAAAATAAAAATTCCCACAAATCAGTTTTCCTCATCTGGGGTTCGATCCTCAGACCTGATTACCAGTCAGACGTACTACCATTACACCACAGAGGTTACCCGATAGTTGGGACGAGTTTCATGTCTATATTCTTTTCCTGTTCAATGTTTGTGGTGTGTAACCCAAGCGAAGGTTCACAGAAGAATATAATATTTAGGTGGTCAGAGTAGTCAGAACGAACGTCAACAAAATATTATAAATCGCAAACGCCCGCCCTTATAGCATGTGAGTCATATTATAATATTCTACCAACTGAGCTTTCCATACCCTTCCTCCATGATATTATTCAACACTTTCAATTACACTGAATCAAATGACATCTAAAACTATGAACAACTCCAGCTTAAAGAACCGGGCCCGGTCCTGAATTTAGATAGCCTATCAGTCTTGTCTCGAGTACAAACCTCTAAGAAGACCGTTCTGCCGTACTCTGGAGAAACGCATTTTAAAAAATTTGGCCAGAAAACTGGTCCTTCAAATATCGACTCTGCTCATCTTGGCTAAAACTCTCAAGCTCTGGACTTTGCCAAAGTCCCAGGTTTGAGCCGAAGTCCCGGTTTTGAGAGTTTTTGCCAAGATGAGAGTCATTTAAATCGATCGATATTTGAAGGACCAGTTTTATGGCCGAATTTTGAAATATGTGTTTTTCCAGAGTACGACAGCGTACTATTTCGTCTCAGGTAGATTTATAGCAACGCCATTCAATTCGAAACGCGTAAATTGAAGAGAGACGTTGTCGGCATAACAATGCTTTATTTTGTACTGTTTTCTTTAAAGAACAAGGACAAGACAAGGCTGAGACCCTGGAAACAAGGGGATTAACCAGTCCATGAATGACCCATCGACTCAATCTGGCACTATGTCGGGATAACCCAGATGACCTTACAGTCAAAACGATTAGAAAAATGAATATATTATCGTTGTTTCTCGCACTTTTTCGGGGGGTCCCCGATAGCTCAGTTGGTAGAGCACTCGCTTCACACGCAAAAGGACTGAGATCGATTGCGGGTGAAATCGAGATTGTTTCCTGACCCCACCACCTCGACCACCTGCTAGCAGTGATTAGATCGCTGAGTCTGTTGAATCTGGCGGAAAGGACTTTTCGATAGACAAGCGTCATATCGAAAAGTACATCACATAATTAAAAGAAATGCTTTGATTACAGCTATAAATACTAAACACTGTGTTGTAGAGCTCACTTTGTACTTTTTTGTTTGAGTAAAATAGTCTATTTTTGTGCTGAGTGTGTGTGAATTTTCGAGGGAAATTCTAAAAATAGCTGGCAAGGAGAGAGTTAAATCGATCGATATTTGAAGGACGAGTTAATTGGCCATATTTTTAACTAGGAGTTTTCCTGGAGTACGGCAGTTAATTGGTTTACGCACCTATAGATAGAATGCGCTTGGCCAAGGAGTTCACAACATTGCCATCCGGAAGTATAACGGACCAACACACAAACTCTGTGTAACCATGAACTTTTATAGTCTGGTTAATACAGTTTAGTGAGAACAACTCACAAACGCGGATGGCAAAAACCATAACAAAAGGCCTGAGTGACGTCATCTGCATACTATCTATTCACCCCTATTTGAGGCAGTGAGCCTACAGTGGAAGACATTATTCCCGTTTAGATGGAAGGGAACCAGTGAGTGATGCATTCAGGTTGCCATAAATATATACGACTGTGACATGGATGGTCATAAACATTGGCATGGAATTGGGCTGGTGGGAAAGACAGTCTTGTGTTTAGGGAATGTGATGGAGTGTCGGTTATGTTTGGTGCATCACTTTATCTTCCTATTTATCTGCAATATCGCCCATACGAATATATTATGATACATACAAATATCATATTATATATAGAAATGTATGACTGTTTGATCGTATGAGCGTGTTCGTGTGATGTACGTGAGAGGATGGCAAAGAAACATCGATGGCTTTTTTGCTGAAAAAAACTGATATAGAAGTTGATAAAACTTCTATTATTCCAACCCTCCCATTGGAAAAAAATCCTCTCATTTCTTAGTAAATACACAATCGTTGAATAACGCTTTGAACGCGCTGAAAAAAAATTATTCAACGAATGCAGAATATTTCCGCTCATTTTATTGGTTTAAAAAATAAGGTGTAGAATTGATTGGCAATTAAAATTATATTTTAAATACAAATCCAATGTTTTTATTTTATTTTTTGGGGGGTCAAATTGTCATTGAAGCAGATGGAGAAAAGAAATTATGGTGAAAAATAGTACTACAACATGCAATTGGTCAGGACATATCTAAGTCTTACTTGGTGGATTGGATAAACGGAATAAACGTATTCTTTGTATTTATTAAAATCGTTTTTTTTAATTGTGCAATAAAACACACTGGCAATGAGGATTGTTTGATAACGTTTGTGATTTTTCAATATAAAAGACACAGGTTTCAAAAACTATTTATTTTCAGTCAAAATCCAATCTCTGTTGTGAAAATGATTGGCACTACTACAATTACTACTACTACTATCAATACTATTACTACTGCTACTTCTACTACTACTACTACTACTACTACTACTACTACTACTACTACTACTACTACTACTACTGCTGCTGCTGCTATTGCTATTACGACAACAACTACTACTATTTCTCTCCTCCTCCTCGTCCCAATACTACTACTACTACTACTACTACTACTACTACTACTACTACTACTACTACTACTACTACTACTACTACTACTACTACTACTACTACTACTACTACTACTACTACTACTACTACTACTACTACTACTACTACTACTACCACCACCACCACCACCACCACCACTACTACTACTACTACTACTACTACTACTACTACTACTACTACTACTACTACTACTACTACTACTACTACTACTACTACTACTACCACCACCACCACCACCACTACTACTACTACTACTACTACTACTACTACTACTACTACTACTACTACTACTACTACTACTACTACTACAACTAATAATAATAATAATAATAATAATAATAATAATAATAATAATAATAATAATAATAATAATAATAATAATAATAATAATAATAATAACAATAATACTTCAACTAGGACATCGAAATTCACGTTTTCAATTTTCAGCATCCTTAACCCACTTCACATTTCAAACATTACTAGATCTAACATTATTTGAGCAACTATCAGATAAATAAACATAACATATAAACCATGTATCATCAGGACCTATTATAATCTACTAAAGTCAATAACAGGGCAAAGTAGCTTTCACTCACGGTCGATGCTGTGTTTGCTTTGTAGTAAGAATCTGACATTTTTTACTGACATACAGGGAACTATAAATATAATTTATTCAATTCATGATAGCATATTTGTCAGTATACCGTGCGGCTATGTTGTCTGGTTATAATACACTCGCCTTCATATCCGAAGGTCTTGGGTTCGAGACCCACTCTGAGCGGCGCATGGTTGAGTCCTAGGCAAATGATCTTTACTCACATTCTCCCACCGAGTTCAGGTGTAAAATGAGTACCTGGCAAATATCAGCGTTGTCTCTGTCGAAAAAAAAGTAATATAGCCTGACAGGAGTCATGTGCTAGTGTTGTTGTTCTCAAGGGACCCCCCTGCCCCCCCCCCCCCCCCCCACCCCACACACACCTAGTGTAAAGCGCTTAGAGCAAGTTTAGTTATTATTGCTCTATATAAAAGCTCATAATATTTTTATTTCTCATAAGAACCAATCCTATATTTGACGGGCCAGCGCTCAGCCACAATCTATATAATTGCTCCAATTTTATATCATATTTTTATCAGTCTGTCATTAAAAAAAAAAACTTAAAATGAACCAGGAATAGAATTGCTTCTATTTTTTGTATCATATTTAATATCTGTTGGATTGATTTATAAGTTAAAAAAAAAAACAACAAAAAACTGTCATTTCTTTATGTTGCGACTTTAACATATCATACTAAGGGTTGCTTTGGTCTTGACTTGAATTTGACTTGAGCTTTTTACATAGCGCAATATCCACTAAACGTGCTCAAAGCGCATTACAATTGGTCCCTAGCAAACAGCAACACTTAACATGTAGAACGAGACATGACGCCCATAGGCGATATTACTACTTTTCGGACAGAGACAACGCTGTTAACGGCCAGGTACTCATTTTATACCTGAGTACGGTGAGAGAATGTAAGTCAAGAGTATTTTCCAAGAGGACTCAACTATGCGCCGAGCGAGGCTCAAACCCAGGACCTTCCGATCCGAAAGCGAGTGTCATACTACAAGATCACATAGCCGCACAAAGGCCTTTAAATACCCTGTGAAAAAAAAGAGAAAGGCTCAGGTCAAAAATTCTCAGATGTGATCGTCATTTACGTCATGATTTATTGAACTTAGGGCCTTTAGATTCCTAATAATTCCGATCGGGACGCCTCAGCATCCTCTCATTATCGTACTGTGTCAATTCCTTTCACAGTTCACGGTCGTTTGCTGTGGATTCTAATGCCATACGTTTTTCTTTTGATTTTAATTCTTGGTTAGTTTGGAGGCAGCTTCCTAATAATTCAGATCGGGACGCCTCAGCTGCCTCTCATTATCGTCTGTGTCAATAGGGTTAAACAGTCGTGACGTCACTTCCCGCGTAAGGACACATAGTAACTTAGTAACTGATTCTAATCTATCGGAACAATCGTGGACGCTCTTCTGAAATATTCTCCGACGAGCATAAAAGTGTATCAAGAGGAGAAAAACGTTATAAATCTGATCATCATGTGACTTTTATATTATATGCTCTAGCTAGCATGAAGAATAAAAAATACCGATTTTCTTTGCTTAGAACTAAGCTGCTGGTTGCTAGGCGGACATGACATCAAACTATTGAATCACGGTCGTTTACTGTGGATGCTAATGCCATAAGCTTTTTCTTTGATTTTAAGTCTTGGTAATTTTGGAGGTGTTTTAGGTCATTATTCATGACAGTGTGAATTGACGTTGGTGGTCTGCATTTTTATTGACATCATAAACAATCAAAAAACACCAATAAGGCTCAACAGTCTGACGTCAAGTCCACCTAACAACCATCCAGTTGGTTCTAAATGAAGGATCTCGGTTTTTTTCTTCTCCATGTTGGCTTGAACTTTACAAAACATCATGCAATCATATGTAAAAGTCAAAACATGACAAGATTTTTAATGATTTTCTTCCCTGGTGACACTTTCATGCTCGTCGGAGAAGTACTTTATAAGGTCGGTGATAGAGATAATGGCGTCCGCCATTGTTCCTGATAGTTTAGAGCCTGGTACTAAGCGTCATTTCTAGGGAAATGACGTCACGACTGTAGAACCCAATTAAAACGATTTCATCAAATTCATATTTTAAGTATTGTATTTTTTAAATGAATTTGAACCAGACATAATTGCTTTAATATTTTTATACATGATTTCCTTTACCAGTCATATTCAATGCAGATCTACTTTCGGCAAAAATGGAAGGATGAAAGACTATCTTTCTATTTACCAAACGTTACGGAGTTTACCCTCAGCAATCGCTTCATGAGGGACATTTGGAAGCCGAACAGTTACTTCCTCAACGGGAGGGACAGCAAGCAACATAATCTGACTGTGCCTAATGCCTTTGTGAGATTGCGACACGACGGCAGTATTTATGTATCCATGAGGTAGACATTAATTTTCTTCATTATCGTTGTTATCATATTTCTCATCATCATCATCATCATCATGATCATCATCATCATCATCATCATCATCATCATCATCATCATTATCATCATCATCATCATCTTCACCATCACTATTACCTCCACCACCACCATCATCATCATCATCATCATCATCATCATCATCATCATCATCATCATCATCACCATCATCATCATCATCGTCATCGTCACCATCATCATCCATAACGACATCAATGTTATTACCACATTCATCATTATTCATTTAATTCAAGTTGGACAAAAGTGTATACCAGGTATATACGTTCATTTTATTTATATTTCCAACAATTTGGAAATAACTCTTTTAAAACAGGATTTCTCAACATTGACCCTGTCCTATACCCTTTATCCACGGTGGTATTGAATTAAAGAAAACTGAATATTGTGATTTATTAAAATCTGTTCATTTGCCAGTTTTTTTAAATAAAGGGTTGCATTTTGTGATTTGTGACATTTTGACCTTTGAAATTTCGTTTAAGCCAAGCGAGGTTATTTACCATGGTCAAAGTCATAAACCGACTGTCTCGAAACATCAGTCATATGAGACTTGATTTACATAACTTCACTCGATACATATATGAATGAGTATCTAATTTCCATTAAGTTGTGTTGAAAGTTCCATGGTTCATTACACTCTAATAGAAATTCCCATCTACATATATTGAATTGTTTGTGACGGGTAATTTTAAGGAAAGTATTTTAGGAAAGTGAAAAAAAAATCTTACAATGTTTATTTCTGGGTTTGTAGAAACCCACGGAGATCTAAAGCAGTAAAACTGTAGAGAAGAAACTCTTGTCGATCAGGTGTTTCGGTCATTAACTCTCTAAAAGGCCTTTAGCACATCTAACTCATGACCCCTACTTTTTAAAAAATAAATTGATGTCACGAGAGAGTAAACTTACGACCTTCTGTTCTGTATTCTTTTTTTTTATTATTCTGGCGTCATTTGTGTTCTTTTCATGACACCGCTTATTCCATATAACATATTATTATTATTGGTTGAGTATGATTTCATTCCTCCTTTTCCTTACCAATGTGAGCTTTTCTCAACGGTTTCATATTCAAATTGCTTTTGCTACACTTCGCCAGTGATATTGAGATGGCGTAATAGTTCATATATATATATATATATATATATATATATATATATATATATATATATATATATATAAATTCACTCACGTATTCTTGTCGAATAATATATATATATATATATATATATATATATATATATATATATATATATATATATATATATATATAATGATAGCGATGATCTTGTGCCGAGTCTGAGTAGATCTCTAAAATAGAGTGTATCATAATATAATCATTTTAGGCCGTATTGGTGAAAAGACGTTAAACACGTTAACTGTCGTACACTGGAAAACCACGTATTAAAGAATTTGGCCAGAAAGCTAATCTATTTATAACTATGGATTTAAATGACCCTGATCTAGGCAAAAGCTCTCAAACTGGGACTTCACGAAATCCTATCAGTACGGACACGAAGCTAGTCTATAGCAAGGTACATGCCGCTGGATCTATCAGACCCAGCTACCAATCACTACCGAGCTGTCAAAGGGGTCAGAAATAAATCTCTTCATTCAAAATCGATCCCTTTACATGGGAAGCGAATGCTCTACCGACTGAGTTATCGGGACCCCAATTGGTTTGTATAGTCGAAATAATCAATTCAAAATAAAAATAAAATAGAATTGAAGACTGAGGCACAACACTAAAAAATAATGCTCGAACGATGACCGACTTGTCAGTTTTAGGGAACACAGTGAAAAGATAAACATGCTGAGAGAAAATGTAACAGTAATTTGTTTTTGTTCTTTATTTTCCACACCACTTTAAATAGTTAACTGCCGAAAGACGCGAAGTCCCAGGTTTGAGAGTTTTACCAAGATGAGGGTCATTTAAATCGATCAATATTTGATAGACAAGTTTTCTAGCCAAACATTTAAATCCGCGTCTTTCTGGAGAACGGCAATTAATTGGTTAAATACAAAATTGCTTAAATTTTGAATACCGACACGTAAACTATCATCCGTGTTTTGTTTGGCCAACGCTTTAAATACTTTCTATTTACTTTTTGCTACGTAAACACTGCAATGCCTTAACCACTCGGACACTTCGCCGCTCGGAAGACCCCGGGTTCGAGCCCCCCTTCAGGCATTTTCGTTTTTTCCTTGGGCAAGATTATTAACCCCCAATAATTGTCTCACTTGGACACATGTGTGATTCCTGTTGACATCAGACACCCTATTTCATGGAATATCTATATTCCTTCATGAAATGCCTAGGCAACGGGATATTTTGGTACCGTTGCGAAAGGACGTTATTATTTTTTATGTAGACATACTGTCGTACTCTGAACTAAACAACAAATATTGAATGAATTAACACGAAAGCTCGTCCTTCAATTTTCAATGTATGGTCATTATAATCGTCCGACAATTGAAGAACGAGTTGTCTGGTCAGGCCAACACAGTATTTTAAGATGTTCTTCTCCTTCTTCGTGGTCGTTATAGTAGCATCTTAACCCTCTCCTATTATAGCCATAAAAACTCTACATTGTGTCGCAGAGCTTTTTTTCTGAACAAAATGTAGAATATACTCGTTGCTAATCTGTTTCAAAAATCTATTTTTGTGTTGGGTGAGTATGAAGTTTAGGGAAAATTCTGAGAATTGCTGGTAAGGAGAGAGTTACATAGAGAATCCAGGCTGCGGCTCACATTTCAACAGACTGCACAATACACATTTCGAAATACACGCTATGATCATTTAATTATTTGGTATCTTTTCCACATTTCTAAAATTTTGGCGTTATGCATTGGAATCATATTTTACTATGAATCTTCTTTAAATAGTCTGGAATTTTTCTTGATGATGTTATATAATAATGCTGAGCATTACCAAAACCGAGAGTAACGTGTGTTTTTTTTCAGAATACGGCAGTATGAGCATAGCATGTTTTTTTTTTATTCCATCAGGCTTACAGTGAATGCTCGGTGTCCCATGATGTTGTCCAGATACCCGATGGATCAAGCAGTTTGTCCACTTTTCATTGCCAGTTGTAAGTAAATTTACATATCATCATAAAGTATAACTATTTTTTATTACTTGATATAAAAGAAATAAGCACTCTTTATACTTTATGATTATGGCTTTTTTTTAAAGTGCATAAACGTTTGCGATGATTTGAATTTCAAGTGGGTATGATTATGTACTTCTCTAGCTATTTTATCATTTAAAAATGTTCAAGACATCGAAGTAAGTGTTTTAACCATCTCCTTACCACCCATAGGAAAATCGTCACATTCGTTACGATTCAGCCAACATTTTTCTTATTCTGATTTCTTTTGTACA
>NC_088363.1:79725095-79785095 GCF_034508935.2 Berghia stephanieae
TGCTCCGCGTGTATCATGCGCGCTAGGCTTACTGATACAATGAAGAAAATACGAGTAGAAGACGGAAGATGCATGGCTTCACCAAAAGCGGGAAGTGAGAGCTCTTGGTAACATAACAATCGTTACCTACACACTCTTTGGTTGTACCCAACATTTATATCGTATCTTGTCATCTAAAAGGCTTTCTAGGATAATCATTATTTCAATGCCTTATTCATAACATGATATTGAAACAATCTTATTAAATCACATCTGTTTTCGATAATGACAAACAGTCATCATATTATATCCGTATTTTAATTGTTTGTCGATTGATTTCAATTTATTATAAATAGATAATCAAATAAATAAATATATACTAATGGACGACTTTCATGTTTTGCACACGTCAACGTTGTAATTATTAGCTATCCATGTGATATCTAAACGTGATCCACCTCCTCTAACCATTATTACATCAGGGTTATCTTTTGACTCTGGTAGTCAAGTGGTCAGAAAACAATAACTGTGCCACATGTCAATAACTATCCCATTGCTTATGAGCCTAGAAGACCTCCTATAGATAGTATGCGCTTGTCTAAGAAGCTCATAACATTGCCATCCGGAAGTATAACGGACCAACACACAAAACTATGTGTAACCTTGAACTTTTGTAGTCGGGGTAATACAGTTTAGTGAGAATTACTCACAAACGCGGATGGCAAAATACAATAACAAAGGCTTGAGTGACGTCATCTTCGAACTATCTATAGACACCTAGATAACCACGCCTCTCGGATAGTCGTCATATTGTAAACAATGATAGTGATTGGTAAACAGAGCAAACTTCACATGTTTTACTATCGATGGTATGTGTCTAGATAAATTACCCACTGTTTCTAGAACCAACACAGAAAACTATGTGTGAGCTTAATCGTTTTGATCAAGAAAATCGTGTGATAACTAGTCACACATTTGGTACAAAAAACAATAACAATGATGAGAGAGAGGTCGATTTCATTCACGTTGTTGTTTATGAACAAACAACTATGTTTGTCCGAGAACGTGTAAAGGTGTGTCACAAATTCAAAAAAAAAAATAAATATATATATACTGGTTAATACTCTTCAACAGTGGTAACGTTACTTCCTTCCTAGTGACGCATGGTAACTTAGTAACACTTGCTCTAAACTATCGGAACAATGGCGGACGCCCGTATGAAATATTTCCCCGGCGAGCATAAAAGCGTATCCAGAGGAAAAAAAAACACACATAAATTTGATTATGTTTGACTTTTACACATTCTGATCACAAGGCATATGAAAAATTCTAGCCAGCATGAAGAATAAAAAGTAATGATTTTCTTTGTTTAGAACCAAGATGGCCGCCGATGCCGGGCGGTGTGACATCAGACTACTGAATCCAATTGAGCTATTTTGGATTAAAATGCAATTTTTTTTTAAAAAAAAGGACTAGAATCCACGTAATGCGTCATTTTATCAGTTCACGATATAAATCATTTTGTCAGAGTCCATAATGTCCCGATTTTGGGAAGGTGGAATCAATCGATTCCAACAAAAATTGCATTATTATTATTATTATTATTATTATTATTATTATTATTATTATTATTATTATTATATTATTATTATTATTATTATTATTATTATTATTATTATTATTGTTGTTGTTGTTGTTATTATTATTATTATTATTATTATTATTATTATTATTATTATTATTATTATTATTATTATTATTATTATTATTATTATTATTATTATTATTATTATTATTTTTATTATTATTATTATTATATTATTATTATTATTATTATTGTTATTATTATATATTATTATTATTATTATTATTATTATTATTATTATTTATTATTTATATTATTATTATTATTATTATTATTATTATATTATTATTATTATTATTATTATTATTATTTTATTATTATTATTATTATTATTATTATTATTATTATTATTATTATATATGTTATTATTATTATTATTGTTATTATTATTATTATTATTATTATTATTATTATTATTATTATTATTATTATTATTATTATTGACTTATTATTGGACTTATTAAAGGACTAGAATCCACGTAATGCGTCATTTTATCAGTTCACGATATAAACCATTTTGTCAGAGTCCATAATGTCCCGATTTTGGGAAGGTGGAATCAATCGATTCCAACAAAAATTGCATTATTATTATTATTATTATTATTATTATTATTATTATTATTATTATTATTATTGACTTATTATTATTATTATTATTATTATTATTATTATTATTATTATTATTATTATTATTATTGTTATTATTATTATTATTATTGTTATTATTATTATTATTATTATTATTATTATTATTATTATTATTATTATTATTATTATTATTATTATTATTGTTATTATTATTATTATTATTATTATTATTATTATTATTATTATTGTTATTATTATTATTATTATTATTATTATTATTATTATTATTATTATTATTATTATTATTATTATTATTATTATTATTAATTCATTTATTTTTGGTTTTTGCACAGACACAATAATAATATTGTTCTAAGAGCGATGCGAAATGTCTCGATTTGTTTCACGTCCCATGCCTAATCCGTTAGATAAAACGTGTCAAAACATTATCTGTCCATTTACAAATTTAAGCCGGTGTTAGAATAAGAGCATCCCCCCCCCCCTCCCCCCTAGAACTACAGACCTCGATCTGGAGACAACGAGATACCTTCGGATTTTTTCTCAGCTTGAATTTAAGTTTAAATAAAATAGTCCTTCAGGTAGCCAGTACGTTCATGGAACCGTAGTTTATCACGGTTTTAATAGGATTCAATAGTCGTAACGTCACTTCCTTCCTAATGACGCATTGTAACTTAGTAACACCGGCTCTAAACTATCGGAACAAAGGCGGACGCCCGTATGAAATATTTCTCCGGCGAGCATAATTACGTTTCGAGAGGAAAAAAAACACATAAATTTGATCATGTCTTGACTTTTACACATTCTGATCAAAAGGCATATGAAAAGGGAATGAAACGTTCTAGCCAGCATGAAGAATAAAAAGTAATGATTTTCTTTGTTTAGAACCAAGATGGCCGCCGTTGCCGTTTGCATGACATCAGACTACTGAATCCAATTGTGTGCACTGGACAATATAGTTGGGTACTATTCGTCAGATTTAATAGACCCAGCCACCCAATCACTGCTGGGTGGACAGGAGGTTCAGAAAATACTCAACTGCACGCTTTGCGTGTGAAACGAATGCTCTATTAACTGAGCTATTGTAGTCCCCAAGTTTACACAAAGAACAATTAGACTCTATAGATAGAATGCGCTTGGCCAAGGAGTTCACAACATTGCCATCCGGAAGTATAACGGACCAACACACAAAACTGTGTTACCATGAACTTTTATAGTCTGGTTAATACAGTTTAGTGAGAACAACTCACAAACGCGGATGGCAAAAACAATAACAAAGGCCTGAGTGACGTCATCTTCGAACTATCTATAGATAGTATGCGCTTGGCTAAGAAGCTCATAACATTGCCATCCGGAAGTATAAATGACCAACACACAAAACTGTGTGTATCCACGAACGTTTATAGTCGGGTTATTACAGTTCAGTGAGCATTACTCATCAACGCGGATGGCAAAAAACAATAACAAAGACCTGAGTGACGTCATCTTCGAACTATCTATATTATGACCCAACTCTCTCCAAACGATATTATATTGGAGATAATTAAATGCTGAAGACTAAATCTAAGGTTATACTGTGCGGCTATGTGGTCTTGTGGTACGACACATAGTTGAGTCCTTGGAAAAGGCTCTTTATTCACATCCTCTCACCATACTCATGTGTAAAATGAGTACTTGGCCGTTTACAGTGTCGTCTCTGTCCGAAAAAAATGTAATATCGCCTAACATGCGTCATGTCTCGTTCTCCTTGTTTCGTGTTGCTGTTGGTCAGGGACCCTTTATAAAGCGCTTTGAGCACGTTTAGTGGATATTGCGCTATATTAAAGCTCAAGTTAAAAAGTCAGGTATTTGAAATATTGATTTTTCTATCAAAGAAACAATACTGATTCTTTTAAATAATACATATTGATGCCATACGTTTAAGTAAAATACTCACATCATCCGCCAGCGGAGAAATGCCGTTCTGACATTCAAAACTATGTGTAACCCTCAACGTTTATAGTCTGATTGATAGAACATAGTGAGAAGTAATCATCAAAATGGTTGTCTAAACACAATAACAAAACGCTCAATGAAGTTAATTCCGCTTCTCAATGAACTTAACACATTTCTCGTACTTTTGACGAGAGATACACTTTTCAGGATCTAAATCTTCTTTACATAAACCTTTTTGAAGCATTGGGTCACATAATATACAGTTATCGCTGAAACTTGTTGAAACTCGACCCATCGTCTCAAAACGGTATGGTATAGATAGAATGCGCTTGGCCAAGGAGTTCACAACATTGCCATCCGGAAGTATAACGGACCAACACACAAACTCTGTGTAACCATGAACTTTTATAGTCTGGTTAATACAGTTTAGTGAGAACAACTCACAAACGCGGATGGCAAAAACAATAACAAAGGCCTGAGTGTTGTCATCTGCATACTATCTATAAGTAAAAACAAGATGCTAAATAGTCTTTTTGTTCAAGGGGAAAAACACAAATGTTGGAACGAACTGACTTACTCTTGGCCATTTTACTCTGTTGGGTATTGAACTTCACACATAATATTACCAGCTTGACTAATGGTCTTCTAGGTATCTGTATTATATAGGCAGTGACGGAGATTGATGGATGCTATTATAAAATATTTGCTCTAACAAGTTATTTATACTGTATATTTTACCTTGATTGCTGATGAAATAAACGAAACATTGAGATGCGCATTGGAGGCTGTAAATATTTGAAACGCTCTGTTCAGATTATGTGCTATTCATATCTTTTACAAGAAAATAATCACTTAGGTGCTACCTTATCAATCAATGTATATATATATATATATATATATATATATATATATATATATATATATATATATATATATATATATATATATATATATATATATATAATATGTAGTTTGCGTTGCAAAGGATGTTCGACTAAATCGTATTCAGTACACCAATTCAGATATTATTTACCATCAAGTTACATGACATTGATTCTTTGTTACACACTGACAAAAAAACAGTTTAATTTTTTGTCTCAAAGAACCGTTGCAAAGCATAATATATTGATCAATTCAGGTGCCACGTCTTGTAAAAAATGTATAACCTGAGACTTCTCTAGATCATCGATCATCTTTTTTGATCTATATTTGAAGTAGACATTTTCTAGCCAAAACGTAAAAGAAACTATCTAGATGTGATAAATCATCGTTTGGCCGTAGTTTATATGAACTTGATATAATAAGACGCGTTTCTAATTCAGTCTACTTTCCCTATTTAGATATAACCTAAAACTGTCAAGTCCATCGGCGGGCGAGTAGGTCAGCTAGGGGAAGACATCGTGACGAGCGGATATTGGTATTCCGTGATATAACTTTTATGATGTTTACAAACAAACGACGATTTCAGACAAACGGTATCAGCAGTTCAGTATTTTTGGTTGTTATTTTGTTGTTTTTTTCCTTAAGTTATTGCTTTACTTATCTATTTATTAATTCAGTGTTTATGACTTATTTATTTATTTATAATTCATTCCAATATTTTAACTTGAGCTTTGTTATAGCGCAATATCCACTAAAAAGCGCTGTATTAATTTATTTGGGGGGATTGTTCTTCTTGGTTATTATCATTTAAAGATCTATTTTTGGATTAATTTGTTTAGTCGTCGAGTGAAAACGACATGGTGCAAAGAGAAAAAACATTAAAAGTGAACAATTTACGACTCATTGGATCAAAATGGTAATATTATGACGGGTTTCAAAGTTTATTCAATCTTAGGCTTTCGCCAATAAATCAACAATTTGATGCCAACATACATGAAAGTGGAAAATAAAGAAGAAAAAAAAAAGAAAAAGAAAAAGAAAGACGGGGGTACTAGCTGAAACTTGAACTTATAGCCACCAAAATTTGATTAAGTTTTCATATTGTTATATCGAATATAGTTTCTCAAAGAACTCAAAAGTAAAGTTACATATTGCATATTGTTGATCATTTTACCTTTAAACCAGAAAACTGCTGTAATCTGGAAAAACTCGTATTTAAAGATTTGGCATGAGAACTCGTCATTTAAATATCGATCGATTTGAATGACGATAATTTTGACACAAACTTTTAAACCGGGGACCTCGAGAGGTAATCCTTAAGCCCAGGTTTTGTAAAGATGCATGTCATTTAAATAGATCGATAATTGGAGGACGAGATTTCTTGCCAAATTTTT
The DNA here is from genome assembly GCF_034508935.2 of Berghia stephanieae. Classification (NCBI taxonomy): domain Eukaryota; kingdom Metazoa; phylum Mollusca; class Gastropoda; order Nudibranchia; family Aeolidiidae; genus Berghia; species Berghia stephanieae. Next base: position 79,731,537 of record NC_088363.1, read on the forward strand.
TAATACGATTTTTTATCCAGGGTACTGAAGTTAATCGGGTACATTGATTAAATCGGGAAGATGGGTCCCATTTATAAGATTGCTACAGAGACCGAAAAAAATGGACAGCTTTATCTGTCTGTTCGCGCGAATGGAAACGTCCGTTTTATGAGTATCTTTACCTTATAACCTAACCAAATCTACCACTGTGAAGGTTGTCGCTTGTCAATAATTCCATAATTTTCGTCATTTTGATTTATCAAAAGAGACACGAAGCAAGAAAATAAACGTCTCATAATCTGTATCATACGTTACTCTTTATGCATGATTGCAACTGATCTAAGAATTTTTATAGGTTAACTTTGTCATTTTCTTCTTCTTCTTCTTCTTCTTCTTCTTCTTCTTCTTCTTCTTCTTCTTCTTCTTCTTCTTCTTCTTCTTCTTCTTTCCTTTTCTATTCAACATGTAGACAACTATACTGTGTTATTGTATAGCCAAACATTTTTATCATTTTATTATCTAGGTCATAAGAATTGGTTTTGACTAATGAGTTGCATTAATGTATGCACGTTTACATTATCAATTAGGCCTAGTTGTTTGTCAAATTTCCTTCGGATATGTTTTAACGAACGTCATAAATTACGTCTCCTGATTCTTGCAGATATAAATGTTTACTCTGCTTATTGTCTTACTGGGCTTGTATTTTTAAAATGTTAACATAACTGTCCGCCTCTTTTCTTCATTGTAGGAAAACTCTTTAAATTCTTTTCTAAATGAGCAAATGCTATTTCTCAAAGCACACTATTCTTTCTGCACTATACATTTTTGCAATATAATGGTGTTAAGTTTTAGATAGAGCATAATATAATCATACTATAAAGGGTGCCCCAAAAGTCCTCCCCCGATTCCTAAGACTTATTATTCTAAAACCGTTATAGATATTTGCATCTGGTTTTCACCATCTTCTAAGGAAAAGTCATACATTTATGCTCATTTGTCATCGACCCACATTTTCCCACCAAAGTTAGCAAAATGAACACGAACGCGGAAGACATCCTTTTTCTCCCCTTCTATTTCGGAATGACAAAAGTGCGACACAAATATTTTTGAGTAATGTGTTTGCACGAAACAAATACGTCAACGGTAGCTAAACAGCCTTTCATAGCCCATTTTGGCAGACCATTTCATGACATAAAAAGGAGTACTCCAAAATTGTTTAGATTTTCATCGTGTCAGAGATTGCTCACGCTCCTGTCAACCAGTGGTTGTCAAAGAATAATGAGGTCTTTTAAGTTTATGTTGATTTTGGTATATTTGGTGCTGTAATGTGGGTCTATTGATTATGGGTATCAATGTAGTAGTATAGGTATCTAATCTAAACAAGAAAATATGATGATATTCGGAAATATCGTCTTTTACGATTTATGCACTTTCGTTAAGCTTTTTAAATCCTACAGGGAACAAACAATTAGACAGCAAAGAAGCATGAGGAAATCATTTATATTACGTTATAATAAATTATTTCATTTACAATTTTAGTCGTTAAGATGGATGATTTGTTTTTTGGAAAAAAATTACTTGTAGATTCTGGGGAAATAAATAATATAACCCACCGAGGTTACAATTTAGATACTAAAATAGATAATAGAAATATGTCATAATGATATATGTATGTAAATAACTAAGTAGTAATTTCATAGAGAGAGTGAGTGATATCTAAATAAATTCAACACTGCAGATTGTATATAGTTCAAATTGGCCTTTTAAAAGTATCAAAACAAATAAATTATTAAGTTAATAGTTGAATAAGTTAATATGTTAATATTTACATATCGGAAAGAATCATGAGATATTGAACTTAAAGACTATAACGAATAAACCAATTTTCAGCATATAAACGTCCCTAACATAACCGTTCTGACGCTATATTTCATACATTCCTGTATAATTAGCTTTTCACCAACAGAGATATAAGCTGGCCCCTCCCCATCCCATCAATTCTAACTTCCTTATTTATTTGTCAATCATTCCTTTCTTTCAATGATAAATGCATTTATTTATCTCTAGCCATGTTCTTTTACCCATTGTCATTTTTATCACTTTCCCCGTCTCCTCAGTTGGATACACCACAGAAGAAATTCTATACAAATGGATGAAGGAAGTGGAGATCGATCCGGGGGTCAAGTTATCACAATTTGAACTGGGACGTATAAAACAGAAAAGTATTTCCAAGACCAGTAAATTTGGTAAGTTAATGTAATCTCGGGAGTTAAATTTGTGGATAAGACGAGTAGTAATATGAGTATGTGGCCTATATATGTTCCATTTTATCATCCATATAGACCAGATCATTGATTTAATTTTTAAATTTTGTAAAAACACATTTAATTCTCCATATTCCTGCATACCGTGACCTATTGGGAACGGTTTTGTATGAGGCATTGTATCCACTCTTCGGCGGCAATCGAACTTCAGATATTTTTACAACCATTGATGCTACTACTACTACTACTACTACTACTACTACTACTACTACTACTACTACTACTACTACTACTACTACTACTACTACTACTACTACTACTACTACTACTACTACTACTACTACTACTACTACTACTACTACTACTACTACTAATACTGCTACAACAGCAACATCACCAACAACTACTACTACTGCTATTACTACTACCACCACTACCACTACTATTACAACTAGCACTATTACTACTACTACTACTACTACTACTACTACTACTACTACTACTACTACTACTACTACTACTACTACTACTACTACTACTACTACTACTACTACTACTACTACTACTACTACTACTACTACTACTACTACTACTACTACTACTACTACTGCTGCTACAACTACTACTTCTACTACTACTACGACTTCTACTACTACTACTACTTCTATTACTACTACTACTACTACTACTACTACTACTACTACTACTACTACTACCACCACTACTACTACTTCTACTACTTCTACTACTACTACTACTACTACTACTACTACTACTACTACTACTACTACTACTACTACTACTACTACTCATACTACTACTACTACTACAACTACTACTACTCTTACTACTACTACTACTACTACTACTGCTACTACTACTATTACTACTACTACAACTACTACTTCTACTACTACTACTACTACTACTACTACTACTACCACTACTACTACTACTACTACTACTACTGCTGCTGCTACTACTACTACTACTACTACTACTACTACTACTACTACTATTACTTCTACTTCTACTACTACTACTACTACTACTACTACTACTACTACTACTACTACTACTACTACTATTACTACTACTACTACTACTACTACTACTACCACCACCACTGCCATTATTACACCTATTGATATTCATGTAATATTTCAAGACATAGGAAGTTTTAGATACATTAACTATAGAAAACTATATCCATTCTTCTCAGTCCAACCATAACCGTTTAATACTCTATCATACCTTAGTAAAAACATAATATTTGAAACATTTTTGATCCCATTAAATAGAAAAAATATTCAACGATTGCATGTCTAATATTATCGCTCATTTTATTGGCCTAAATGGGGGGTTGAAAAGGACAGCCGATTGATCATATTAAAAATCTTTTGTTTCGTATAAACACAAATCCAACATAAAAATGTGGAATTCTAATTGAAATGTTTTCATGATGAACCAATTTATTTTATAAAATGATCACTGTATCTAGACGTCTGTAATATTTTGATCTCATTAAATTAAAACTGTTATTCAGCGATTGCATATCTAAGACTATCGCTCATATTGTTCGCTTAAATAGGGGTTGAATAAGACGGCCGCTCGATCAAATTAAATATCTTTTAGTGCGTATGAATACAAATCCAACATAAAAATGTGGAATTCTAATTGAAATGTTTTCATGATGAACCAATTTATTTTATAAAATGATCATTGTATATTTCTAGATAACTTTTAATTCATTGCAAAATAAAGCCCTGGACTACTTTTGGTTTTGGAATGTCTAAGAATTTTATTTTAAGGGTTGGAGTAAATGTATTCTTTCATGGCTCGAGATCTATAAAAATAGTTATTTTAAGTGACGCGCTAAAATAACTTGTTTAATAAGTCCAAAGCCATGCAATAAGTCTTTGATATCAAAATACAAACATTTAACCAATGCTTCATCATACTTATGAAGAGAAATCCAATTTTTAGAATCCAAACCATCTCGGCGTGATACCGGTTTAAGATGGAAGGTCGGTCTTCGGTTTACCTAATGCTAGCAGTACAATACATTGAAGAACATGGAATTTTATCACAGTATATTAAGGGCAACAAGCTTTGCTAAGGACTCCTTGGGTTTCTTTTTTGTTTGTGTTTTTGTCATTAAAAAAATAAGATGTAAATTTATAAGTGTAAAATTTTATTTATTAATTTGACCTGGTTATTTAATGACTAATTTTATCTTGGAGTCCCAATAGGTTAATATGCATTTAAGTAAAAGTAATCATTATGGATGATAAACCTAATGAACACGATGTGGATCGAATTGCTTCAATACGTCGTTCCATACTGTTGACCGTGGGCCCTTTTCGATTTCTTTCTACATTAGAAACCAGAATACTGATTCTGAACAATGTTGAAATTGCCTCATTTGAATATTGGTTTGCAACAACTAAAAGTAATATTAAACGCTTGCAATCAACAGCCTGCCGAAAAATACATTGAGATGTTCTTAACACTATACGTATCACTTCTACTATTATCTATATTCGAGCGTATTCGTCAACATAATAAATGTCATTATCTCTCACGGCGCAACGCTGTGATAAATCTTATTTTTTCCACTCTTATACTTAATGCTAGAGATCATATCATGTTAATTCGATACAGAAACACTCCAATGTGTTTCAAACTATTTATTTTTCTTCTTTTTCTATGTTTTTGAATTGTTTTATGCTTCTTGTAAATCTGAAAATGAGGCTGCATAATAAAAGATGAATGATGATTAGCTATGCTATTTCAATAAAAGGAATTAAAAAAAAATTGATGTTGGAAACTTCAAAGATTAATCCCGTTTTAATGATCACTTTGTTTCGTTGAGGAGTTATACAATTTGAAATATTCTATTCATAAAATACGAGTATTTAAGATTTTATATCGACTTTTAATGATGCCGCTGTTGAAGGATTTAAAAAAAAACCTTCTTTCTAGCTACGGGCCTATGGAGCTAGAGTTTATCTCGGTTCCTGTGTTTTTATACGGACAGTAACAATTATCTACGGCCCTATGGGCGCAGTCTGCCTCAAAGCACTTTCCACCAGATTTAATTGACCCACCAACCTAAACGCTTCTGGGCATACTGAAAGGTTGGGGGAACAAATTAGGATTAACGTGTTCCAAACGGATGTGCTCTACTAATTTTGATGTACATTGGAAAATGACTTTTTCACCTTGGCTTGGAATGTAAAAAGAGTATTTTGTCAGTGAACAGAAGTGTTGACTTGGGAGATATGGCATTTTCTTACACGTCTTAAATAACAAACTGTTATGACTGTGTCAAATGGAACTCCCATGTACATATAAATCATGATTCTTCTCTCTCTCTCTCTCTCTCTCTCTCTCTCTCTCTATCTATCTATCTATCTATATATCTATCTCTCTTTTTTTCTTTCTTTCTTTCTCTCTCTCTCTCTCTTTTCTTTCTCTCTCTCTCTCTCTCTCTCTCTCTCTCTCCCTCTATCTCTCTGTGTCTCTTTCTGTGTCTTGGAGCGTTTTTAATGAAAATATATTAGAAACAATTATACCTCATTGTGACTCCTTGATACACCAAGACCAGCTGGGCCTTTCTATTGGGACTCCTTTGTCATACCTAAATAAGCTGTGCTTTCGATTGGCAACATTTATCATAACTAAATAACATATTTCTTTCTAAGAAGACTAATTCAGCATGTTTTTAAGACGTGCCGTGCATTAGGGACTGCAATGCCTATACGTTTTAAAAATAATTAACCAGGACTCCTTTATCATACCCAAATAATCTGTTTCTTTCTACTTGAACTCCTTTACCATAAATAAATTAAAAAACGTTCTATTGGGACTCATAACTGGATAACATGTTTCTTTCTTCTGTGACTCACTTACTAAATGTAAATAACAAATGATTATCTATTTTCCTGACAGGAGAGTTCTCTATCCTTGAAGTTTACATACATCTCACACGAGCTGTGGGATTTTACATCCTGCAGACTTACGTCCCCTGTTATCTGATTGTCTCCATATCCTGGGTGTCATTCTGGATCAACAGCGATGCCGCTCCAGCGAGAGTCCTACTTGGTCAGTAAAACTTGAGATTTTTATATAGTGCAACATCCATTAACTCTGCACACAGGGGCTTATATAGGTTTCCAAGCCAAGAATAACACAGAAAATCTGCGACGAGACATGACGCCCGTAGAAATGTATGATTATATAGTTATTAATCCGTTCGTGAGATGATATCCAGAGTGCAAAGACATTTCATGTCATTTGATATGAAGTTTTGGTTAATTAATATTTTTTTTCAGTGAAGATATAGCATTTAATAAGATATCATATTTTATCAACAAAGCACAATCTTCGTGATATTCTTTTCTCCTTTGAGTTTTAAGAGACAAAAATACGCTGACTCAAGCAATAACCCGATGAAAATAAAAATGAAGGTTTTGCTTTAGCTGTAGATAACACAAACATAAAAAAAACAAATTTTTCTTTCATTTATTCTTTGCAGTAATGATAGATTAATGATATTTTCAAAAAGACTGAACTTGGACCGCTACTATTATTAACAGAGTTGTGTGTGACTGGATCTTCATAGAATATTTACATCAATTTTATTCTAGCTGATAGCAGAAATACTTGCATCAAAGGCAGATGATGTTTCCTCTGGAATTATTTATGATGTACTCTATCTTTTGAAATGTGTAAAGATTAATTATTACAACATTCATAACTACAATTCACAAAAAGTTCCATTCTCCACCAGGGGTGACCACTATCCTAAGCACATCGACCATCTGTATGACTGTAAGAGAGGGTCTTCCTAGAGTACCATATGCCACAGCACTTGATGTCTTCATCAATGTTTGTATTTTGTACGAAATGGCTGCTCTTATGGAATATGCTGCCGTCAATTATTACACAAAGCTTATGCCCAAGGAGGTTAGTTCTGATGAGGACGAGGACGAAGCAGTTGTGTTAAGCGTGGTGAGTTAGTGTTTTATATGGGATATTTTAACGATTTATAAATCTTCCTTATAAACACCGGCCGGTCATATTAAACTATTGTTTAACAACTTATTGTTAAAGAAAATCGTTGTTTATACAGAATTGTTACTGGTTTCAGGAGCGTATACATCCATCTCTATAACAAGTTGCAAGTTTCTCATGAAACAGATGTAACATTCGATATAGTACCATTCTCTGACCAATATAGAGCTTCAATAATTTCCTCGTTATTCTGTCTCAAACTAGTCTCATAGGAGCTCTGTTGGCGATGAGTTGGAAACTTTGATAGCCATAAAAGAAGATCTATTGTTTTCGTGAAGAGTTGCGATAGATTATTACAACCAGCTGCGGACGTAATCTTGCTGTAAAAAAATCAGGTTTTATAAAATTAAGTGCTGCTTGATTGTAGCATTGTAGGAGACATGTGATAGAACTCAGCATTGGTATTTACTCGTAAAAGAATAACGTTAGTTTTTCTGTGCTTGCTAATGCCACCCCAGGGCTATCAGTCCATTTTCTAAGAAGGCGAATGGACAGGGATTGACCAAATCTGATAGTGAGTATTCCTGGGTCAAAGCAAGCTGTTGAAAATATTTAGAGGAACAAAATGTTCTTCTGACTTTACGCAAATCGAGGACGTATTGGACTGGGCACGGGTTGGACACCATGTCCAAAGACAATTGAAGATCAATCTTTATGCTGGTCGAAGAATGAAAGATATTCATCCTCAAGATGTGACCAAACTTCCATTCGTTCCATAAGAACCAGAATACGATTTGTTATAAGGGCTGATAATGAACATTGCTTCGTTGAATTCATTAACAGTTTTAAGTTGTTAGCGTTTGATGAGTTCTTTATCATTTACATCAATTATTGTTATTACTGATAAATATTCAGTTCTCGTACATCCATATGTTTAAATGTAAATATTAAGTTAATATTCAATTAAAAATATTTTTATACTTTTGCTCCAGGATTAAAAGTGTTCAAGATATGATTGCGTTTTCTGTGCGAATATACGAAAAAAAAATAAGGAAGACACAAATTTTGATGTACTAAAATTAGATTCAAATTACAATATACTTCTATTTATGGAATTCTTTCTGAGGTGAAAAATAGAAGAAAAAAAAACAAATTTTGATTTTGTTTGTTACATTCAACAATAAAAGTACTATAAAAAATTGTAATCCCATTTAAAAGTTTCATTTATTTTACCCTTTTCACCACTGTATTCCACTTTTGTAAATAGCTTTGGCGATATACCAAACTATTCTGAAAGCGGAAGGAATTCTATTGACAATAGACGGTTTCATATATTACTTTGCCATCAAACTGTTGGCCGATATTGTCCCAAATGGAAACACATTTTGATAAATAACTTGAGTTTCTCGAGGGAGTCTCTGGCTTTTGTTATGATGACACAAAATCTATAAATAAAAACAATAAGAAATAAGTATACCTTTTTTTAAAAACAGTTTTGATTATTTATTAATGGTGGACTTATGGTTTTAAGTTTAGTCTGCATAAAATCTGCGTGGGAAGACTCTTTTAATATTTATTATACTAATATGGAAAACAAATAATGTTACTGGGCATTGAAATCGATTTGCAAAATTTTACCATGATTGCATGTTGTTTAGTAAATACAACAGCAACCTATCATTAAAATACATTCGCCATTGCTCTTTCATTGTCAACATTTCAAGCCATGTCAATACAGCCATCCAACTCACCCATAATTATAAATAATGTAGAAAATACTTTATGTTCAAAATGTTATGAGTATCTGAGATAAATAAAACTATATTTGCAGCAAATAAAGTCAATAACAGTCCATGTTATAATTTTCATTTCTATTACAGCGGACACTGAAACTTAAATTTTGCTCAACCCTTTCAAACGGTATTCTGTCGGGTGATTAGAATTTAATTTAAAGTCGGAAATATTAGACTTAAGCTTAGTTTATTTTTCATTGCAGAGAACCGCTTTCAGTTCGTGCATATAGCGTCAATTTCATACGTATATATTTGATCAATTTTAATTATTTCAAATTGACTGTTCAATATGTTATTTACCACGATTTCATAATACCAAATATAAAGATATCTGTAACAGTCTCATAATATTCTTATCTGGACGAACACAAGACCAATGAAAGGTCTATCATTCTTTTGTAAATGCATTTGTTAATGTAAAACATCCTTTTAAAAAAAAAAACAAACAGAACAATACAACTGTTCACAAGCAGACAAAGGTCTACGAAATCGTGGCCTATCGCTTCACGAAGGTATTATGTTGTGATGGGCCAGAAGAGGATAATTGAGTTAGATTTTAAAAGGATTCAATTAGCTAAATTGAAGTCTTTCCCACGTTGGGGAACTACATTCTCTTTACTAAAAGCGATAGCTTTTTCTTTGACAAATTATTAAATGCTAGCTTTCTTACAATATAAGCAAAGGTTTGTAATTATTTACTCCTGCTGAAGTTACGGAAGTTTTTGATCGATCTTGAAACTGGCTAAAATAATATTTGAACGTTAAATAGATTTAATTTCCAGCGATGGAAGTAAAAACTAATTATCTTGCTAACAGCCTTCGGTATCTTTTTAAATTTATTTTCAGCGCTACTCAACAGCAGGGTTAAACCAAGCCTCTGGGTCCAATTCTGTAGGCGGGACCCGGTCTTGCAACGAAGTGGATTCCAATTGCGAGGACAAAACCCCAGAAAAAGTGACACTTCTCACAGGAAACTGTAACCAAGACCCTGAGCGTGTGGTTCCCATGCCCAATTATCAAGGCATATTCAGAGGAAATGGAAACTCCGGTCATTTAGAAGGTATGGTAATCTAAAAAAAAAAAACAAAACTGGTGACCATTCTCTTCCTTAATGAATTTTGATATAAATTAATCGTTTGACGCTCTTTGAAATGTTTTCCGAGTTATTTTATACTGCAATTATAACTCTCGAGTTCATTTGCATGGAAAATCGATCAAATTTTTTTGAATTTCAATGAGGATGAACTCGAGAGAGTAATTGAAGACTGTTAAAGGATGAAAAAGGAAGAAGTCATTGTCTTTAAATATATTGGCAATAGTAACGGTATAAACAACGTAAATATACATTTTCCTTGAAATCTGTTTAACAGAGAGTGTTGATACTCCGAATACAATTAGGAATTGGGTGTAAAAAAGTTTTCTGAAATTAAAAAAAGAGACATTGAAGAAGATATCGGCATAGTTTATATCTATACGACTAAGATTTCGTCTGAAACATCCCATTCCGTCTGAAACATCCCATTCCGTCTGAAACATCCCATTCCGTCTGAAACATCCCATTCCGTCTGAAACATCCCATTCCGTCTGAAACATCCCATTCCGTCTGAAACATCCCATTCCGTCTGAAACATCCCATTCCGTCTGAAACATCCCATTCCGTCTGAAACATCCCATTCCGTCTGAAACATCCCATTCCGTCTGAAACATCCCATTTCGTCTGAAACATCCCATTCCCTTCCTACATCTTTATTTCCGTGTTCATCAACGTCTTCTTATTCATGGCCATTAGCATCTCTCACAAATCTTTGTTCCAGTGCCTTTGTCTCAAATTGTGTCCTTATTACGTATGCTAATATTGTCACCACTCACGGATCCACATTTTTCACTATCATCTCGCTTTTTTGCTCCCACCAACAACTATTTTCCTCTTTCTCCTCTTACTCATTCTGGTCCTTCTTTTCTTCTGCTTCTCGCCCTCAGGCTTCTTCTTCTTCTTCTTCTTCATCTTCTCATTCTTCTTCTTCTTCTTCTTCTTCTTCTTCTTCTTCTTCTTCTTCTTCTTCTTCTTCTTCTTCTTCTTCTTCTTCTTCATCTTCTTCTTCTTTCTCTCCTCCTCCTCCTCGTCCTCATCCTACTCCTCCTCCTTTCTATTTAGTTTATTCAATTTTATTGTCGTTATTTAGACTTTTGTCATTGTTTTCATGATAATTAAGGATAATATAATCGCCATCATTATCGTTATCATCATCATCATCAGCAGCAGCAGCATCATCATGATCACCACCGCCATAGCTATCATCATCATTATTTTTTCATCCAAAACCCGAAATATAACAAACCCGACGATTCTATTATTCCACTTTACTAGGTTGCTTGAGTTCCATATGGGGATGTATTGTGGGAAGCGGCAATAGTTCTCAAGCTACAGATTCATGGACAGGGACCAGCGTTAGCAACATCGACATCATGGCAAGAGTCTATTTCCCCCTGACCTTTGCTATTTTCAATGTGGGCTACTGGATCGTCTATATTTACGTTGAAATAAGTTGACTAGATGGAGAGGTGTGCAACAATGTTCATTGCTTTTTGTAAACGTAATTTATTTATTATTTCATTTTTACCAAATGACAAAAAAGTAATAATAAAACAAAATTGATACAATGCAACTCACTGTCAGCATTTTGTTTATGTAGCCTACCTAGTAGATGTTTATATTTATTTTGGGTTTAAATCTATTCTGGAATTTATGTTAATATTCCTACGACAACAAACAGGGTGACTTGATATGTAAAGTATCTAAGTTAAGTAATTTAAATAACCATAGCTCAGCTTTGTGCATACGTCACAGTACAAATAAAAAGAGAAATAAGTCTTTATATTCTCGTTGATAATTTTACAGACCCATCTCTCTTGGGATAAAAATATAACCTTATCTTTTTAAAAATAAAAGTTTATCATTAATTAAATTAACCAAACTTAAAAAAGTAGATGTGTTAATAATACAACTAATACATATTTTACATAATATTCGATTATACAATTTGGCTTATCATATCGGTACGACTCAATTTTACCTTCGAGAACTGGAATAGCGAATAAAACAAATGATGAAATAGAGTTATACAATGCACTGAACAAAATATTGAGCAATTGCAAAAAATAATATAATAGTTACCTTGATTCTAATCACATGGTTATCTCACTATCTTTTAATTGTGGGAATTATTTTGATTTCATAATTATCATAGCTAGGTATTTCCAATGTTAAAAACTTAGTAAAATATTTGGAAATCGGAACTGCGATTTGGCCTATTGAGTCAGACCACCGTATTCCTACGAAAATCTCTTTTACCAGTTAGGCCTGAGAATGTTAAAACCTTGGACTTTCGTGTAAGTCTCAAGTTTGACCATTTTTGAAATGTTTGAGATTTTTTTCTTAACTGATCGACATTTAGAGTAAAATCTTTTTTTGGTCAAAAGGTAGAAATGGATTCCCAAGAGTATGGCAGGATACGCAGACTATTAATTATTGTGCCTGGACTTCAACTGGAAACAAGATCAAATTCCAAGTTCAATGACCCAAGTTTACAAAATACAAAGTTTAATATAAAAGCAGATCACCCTGACTATCAGAGAAGAAAAAACTCAGCCTTTACACATAAAAATGCAGCGCTGTCAAATCGGCTAATTGCTATTTTGCTGAAAAACTGAAATAATACAGAAAATTAAAAAAATAGAATTAATTCATGGAGCATGGCATCTCGCTCATTTACTTTTATTTTCAATTCAAGGGAGGCCACCATGATAAAAGCTGTTTCGAGAAAAAACATTGCAATTGTTTCCCCTGCTTTTTTGTTTACCAATTCCCCATATTTTAATTCGTTTTTTCGTTCTTTCTTTTCAAAGACACCACTGTTAGTTTTTAATTTGTAAAGCTGACATATGAGATACACGAATGGAGTTGTACACCTCTCTATCAATATTACACTTCAGTAACTTATTCAAAATTTATCATTCTTATTTTTACATTTTGAATTTTGATATAATTTTAAATCCATTTTGTTTTCAAAAGTGTGGTTATGGTTGCTACAGATCCAGTATGAAATACTAAAGAAGTTCAAAGTCTCAAAAACGTTCTACGTACTCATACTTGCTTTTGATTTTACAGGCCAAAATCAAAATGAGGCAAATGTCAACACTTCCAAAATCAGTATTTTAAAAAAGTAATGGATCAACATTAATATAACAACTAAGAAAAATCACAAAATACTAAACTTTCGGGCTTAAAACCCTCCATCAGTCAACTGCCTTTTTTATTGACCGAAGTATCTAGCAAATTACTAGCCAATGAAACCAGCATTTAACTGTTGGTGTCGAAACGAAAGTAAGGCAAATCTGCTCTGCAATCCATTGCTGACAGGACCGATTCTTTTAGACGTTGATAAACTGCCTTTACATTACACATACATCTGACAAACTATACACTTTATATTTATATGATCATTTGATATGTAATTAAATCCATTTTCTCTACTTCTATATATAATTTTTACTCACAAATATCGTGTATGTGTGACACATGGACCAAAACTGGCTTGGATGAGGATTACAAAAGCTACACCTAAATCATAAAATGTGATCCATCGCCTCAAAACGGTATTATGTCGGCAAGAACCAGATGCCAAAAAGTGACTCTAACATTAAAATGATAAGAAATTAAAGATTATATATTTTGTTGCTTAAAGAAACTATGTCCATTTTTCTCAACAAAACATGTTAAGTTAACCAAAGTTTGAAATCTATGGCATGGAAGTCAGTTTTTGTACATAAATCATCCCGGCATAAATACCGTTTGTGACGGTAGGTCGCAATTGTCTATGCAACCAAAACCTTTAAGTTTAAACGTTACGATTCTTTTGAAAATAGGTGTGGACAGAATCCTCTAAGAGATCTATAGCATTTATAAATACAAACTTTGACATCCAATAGATTGTATGCGTTTGATTGAAATTCACCCCAATTCAGCCTGCGGAAACAAGCTAAATGGTTGAAATTAATTTTGAATCTCTTGGAAAGTATTTGGTGAGAAAGGATTGCCGTTATGGCTGTCTTAAAAAAAGCCACACAAAACTGTTAAATGATGTCAACCGCATACATTCTATAGCTCCGATACTTTGATTTAAATTTACATTTTTGATTTTGAACATCACTCTAATTAGATCAAATTTCTTTCTCATTTGTGAATTAACTTTGTTTTAAAAATCAAACCTTCATTTAAACAATCTGAGTGTGAAAAAGTGAATTTGAATAATAAATGCATTTTGAAGAAAATAAAAGGATTGACATGAATGAATGAATATGAGTGAGTGAATGAATGAATATGAATGAATGAATGAATTTGAATGAATGAATGAATTTTTGGCTAAAGGAATTTGAAAGGCTGTACAAACCACAGAAATAACGAATGAATGTATTTACCAAGATGCGAATTATGAATGATCAAATATCTGTAACTAAATAACTGGCATACTCTAGAAAGACAGGTAGTTAAAACTTGGGTCATAAAACTCGTCCTTCACATATCGATTGATTTATATTATCCACATCTTGGCCAAGATGAGTGTCATTTAAATCCATCGATTTTTGGAGAACGAGATTTCTGGCCAAATCTTTAAATACGTTACTTACCAGGGAACGGCTTTTAAGTGGTTAAATAAAAACGGTTACTATGAATGACTTTGAAGTAGATGAATAAAATGTACGAACGTGTCTTTGAATATTTTAAAATAATGTATACATACTGATCCAAAATGTCGTGATTTGTAAATACAATCAAATAATAAATGTTTTTATCGTCTATAATATTAAAAGCTTTTGTTTTCATTATTTCACAAATGATTAAACCTATTTCATGCATTGATTGAAACATGGGGTCTGCATTCAAACTCAATATAAAAAGACATTTTTTTCTCTACTCTTACGTTTATAAGACGCTGTCAGTCATTGTTACATCAATGAAATAGTGAATTATCGGTTGGTGGAGCAATTTTTTCCATACTCTGACTTACTTACTTACATATTTATCCGAACCAGCGACCACCTGAGCTCTAGCCCTTCGGTCTTGTGCCATGACGTAGAAGTTAGATGTCTTTTGTAGTTGTTCCAGGTGACTATAAAGTGTGTTACTGATGCTTGGATTTGGTGGGAGGAATGTGCATCTCAGGTCTTCAAGAGGTTGACATTCAAGCAAGTGGTGTGTTACTGTTTCATTGGGGTGTTGACATAGGGGGCAGGAAGGGGATGTGTCTTTTGTAATTTTGCTTAAATGGTTGTTGAGCGGTATGTGTTGTGTTTTTAGTTGAAAGATGATGCTTTGCTGGTGTCTTCTGAGCTTATTTAGGCAATCAGTCTTTACAGGAGTGGTCATATGGGAAAACATACATCTACCAGTGGTGCTCATTGCCCAACTGTTCATCCATTCTTCTCTCTTATTTGTTTTGATTATTTGTTTCGCTGTGTGTAAGGAAACTGGAATTGATGGTTGTAAAAGTGTTGATCCGAGTCTGGCTAGTCTGTCTGCATTGTCATTTCCTGGTATATTTGAATGTCCCGGTATCCACTGGAGAGATAAGTCTACTCTGTGTGTTGTAAGGAATTCATCTCGTTGAGATCTTAAACTATTGAACGTTGAGGAGAGTTTATCTAAATCGAGAGCTTGGAGACCCGATTTGGAGTCTGTGAAGATGACAGTGTTTTGAAGTTTTGAAGGGTTTAGCTGGAAAACAGAAGAGAGGTGTCGCAGTGAGGCTTCTATTGCAACTACCTCTGCCTCGTAGTTTGAGCAGGAGCTTCCGCTACTCTGACAAAATAAACACATTAAAACAATTTTGACAGAAAAGTAAAACTCGTCCTTGGTCAATCGATTGTATTGATCCTCATCTTTCCAATAAAAAAGGCTTTAAACCCTACCGAGGCCTAAGGACGTCCCAGGTTTGAGAGTTTTTAATTAGATATAGGTAATATTAATCGATCGAAATGTCCGACATGAAACCGTTTTGATACTTTGAGCCACAATTAATATCATGTTGGTGAAGGTTAGAAAAGGAAGAATATTGGTGGATACCATAAGAAAGGGGCAGTTACGGTTTCTGGGACATGTGTGGAGAAGAGACGGAATAGAAAAGTTGGTAACATCTGGGATGGTCGAAGGAAAGAGAACTTGAGGAAGACAAAGAATGACATATTTAACTCTTTCCTTATCGTCTATTTTCAGAATTTTACCCAGAACTTCATTCTCACCCAAACACAAAAATAGACACAGATCAGCAACGACTTTATTTTATATTTTGCTCAGAAAAATGAGCTCTGAAACACTGTGCCGAGGTTTTTTATGGCTATAACTATAACAAAATGAAAATTGTTGGCTGCATCGTAACGAATGTGACGATTTTCCTATGGGTGGTAAGGCGAGGGTTAAATAACCTAAGGATGCCAAAAGTGATTATAAAAGCAACACAGACTGCATGCTTACTGCAGAGGATCGAGATACGTGGAGAAAGCTGACCGACAACGTCCTCAAGCCACGATAAATCATGGATTGTCTTGGAATGAGTTTTGCCTATAGCGTTCTCCGATTATAATATAAACCGAAACGGTGGCACCACAGATGGCTTCTGGAAATACATTAAATTTAAACGCAGAGATCCATTAGGCATAGCAGTTTTACAAAAACCGGATGGAATGGAAACTACTGACACCACAAAGAAAGCAAACATCCTTAACACACATTACAGCAGTACATTCACAAAAGAAAACACGACGTTGCTTCCAATGTCAAGAATAACCATTACCCAAACCAGGATAACCACACAGCTCCAGGGTCTAAATCCTTCCAAAGCAAGTGGCCCAGATCTGATACCAACCAAGATCCTCAAAGAATGCGCAAAAGAAATATCTCCCTATCTATGCATTATTTTCAAACAGTCACTCTACACAGGCCGTGGGCCAAAAGAAACATGCATTAGTCACTGCCATATACAAAAAAGGGAAACGAGATATTGCCTCGAACTATAGACCAGTGTCGCTGACGTCTGTCACATGTAAAGTACTAGAGCACATTGTGTTTCATTCAATAATGGAGCACTATGAAAGACATAACGTGCTTGTCGATTACCAACATGGTTTCCGGAAGCATAGATCTTGTGAAAGACAGCTCGTAAACACCATAGAAGAAATAGGAAAGGCATTAGACTGTACAAAACAAATAGATCTACTTGTTTTAGATTCCTCAGAAAACTGGAACACCATGGAATTAAAAACATTGACCCAAAGTCCCCCTAAAAGACCGTTGATGAAGAAACCGACTCAAAACAGAAGGAACAAAAACTACATTCTTGGCTTCGAGACTAGCTGTGCAATAGAACTCAGGAAGTAGTCCTGCATGAATATAGAAGTGAGAAGTGCAATGTTTTATCGGGGGGTGGGGGTAACTCAAAAACTGTCCTAGGACATCTCTGCTTTCTAAAATTCATTAACGACTTAGGAAAAAACATATCAACCCTTACCAAGCTCAAACTGTTCGCCGATGACAGCCTCTTATTTCGAATCATTGAAACCCAGAACGAGGCAGACATATTACAGAATGATCTTGACTCATTTCTATCATGGGCACAAACCTGGCAGATGTAATTCCACCCCGAGAATGTCAATAACAAACAAAATACAACAAATTTATTATGACTACCAAGATAGCGGTCAGTTATTAAAATACGTGGAGACAATACCCTACTTGGGAATCCAACTAAACAAATCACTGAAACGGGACCAACATATTGATAATATTGTGGCAAAAGCAAATCGTACCCTTGGCTTCCTGGGCGGAACGTGTACCAGTGCCCCGCAAAGGTGAAAGAACAGGCAAACTATGCTTCAGTCAGACCCGTATTGGAATACGCACGCACAGTGTGGGATCCTTATTAGCAAGGTCACATCAAGAAAACCGAACAAGTTCAAAGGGCAACTTCGAGGTTTGCCACCAACAATTACTTGCGCGAACCAGGATGCGTTACTGAGGACCTGAAACTGTTGCGGTGGAAAACACTGGAAAGTAGGCGGAAAGAAAAACGCCTCCAACTTCTCCACAGAACAGTGCATTCTAATAAAACAGCAGTAACTCTACCACATTATTTCGCAAAACAACACTGTACATCCACAAGAAATTATCATAGCAGTAAGTTCACAACCCAAACACACAGAACCAACAAATATAAAGACAATTTATTCCCAAGACCATTAAGGAATGGGACACTCTCCCACCAGAAATCCTAGATATTACCAACAACAAATTTGGTCAACTATTAAACCTTTATCTTTAAACTCAATAACACAATTATACTAGGTGTATATTAGGTGTATACTAAGTATACTAGGTGTATATTAGGTGTATACCAGGTATACTAGGTGTATACTAGATATACTTTATATAACAAGAATTAAAATACGTATTTTCCCCTATAACCAACCGGAGTTTTTCGACATCGGTGAAAATACACTGATTACGTTCATGTAAAGCCGCATGTGCCCTTTTGCCTAAAATGGCTAGAGTTGATTATTTATACAGTGAAGTTCTACAAATTAGTTCCCCAATGGGTTATATAGAACCACATTTCTATTTCATACTGTATAAATCACCAGTTTGGCGTCTTTTTTGTACGGGCACTCCTAAATACAGGTCACTAACTGTAACCAGGTACTTTGTTACTCATGAATCGAGTGTGATAGTGCATGTCAAATGCATTTTCTTCAATTTAATTTTCCGATCTTTTTTGTCACTTATTTGGACATTGATCATGCTCAACATTGTTTGATTTTCTAAATAAGATGAGACGCCGTAATGCTGAGTCAATAACACTCTTCCAAAAAATAATAAGAAGAAAAAAGTGCTGTAATGTTGAGCCATTCGTTAAGACACACATGTGTATGGTTCATTCCAAAAAAAAAAAAAACACGTCCTTATGGATCGCACCTTCAGATGCCGTCTCATAGGCATTCCATGACGGAATATAGATAATCCATCAAACAAACATCTGATGTCAATAGTGAACATACATGTTGAGCAAATTGGGGGTTAATAATCTTGCCCATGGAAAAAAAAACCCAAAATTCCTAAAGAGGGGCTCGAACCCTGTACCTTCTGGGTCATACTGCAATGTCTTAACCTCTCGGTCACTTCCCCCTCCCATAAAGCATACCTTTATGATCAATATTTGGAAAACAAATCAAATCATGATTTACTATTTTTTTCAGGAAAACGGGTGGCCACAAGTTGTCCAGACCGCTTTAATAAATACTAACTGTCGCCTAAATGAAAATATCATTTAAATGATCCCTTTTTCTGTGACAGTCCATGTATGCGCTTACACGCACTCACGTCCACATACTTTTGTATAAATTATATGACTCTTACACCTTACAAACTGCTTCTCTAAAATGCTTTACTCTTCTTGTGTATGATGAGATTAAGATCGGAACATATGCTCACCTGAGTGTATAAAAAAATTGCCTTTCAAAATGTCCAGTCTGCAAAACATTACTTGATTGCTTTTACAAACAATGTTGTAATAAAATAAAACTACAAATGAAATAACATTATTTTGATTTATCCTAGAGAAAAAATGTGTATTTATGGTCTTTTCTTAGTGAAGCTTGGAATAACCCATGAATCAGCCCCATTGCAGTGAGGCAAACTGAGATATGGCAATGTGGCTAACATAAGACCACACATCGCTGTGAGAATTTGAACTCTGTGCCTTTTGGGGACAAAGCAAATGCCATGCCACTGTGCCAAGCCGTCCACTTATGAGTCTGAATGGTGTGATATAAGGTCTTACGATATCTTCTTTAATTGAATAATGATAGATCTGTCTCTATTACCCGAAACAATCATCTACATCCTTTACTTCTCTATCCAATATCTTACTGTACTATCCAGCATCGTTCTCACTAACTGACTTTGGCTGCCCGCACTCTGCAATGACAAATGTCTGCCCATTCCTCCCGTCTGTTGACGGTATCGTACATCTCTCTTCCATTTATATCTGTCCATTTTATGATATTTTTTTTAAAAACTAGACCTAGGACTTCCTCTTCTTCGTTTGCCTTCCATGTTCCCCTGTACCATATCCGATATCAGTTATCTTAAAATCGGTTTATGAGAAGGATCTCAGTAAGCTCTTATATTAAACGGATCGTACTTAGGAGTTAGTAGAGGGCGATAGTATTTGTGAACCGGCGACTCAAAACAGTGTTATGTAGGAAAAGTTTATGTTAAGTACTGAATATAAACTTGAAATCACTAGAATTACACAGTATAGCGGTGTAGTGTTCAGGATATCATAATATTCGCTCTTTATAATATAGTGTATCAATGTTACTCAAATTTCTTACTTTATTATTCTTTAAATCCATTATCTGTGCCTTGCTAATCCAGACATGATACCTTATTGAGGCGATGGGTTAGATATACATGTTATAATCTATATCACGATACATAATATGAGACCAATCTCTGGTCCAGTCACCATATTTGCTTGGAAAAATACTTTTAATTAGTTTTTTAAATCCTAAAGACGTTTCTGTATGCTAACTTTCAATATCCAATTTGTTTATTCTTTGAATACCAAGTGCATGTCCTGACATCAAAAGTTTACAATCTTTTGGATTTGTAATTCGTATGTGACATGATTTGAAGTCGACCATAATACAAGTGAAACTTTAATAAGTGATTTGATAAATCTTTACTATGGCTATTGTGAATGTAAGTAAATGACATACAGAATAGTTAAAAATTATTAGTAAGTGGGAGATTTTTTTTATTTTCCATTTTAGGTCACTTTTTTATTTCTTTGATTTTCGAATCCCATATCATTATCACCATCTTCCTGATCATCAGTATCATCACTTTCTTCGCCAATATAATCTTGAGTATAGCTATCATATTCACCATCATCTCCTTTTTTAAAAATACCTTTTTTCAGTAGATCCACAGTAAGAAGTACTTAATTTTCTTCTTGTGTATTTACAATAATATGATTATTTTGATTTTGATATTAGAAATTATGTTTTGATTTGTGTTCTGTGTTGCTTAACTCTCTCCTTACCAGCCATATTCAGGATTTTCCCCAAAACTTCACATCCAACTAAAACGAAAATATTTTTATCACTCAAACACAATCACATTAAGTCCTTGCGATAAATAATTTCTGTAGTAGACGTCTAAAAATGCTCTACAATACATTGTTCATTTTCTTTTTATGATGTACAAGAGAAATTTGAAAAAGAAAAATGTTGGTTGTATCGTAACGAATGTGACGATTTTCCTATAGTTGGTAAGAAGAGGGTTAGAGTATACTCCCCTTTCGCCTATTCTATCTAACATCAGGCCTGTTCTGTTAATATCTGGGATGAACCAGATTGTTCAAATTGTATTTCAAGTCTATATGAATGGAATTAAGTGGTCTTTAGTTATAGAACAGTTAAGGTCCTATGCAGCATCCAGTAAATTTTGTGCTCAAAGCTCAAACCGTCCAAAGTCAACAGCAACATCGAACATGTAAGAAGAAACATATATTCAAACAGCAACAACTGTTTGATTTTCAATTTAACAGGATGCAAGCACGTAAATGATTAAAAGTTGTCGTTATTCAATCTTAGCCTGTTCCTATCCATCCAATCAGTTACACAGAGTACACATTTTTCGCAAGTTTTTGGCACATTCAGATCCAACAACTGGGTGTCATCAGCATATTGGTGGAAGGACAAGCCAAAGCCCCTAATAACCTTTGGATGTATGTAGAGAACAAAAAGCACAGGTCCAAGAACTGAACCCTAGTAGGACGCTAGTCTGAGGCGTTGTCTATGTCGAAAAAGAAAATGTAATGTCGTCCTAAAGGCGTCATGTCCCAGTTCCGGATGTTGAATGTTGCTCATGCATGGGAACCCATAAAAAGCAATATGGACAAAGAAAATTAATATTGCCCTATATAAATGATCTTGTTTATGACAGCATTGAATATTTATTCCGGAGTCTTGTTCATAGCAATATAAAAGGTCATTTTTAAAGTTAGCACAATAGATGGAGCATTGGATTTACAAGAAAACGGAGTGATTTCGAAACAGTGTAGAGAAGGGTTTTTTCTCATTTCTCTGTCGACCTGGCAAAGATTGGGTAGCTAGGTGTGCTAAATCTATTAGAAACTTTTATTAAATCTGTAGGAAAGAAAATTAAATTACAAACAATCTACTAGCGCTATATATCCGAAGGATAATTGTTATTTTCATTAAACGCCGCAAAGAAAAAAACGGGGGTTTAAACTCCAGGTCTATCAACGGGGGTTTAAACTCCAGGTCTATCAACGCCCAATGATAACATTTTGGTAACGTATCGACAGTTTGCTAACAAAAGCAACTAATATAAAAAAAAGAAAGAAAAGACACAATGTGAAAAAAAGAAGTCAATTTTAAGGCTTGTAAAATCTCGTACCTCCATAGTTTCAAAAACGTTAATTTTGAATTGCCATCAACATAAAAAGGCCATTCACGTCAAATAAAGCAGTAACCTTTATGGATCTTTACTGGGCGACTGTGTCTGAGATAATTGATTTTTCACACAGTGTATGCAAGTTGGCAACCAAATGCGGTTGACGCCACATCAATGGCTGGTTATTTTTTCGCCAGCCAGACGGGTGATAAACAACTCTCGTTGTATTCTACTGGACATAATAGACAAAACACTTTTTTATGACCAAAAAATATTTTTTACATTCATATCAATGGCTTACAATTTGTGAAGTACAGTTAGAAGATTAAGAATTTATCTCGTTAAAAAAAACCCAAGCAATATAGACATCTACTGATCTATGAATCTCAAATATCAACGAATAAACTAACACGACTACAATATGTCCTTTTTTTACCACAGCACAATATATATTCAGGTCTTTGTCATTGCATTGTATGAGTAATTTCCACTACACTGTATTAATCACACTATTAACGTTCAATGTTTGTGTGTTGGTTCGTTATACTTCCGGATGGCAATGTTGTGAGCTTCTTAGCCAAGTGCACACTATCTTTACATATACCCCCCCCCTCTCTCTCTCTCTCTCTCTCTCCCTCTCTCTCTCTCTATCTCTTTCTTTCTCTCTCTCTCTCTGTATCTCTCTCTCACTCTCTCTCTCTCTTTCTCTTTTATAATTTGTCATTCACTATTTTAAAATATCAATCATAGTTCCAGCAAACGTTTAAAATGATAACTAAGTATTTCTTTTCATCTTCACAATGTTAATGGCTATTTGAAAATTTCGAGCACTCTTTACCATGTGACCAATGACCTCGCGCACATGGAAGGTAATATAGATCACCCCATTGATGGGTACGAAAAACTTTTACCAATCAAGTGGTTTGACCATTTGTAAATCCCACGGCATAAGAATTTTGGACAAGCAACCGTGGGCAGGATAAGAAAACGATATTGTAAAATTCTGTGACAGCAGGCATTACGGGAAACCTGCACCAGATATAGCTCATACCAGGGCGGTATTACTTCTTTCTTGATTCCAGCTACATGCATAGTACGAAAATGGGCTAAACTTACGGTTGTTTAACCAAGTGCGTTTTCTCTAGAATGTATGCTTCTGCTAATTGGTCACGTCTTTTTCTTTGCCTGTTAAAGATAACCGTGTACCGACAACCAGTAGCTAAATTAATTACTTGCTAATCACCAGAAGCAATCATCTTTACAGGTCCTTAACATCATTCATAATTGGATTCAGTAGTCTGATGTCACGCTCCCCGGCAACGGCGGCCATCTTGGTTCTAAACAAAGAAAATCATTACTTTTTATTCTTCAAGCTGGCAAGAACTTTTCATATGTCTTGTGATCAGAATGTGTAAAAGTCAAAACATGATCACATTTATGTTTTTTCCCCTCTGGATACGCTTTTATGCTCGCTGGAGAAATATTTCATACGGGCGTCCGCCATTGTTCCGATAGTTTAGAGCCAGTGTTACTAAGTTACCATGCGTCATTAGGAAGGAAGTGACGTTACGACTATTGAATCCTATTGTAACACAGACGGTTGAATAAAATGTATGGTGTCTTCAGGTCTCGCCATGCAGTTCTTTATCACTGTGTTAAAATATTGTGATAAATACTCACAAACTGTGAAACTGACTGATTCGGTAGCTTGACATGTACTAAACATAATTTGGGAATATTTATCAGAACTGCTTGTTGACAGTAAATAAACAGTCACGTTGACGGACTGGGCTAAGTACCATGTAGGAAATATTATGAGTGGTTTAGCATAGTAACTCTCGAATCATCAGTTGTGGTGATGATTGAGCGCTGTCAATCAATGTACATGATAAATAAAATTTATGTTTTCCATTTGCAGAGAAATATAACACGTGTACAGATACTCGTTATAGGCGTGTCCTTAATTGTGGCTCTGTGTGTCTTCTCCCTTATCTCACGACGAGAAGAGACAAGTTGGATAGAAGACCAAAAGGACGAGGTGGAATACGAAACTATAGGAAGTCAGCTCTATGTTAGAGATTACAAAGGCTATCTCTACCCTAAAGGATATTTTGACGTCATACGTAAGCTTTACAACCATTTTTATATCTCCAGGAGATGCTGTGTTCGAGCAACTCGGTGTAGAACCAGAAAGTGCAGCTTGTTCCTACAGAGAAGTTCAAAACACTTTTGCAAAGGAACAAGCAAAACACGAGAACACTCTGAACAAGAGAACATACTTAGTGACATTATGCAGACACTCAAGCAAACTCTCACATTACACCACATACCAAAAGACACAAACACAACATACACAAACAAACAAACAATCACGCAAACTCAACATAAAAGATACCACCATTTCGACAACACTTCACATTGCTCAAAATAGCAATAGTAATACACACAGGATGTTTGTGTATGTGTGTGTGTGTATTATATACATATAAACAATTATCATACACACACACGCACACACACACACACACACACATATATATATATATATATATATATATATATATATAGAAAGCGAGAGAGAGAGAGAGGAAGAGAGAGAGAGAGAGAGAGGAAGAGAGAGAGAGAGAGAGAGAGACTCTCGATAACTTTTTTTGGTGTCATATGATCATCTATAGAATACCATTTTTCAATGTTTTTGCACTGCTGATTGACATTGTACCAATGCTTTTGATACCATACATGCAGACCATAGGGAACAAAATTTCTAGTAATTTACTTCACATGACGGTGTAAAATGTTTTTTTTTTAAATATGGAATTCTTGCACTCAATCTATGAATCCACATCTTAAACAATAATTTAAAAACCGTAGTAAAGCTTGGTTAATGAAATTAATGATAATATGATTGTTTTATAAGCAATCTTGTACTCAATAACTAACATTTTATTGTGATGAATATTAATTTGTAGCCAGTGACACAGAAAATCCATTCGAAGATGTAGATTTGGAAGGCCAGCACTCGGACACTGTTTTACCAGAATGTGACGATCCCGACGGTGTTGATCCAGCTCTGACATATCAACACATAGGATGGATTGTAAGTGGTCCAAGTGTGATGAGGTGCTCTGATTTTGTTTATAAATGTTTGCAATTTTTGTTGACTGGGATGATGAGGATGGAAATGATAAATATAATGATGATGAATATCATAATGATATTGTTGTTGTATTAATATATATAAATGATATTCGCACTGGAACTATATGATAATATCAGCGCCTAAGATAAGATGCAACAAGATAGTTCCAAAATTATTGATAAAGGGCTCATCAGTAGTTCAAACATCAATGGTTTCCAAGCGGGAGATAACATAGTCAAAAGGTATTGACTTATGTTTAAAAAGTAGAGTTTTGAGACAATACCTCTTAGTAGCTTAATACTATATACTACTCCTCAGTATGGCTGTCAGTTTGACAAATCTAATAGCAATTTCAAACTTTCTGTTCTTTAAATTTGATTTCTCCCCAATCAGGAACCGCCAAAGTTTCTACCAGATTATCGAAACCCGTGCTGGTATGGCGTAGATGAGGTGGGCCATAGAGTACTCGAGTGTATTCCGTATTTCTACGTCATCGGAATGTCCAAATCGGGCAGTACCGACTTGTACTTTAGAATACAACAGCACCCACAAGTACAGAAGACAAACAGGAAGGAACAAAAGTTTTTTGAATACAAGAGATTCCATCGTGAAGGTTAGTGATATTTATCATGGTTTCATATTAGTTAGTGGGCTTTAAGAATGAGCCCAATGTTTTTTAAATGCCCCCAGGACATAAGAAACAATAAGATTGCCCAAAATAAATTGCAGTAAAGATATAACTTGAGAAAAAAAAAGAGATTTTAAAAAGTCTTGAAAAGAAGAACAAAATCTCACGTTATTGAAGTGTCATAAATGTTTAATCGTATACATATTTCAAACCTCAAATTCCTATAGAGGGCATTAAAACACTTTAATATTTGTTTTACATATTATTTTTCTACTTGGTATTATTCTTTCAATAGGGAAGCGTATTTCACCTAATAGTGGATTTGAGTGCAATGCCATCATACTCTTGTTCACATGGATTGCCTGTGAAAAAAATGTATACAATTTCTATGAAGAGCATCATCCCTCCCCCCAAAAATAGGCAAAATGCAATTATATTATGGAAATTATGCCCATTACCACCGACGTGAATTTGTCTTACAATTTTTGTTTCCTTCCTAAAACCATGAATTTTTATATAATTTTGATTTAATGTCGAAAAAAGTGTCCGTATCGGCCTTGTGTAAATTTAGAACGATGAATTAAAACTATTTTAATGTAATAATAGCGGGAGTTGCAGTAGTCGTAAAAGAAGAAGAAGAAGAAGAAGAAGAAGAAGAAGAAGAAGAAGAAGAAGAAGAAGTAGTAGTAGTAGTAGTAGTCGTAGTAGTAGTAGTAGTAGTAGTAGTAGTAGTAGTAGTAGTAGTAGCAGTAGTAGTAATAGTAGTAGTAATAGTACCAGCACGAGTACTAGTTGTAGTAGTTGTAGTAATACTAAATACTAGTAGTGCTAGTGGAAGGACCAGGAGTAAGAGAAGAGAAAGCAGAAGAAGAAGAAGAAGAAGAAGAAGAAGAAGAAGAAGAAGAAGAAGAAGAAGAAGAAGAAGAAGAAGAAGAAGAAGAAGAAGAAGAAGAAGAAGAAGAAGAAGAAGAAGAAGAAGAAGAAGAAGAAGAAGAAGAAGAAGAAGAATGGAAGAAGAAGAAGAAGAATGGAAGAAGAAGAAGAAGAAGAAGAAGAAGAACAAGAAGAAGAACAAGAAGAAGAACAAGAAGAAGAACAAGAATTGTGACAACTTGGATTTTTTCTCTGGATGAAGTGCTTCCGTTTGCAACTTATCCAAGTTAACCGACACTATGGTCGAATGGTTGACCAATGGTTTTTGTTTTACGGAGAAGCAATGTAATTTTATATTATCTGAATGTTCTATATTACAGATAAAAGTGATTTTACTTATTACGCAAGACAATTTCGATCAGCAGCAGTAGAGATAGAGAGGGCTATCAACTCATCAGGATACCATTATAAGATTTGTGGTAAGATGACATCCATTATAAAACAAATAATAGGGTTGGGGATCAAATTGTTCCTAACAACCCATGTAAAATTTAGGCCATAGAGCACAGAGTATCTGGCAAATCTAAAGATTATAAAACTATTTTTTAAAGGCTGATATAGATAGTATGCGCTTGGCTAAGAAGCTCATAACATTGCCATCCGGAAGTATAACGGACCTACACACAAACTCTGTGTAACCATGAACTTTTATAGTCTGGTTAATACAGTTTAGTGAGAACAACTCACAAACGCGGATGGCAAAAATAATAACAAAGGCCTGAGTGACGTCATCTGCATACTATCTATACCAGTAACTTGCAAACCCTCTTATTATATTTCAGGCTAATTCTATTATCCGTTGACTCAAATTAATGCGAAGAAAATTTGCTAGGTTGTAATACTCAGTTTTTTTCGACCTCATTGCGAGTATAATTTTTTCTACGCAATTCTAGCAAATCCACATCAATAATTGATAAGGTAATTTTAAAGTTCTCCTGACACTCTCCAGTACTAATAATTTATCTATTCATTTAAAAAATAGGGTTGGCTGTTGAAATTGTTCCGTAAAGTCAATGTTAAATTTTTAACATCGAGCACGGAATTACCGACAAGTCTAATATGACAAAAAGTATTCTAAACCATAATCATCAGTCCTTTTTTTAATTTTTGGCAACTAGACGGTAATTCTTAATCGTTAATTTGACCTTGGCCTTTGACTATCTGATCATTTTCTTTTAAGAAGCATATTGTCTTTCTACATATGATGTGGCAGATAGGCTTTTATTTGTAAAAATAGCATGTTCATTGTATTCGCTTAGCTTAAGTTGCATAATTCCAGTTTGCAAAACATTTCCTTACGGATTTTAATTATTAAATTAAAAGTCAATATGGGTGAAGTTATTTATTTTATCTGTCCACACACAAAAATATGGTTTAGGTCATGGTTGAATTCAATTATTTTATCTGTCCAACTGGAATAAATGTTTGCCAAACAGAATTTTGTTTTTACCCTTTGTTGTTGTCGTGTACTAAACATGATCTGACATTGTTTTCAATTCGGAAATTTATGTATGTGTTTTGCATTTATCTCAGAGCAGAGATCAGAGGATCGACCATGTTTCATTCACAAACAACGTAGTTTACAAATATGCACTCATTCATTGATAGCGTAAGCAAATTACAAAATTGAAATGATAAATGAAAATTAACTCTTTCCTGCAAAATTGCGGCGGGCTTTTTGTTAGTTTATAAAATGGAAATAAAACAGGACTTGCTGGTCACATTCTTTAAATATTTTCAAAACGTACTTGTAGAGTATGGATCTTCATTAATCATTTTTAAAAATCGAGTCCGGTTAAAAACATTTAAAGTATAAGTAATATCCACGTATGTTTCCTCAATAAATCTGTATCGCATATTTATATTGTCAGAATAAGTAGCAATTTTGTAACATAAGGGCAGACATTGATCCTATACGTGTTGTACAACTAATGTATATTTTGAATTTCAAAATAAGATCACAAAATGCATGATACATATCAAACAAATGTAGCAAAAGTTTAAAAAAAATATAAGTGCTAAATTCTGCCGTCACAATATGCCCTGAAATCAACCCAGTAGCGACTGGGTAGCTGGGTCTGTATTGACGAAAGACTAGCCACCATTACAAAGAATAGTGAGCAATTGATAATGTAACAATATTCATAAAAACCGGGATGAACCGTAGCCATCGTTAACTAAAAGCCAAACACTGACCAAAAAATGACGTCAAACGACCAGTCTTTGGTCACAAAAGAAAACAAATCGTGAGTTGTATTCAATAGTTCAACCAATGGGACCACTTGTTTCCATGTGCGCTACTAACGACAACTCACTAGGCGGTGCAGAAACCAAATAATGACGTCAAAAGAAAAGTCCTTTTGGGTTTCAGTGTCACGATGGCTACGGATTAACACAGGCTCACGTAACCAATGACGTTGAAGGATTCATTAATTACTTTTAATTTTGCTCGTTACTAGAATTCAACTTTAAAAAGGCAACATATTTTAATGATTCTTATTCTGTGAAGTTTATATTTCTCTCTCTCTCTCTCTCTCTCTCTCTCTCTCTCTCTCTCTCTCTCTCTCTTAATCTCTCTTAATGCGGCTATGTGGTCTTGTGATATGAAACTCGCTTTCGCATCGGAATGTCCTGGGTTCGACCCTCGCTCAGCGCATAGGTGAGTCCTTGGAATACGTTCTTTACTCACATTCTCTCGCTGTACTTAGGTCTAAAATGAATACCTGGCCGTTACCGTTAACAGCGTTGTGTCTGTCGGAAAAAAATGGTAACAGGCGTCATATCTCGTTCTACATGTTACGTGTTGCTGGTGGTCAGGGACCCTTTGTAAAGCGCTTTGAGCACGTTTGGTAGATATTACTTTATGTAAAAGCTCAAGATTTTAAAAATCTCTCACCCTCTTTGTCATCTTTTAATCGAGGTGATGGATCTCCAACCTACAGTTGGGACAATACAGAATGGTTCCGTCTACCAGAAAACAAACACTGTCTGGAGCCAAGAACTCTAATTGTGAGCTACATCCACCATCTTACTCCCAACGCCAAACTTATCCTCATCCTACGTAACCCAATAGATAGGCAAGTCAAAAAGAAATGATAATCATTTCTAATTTCCTTACAATTGTTAACGTTAAAACAAATTTTTTTGTTACGAAAATGGACATAATTGCCTCTTGTCTGATATATCCTCGATGACACCCCCCCCCCTCCCCCAAATATGTATATATCTTAATTGAAATGTTGATTTGATTTTGGCGTGATCAACTCTGATAGAAACTGTGTTTGGTTCATGAATATACTTAAGTTATTGTGTTGTGCCGACGTGCACATATTGACAAGTTTGACAACAGAATGCTATTATTGGCTTGATAACACATTGTTTAAGGACATAATTTTGTGTTGCTTTCAGAATCTTTCCCATTACAATAATGATCCCATGGCAATTTGGGTTATCGACCTGGAAATGAGTAACCGTCGTGTTGTACTCTTTTTATATTGTTATTAACAACATAATTATCAACATCATTATTATTATTATTATTATTATTATTATTATTATTATTATTATTATTATTATTAATGTTATCATCAACAACATCATCATCATCATCATCATCATCATCATCATCATCATCATCATCATCATTTGACCCAAAACAGTAAAAATGTATCCAATTATTTATAAGAATCTATGATTGATTGCCTGTTTTTGTTTTAATTGATTGAGTAAATGCTATTTATGATATATTATGATATGTTCGTATTGATAATTTTAGGAACAATAAAGCAATATCTAAAATTCACTTATTTATATTACAGACTTTACTCAGATTATTTGTTCTTTGGTAAACGCACCGGTTCAAGAAGGGATCCCAATGAATTTCATCTATGGGCTGAAGACGCTATAAAAAAGTATAGAGATTGCTATAAAGATCATCCTTTCAGATTTTGCATGTATAGCAAAAAGGTTCAAAAAAGCATAAAGGTAAAGCTCAAAAAGTTGAAACACTTTTTAATATGTTTTTAAACACTTGAGCTTCACCTAGAGCAAATTTAATTAATATGATACTATCATCATCATCAATACTATCATAGTCATCGTTGTCGTCATCGTCATCGTCATCATCATCATCATCATCATCATCATCATCATCATCATCATCATCATCATCATCGTCACCAGTTTCATCATCATAGTTATAGCTTTTTAATGTAGTTGTGGTAATAATAATAATAATAATAATAATAATAATAATAATAATAATAATAATAATAGTAGTAGTAGTAGTAGTAGTAGTAGTAGTAGTAGTAGTAGTAGTAATAGTAGTAGTAGTAGTAGTAGTAGTAGTAGTAGTAGTAGTAGTAGTAGTAAGTAGGTAGTAGTAGTAGTAGTAGTAGTAGTAGTAGTAGTAGTAGTAGTAGTAGAGAGTAGTAGTAGTAGTAGTAGGGTAGTAGTAGTAGTAGTAGAGTAGTAGTAGGGTAGTAGAGTATTATTAGTAGTAGTAGTAGTAGTAGTAGTAGTAGTAGTATAGTAGTGTATAGTAGTAGTAGTAGTAGTAGTAGTAGTAGTAGATAGTAGTATAGTAGTATCGTAGTAGTAGTAGTTGTAGTAAGTAAGTAGTAATGGTTTAGTAGTATAGTTCCTTTTATCATAGTATTTATAAATAGTAAACTTGTTTAGTTGATTCCTTTTTATCATAAGGTTTAAATAAGTAAGAGTGTTGATTCTAGGTGATTTGATTCCATACGCGTTCCACTTCTAAATTTGGTAATATTTTGAATTGAATTAGATGCTGAAAATTGAATCTTCTGCCCAGAAATGATATACGCAATTTCAGTTTCCCGAGATAGATAGATAGATAGATAGTGAGACACACACCGAGAGAGAAGAAGAGAGAGAGAGAGAGAGAGAGAGAGAGAGAGAGAGAGAGAGAGGGAGAGGAGAGGAGAGAGGGGAGAAAGAAAGAAAGAAAGAGAGAGAGAGAGAGAGAGAGAGAGAGAGAGAGAGAGGGGTGGGGGTGGGGGGGGGGGGGGGGGTTTCTCATTTTACGTCCTACTGTGGCGAGAGAATATGCCTATACAGCCTTCACCAAGGAATCAGAGATCAGAGCCCGACTGTCATACCATACACTAAACAGCCGCACATAGTTAAAAAAAGGTGATCAACGAAAGATTGGGGCATATATTTTGATTAAGCATTTTTCACGAATCAGCAATTACATCAATTAGGAAGTTTGTTAATCCAAGTTTGTAAAAAAGTCAGCTCGCTCCTCTTTTCATTCTTTCAATATGATTTTTAACTGTGAAATCCAAATCTCTCTCTCTCTCTCTCTCTCTCTCTCTCTCTCTCTCTCTCTCTCGCTCTCTGTGTCTCTCTGTCTCTGCGGTATTTCTGAATTAAAAATAGGTCGTAGACGTCATGTTTCATCCAGTCTACCTAGTATAATTGTGGCTTAAGACCCTTCTTAAAGCGTTGAGCATGTTTTGTGGCAACTGCGTCATATTGAGAATCAGGTTTTTATTAAACTCTCGTGTTCAATATCAAATGAACCGCTTGTTTGTTGTGAGACAACTAAAAGAATGAAAGAGAAACCTTAACACTGTTACGCGACAATTACATATTGCTTTCAAGGTCACTGACACTCGCTTGGTATTTTAAATGAGTCATATAGAAGAAAAGGCATTTATTTAGTTTTTATATTGGCGAACAGTTTCAGAGGGTACGAAAGGGGTGTGATCATAAAAGGGAAACAATCCATATTATGCTGTTCCTATAATTATCAATTGGGTTCTGTCCCATGTGTTGGCTATTCTTTATGTTTATTTCCCATGATGAGATGATAATTCTTCATGAGTGAAATGGAAGCAAGATTTTGCATTGTGTTTTCGGGCATCACGATATTTAGTGTCAACAAAATAGCTAAATCCTCACCCCTTCCCCATTCACACATTCATTAAAACGTAAAGGAAAGATAAATAATTGAGATAAATTATAGCAAAAGAAATTTCATGAGCCGAAATAGTCCATGTTTAAGTTTTTAACTTGCGTATTAAAATGGTGGTCTGTTGTCCATGGATACAAGTTTTATCGGAAACAGAAGATAAATAGATAAATAAATGAATAGTTAGATAAAGAAATTAATAAATAGATAAATAAACAAACAAAGAAAAGAATATATTCCTAAAAGTTATTATCCATTTTATAAATGCCATCAATGACAATATTTTACGTTACATGTTTTACAAAAAGCTTTTTAAAATAAACTACCCCCCCCCCCAAAAAAAAAAAAAAAAAGCAACAAAATATTAAACATATGATATCTACATTAAGTAGGGCATGTAATAGGAAAGAAAACAAAACAAACATTTGGATATGGCATTGCACTTCAATCTGGAAAG
Source organism: Berghia stephanieae (assembly GCF_034508935.2). Taxonomy (NCBI): domain Eukaryota; kingdom Metazoa; phylum Mollusca; class Gastropoda; order Nudibranchia; family Aeolidiidae; genus Berghia; species Berghia stephanieae. The sequence continues at coordinate 79,765,227 of NC_088363.1, forward strand.
TCCAAGAGCTCCCCTGTCAGCATATCGTAATTTTAATGACTAAGAATTTTAACCTCTTTGAATGAATGCATTTGCTACCAAATTCAGTTTCTCGATTCGCGACTTAATAATAATTAAAAAGACCTATTCACACGAGACTGGAATTTCTGTATTATGGCTTTGTGTTTTCTTCGTCATCACCACCACGATCATCATCATCCTCATCCTCATCACTATTATCATTAAAGATAATTCCGTTGGTAGAGCACTCTCTTTGCACACAAAGGATCGAGATCGGTCCAGGTTGCAGTCGATATGATTTTCTGTCCACCCAGAAGCGATTGGGTGGCTGGATATGTTTGATCTGTCGTAAAGTACTTTGCGTCCTATGAATATGATAGCAAGCAATAATTGTTATTATTCGTTTCTATAAACAACGGGTAAAACTCCGGTTCCATGGGCTCTGGAGGACTGCTTTTTATATTATTATTATTATCATTATTATTATTATTATTATTATTATTATTATTATTATTATTATTATTATTATTATTATTATTATTATTGTTATTATTATTATTATTATTCATTATCATTATTTTTATTATCATTATTATAATCATTATTATTATTATTATTATTATTATTATTATTATTATTATTATTATTATCATTATTGTCACCATCATCATCAATACTATTATTATCATCATCATCATTATTTCCCTTTATTCAACAGATGTTCTCGTTCACATCAAGTATATACAGCCGTATTATATTGGATATACTCAAAATATTTCCTCGAAATCAACTTTTAGTTCTAGAGATGAAAGATTACAGCGCTAACATGAAACTGAGGTTGAGAGACGTTTACGAATTTTTAGAATTAGGTATGTCAAAATGGCACGGATGAGCATAAAAAGAGGCCTAATGAAAATCAAAAGTAATATCTGAGTGATGTAAATTTACTGATATTCGCGCCTGAATAAGGTAAGGTTAATGGCGCATTGAACCTAAAGTGAGCCTCTTCGGGGATTCAGGTGAACTAGAGAAAATAACGATACTATTATTTATGATTAAATCTAATGTCAAGTCATAAAAATTAAAACCAATCATGGGGATAATACGAATTGTAAGGATGCAATATTAATTATTCTATATCATTACAATATGTGTGAGCCGTTGCTTCGCCATGGTATAATGTGAGGATTTAAATAAATACTGTATATGTCCTAATGAACACACACTGTGTGCGTGTAAACCCAGAAGGTGAAAGAGGTGAGTGCATAATGTCAATAATTTATAACAACGTTAATTACGTGATGCGTTGTTTCTTATGTCTTGTATCGGTATCCCATGGTAATGGCTTGGTAATGAGGCGGACGGGACAGCAGGAGTGTTATAAGAATAAAACATCTGCAAGATGATTTTGTTTTAGGTGTTTTATTTTTTGCTGTGTTTTGCCTTTTTTTGTTCAAATCGGTATAATGACAAAAAGACCAGCAGAAACAACAGTAACATCAACAGGAACAGCAGCAGAAGTTGAAAACCTGAAGTGTTTTACGTTTATTAGGAGATAAAAAAGTTTTTTCTTTGAACGAAACCAAAAAAAAAAAAAACAACAAAAAAAAAACCCAAAAAAAACAACAACAACAAAAAATTAAAACAAAGAAAAGAAAACAAAACAAAAATCTCATATTTTATTTCGGACCAGTTTATGCCTCAACAGCTTTCCCTAATCTAGTTCGACGAATTAATGTATAAACACGTCCTTGACCCATATCAAAATTGCATAGCGGCACTGTTTTTACGTAAATGAGAATGATCATGTGAAAACTACGTGATACGTGATGCGTTATGCGTGATACGTATTATTTGCTAAACATCTCTCAAATACGCTTCGACAAGATTCCCAAAGTCTACAATACATTCTCTAATATGTTACAATATTATTATAATATATTCTGCGAGCCACCTCGTAAATTTCGTTTTATTATTGGATTAAATGGATGAAGAAAATTGATTGATAGAGCCATCGTTCGAAAACACATCACGTGACTTCACAGGAACCGGAAACTAGAGGTTACAGGGCAATTTCCAAGAACTACTGAACTCGTGTGTGCTGTTTTGTTGTCAAACACCGTTTACAAAAGGTCACGGAATTTCTTTCCAGATTATGTTCTGGTTCAATTAATCAATCTCGCAAAGCAAAATCCTGCCATTTTTTATCCTTCCAGGAAACACCACACAATTTGTTAAGTCTTTTCCTCACTATCAGATGCATTGTCTTCATTCTCATCTGCCTGTTTCCGCATTTTGGACAAGCACGGACCAAACTGTGATTTGAGACAAAAAAAACCCAAACAAACTGAAGTTCGAAGACGCAAACTTGTCTCTCTTTAATGAGGCATATTTTAACCCAGATGTTATGCGCGAGGCTTAAAATTCAAATGTATGTATCTGCTTCACACTTAAATTATACCGCTTTGCGACGATTGGTCACATAATATGAGATATATTTTTTGAGAAAGCGTGTAATTTTGTTTACTTTTATAACCATTCATGATTGATTGCTCTCAATCCCATAGTGGAATAAATAGTAACATCTCATCTAGCTCTTTATATCTTTAAACACCATCGATCATCTTAAAGCCATTTGCGCTACAGTTTATGGCAATATTCATATTAGGTATAAATTAATAATCTATTCTCTATATCTATCCAAATCTAGAACCCTTGACGGATCAACAATTGACAAAAATTTCAGAGGCCAAACAACAGAACACAGGAATATTCTACAATACGACAGGGCCTATGTTGAATAAAACAAGGAAAATGCTATCTCGATTTCTCCAACCTTTCAATGAGGAATTAGCACAAATACTGGGCGATGACAAATATTTATGGCTGGATAAATGAAATGAGGTCGTCAAAAGGTTAAAACAATGTAGCCTTAGGGATTTTAGCCCCAAACAAGTTTAATTAATGTTAGAGAGAAATATAGATAGATAGATAGATAGATAGATAGATAGATAGAGAGAGAGATAGAGAGAGAGAGAGAGACATAGAGAAAGAGAGAGGGAGAGATAGAAAGAGAGAGAGAGAGAGAGAGAGAGAGAGAGAGGGGGAGGGGAGGGAGGTATGGAGGAACTTCCCTTTTTACTTGATTCAATGACTCGTTCTTAATGGTTTTATAACAGGGATACCAATATTAAATTATGAGAAGAGGATGAGAAGGAAAAGAAGGAGAAGCAGATGAAAGCGGAGGATGAGGATGAGCATGCGTTGATGGTGGTAGTGGTGGTGGTGCTGCTGGAGAGGGACGAGGAGGAGGAAGATGAGGAGGAGGAGGGCATAAAGAAGAACGATAGAAAGAAATAGTTTGACTTTAACCATATGTAATCTTTTTTTTTTGTTGTTGATAAGTATTATGTATTAGTTATCATTCTATATTTCTAGACCAATACTAAAAAAGAATTGATATATGTACTGAGCTTATAAATAAAATACTCAAATATTCACTAATGAGATTATGTAACGAATATGATGCATTGTTCATTTTATCTCCTTTATTTTAAAGCATATTTTAAAGTTATATTAAGATATTGTGGCGATCTCCGTTTCCTACGAACTACGAAGACTTACCACATACTGCTGACTGCAAGACTACTCTACACGTCAGATCAGACAAAACGTAAACACGAGGGAACTCATTAAATTTATAAAATTCACTACACATTGCTTTCATTGTTTGTTGTTTCCAGTAAAGTAGATGCTACATTGGTGACCCCGACGTAAAACAACTTAAGAGATATGTATATATTATTATTATTACTATTTACCAGTTCAACTCTTCACAAGAACATAATAATAATAAACATGTCTATCGACGCCGTAGCATTGAAATTGCCCACATTCTCGACCACTTGTCCTTCAGCGTGGTTTGCACAAAGCGAGGCACAATTTGCCTTACGCGATATAACAAGCGATGAAACAAAGTACTACTATGTAGTGGCTGCCTTAGACTCAGACACAGCAACTAGAGCCCTTGCTATTCTATCATCACCACCCAAGGAAGGTAAATATGAAATACTGAAAAACTTCCTGCTGTCTGCGTTCGGCCTTTCGGAAACAGAGAGAGCGGAATCTCTACTCAACATGAATGGTTTGGGCGACTTAAAGCCATCCGAGTTAATGGACAGGATGTTAGTGCTCCTCGGCAAACACAAGCCCTGTCTGCTCTTCAGACAGTTATTCTTAAGACAACTTCCAGCAAACATCAGACTTCCATTAGCAAACTCGTCCAACCTGGATGATTACAGGGCACTTGCCAGAGAAGCTGACAATTTTTTCTACGCTGCTCACTCAAACTCTAACTCCTTTTCAATTTCTCATACTACTTGTGAAGTTGACACACCAACCATGACCAGTGAAATAGATTCCCTCTGCTGGTACCATCAACGGTTTGGTTCAAATGCCCGTCGATGTGCACAAACATGCAAACTCTTCAATTCATTCAAGAAAAACAAGAAGAACCAGGGAAACGCCAAGCCGGGTCAACAGTAAATTCTGCTGTCGACCCGGATTCTTACTCAGCCAACGCGCCCACATAAAAAAAACTCCAACTCATCGTCGTCGATGAAAATTCAAACCGACGTTTTTTAGTAGATACTGGAGCTCAAGTATCTGTCACACCCGCCTCTGCATCAGACAAAAGCTTGGGTTCCTCTGATCTCGCATTACAAGCTGCTAATGGTTCTACAATAAAAACATACGGATGCTTTGAAACTAACATACGTATTGGATCGCGTTCATTCAATGCACGACTTATCAAAGCTGATGTCAAGCGTCCCCTACTTGGAGCAGATTTTCTACGTCATCATAATCTGCTTGTGGATATTCGTGGTCGACGCCTTATCGACGCTGAAACGTTTTCGCACGTACCTTGTTCAGTAAGTTCAGTTTGCGCAAACGCCGAACTCTCACCACTCGAGCCGAACTGCAATACATTCAGAAAATTATTGAATAACTATCCAGAACTACTTCAACCAACATTTTCAACGCAACTGTGAAACATGGCGTGCAACATTTCATCACAACCAAAGGTCGCCCAGTATTCGCACGTGCTTGTCGCCTGGCTCCAGAATAACTCTTGTGTGCAAAAAAGGAATTTTTGGAAATGGAGAAAATGGGCATAATTCAAAAATCAAAGAGCCCTTGGGCTTCCCCATTACACATGGTCCCCAAGGCTGATGGCACAATGCGTCCCTGCGGAGATTTTCGTCGACTTAACGATGCTACTATACCAGATCGATATCCTGTCCCACACATTCATGATTTTACAGCAAACTTAGACGGTAAGATCATCTTCTCGAAGATCGACCTTGTCAGAGGATACCACCAAATTCCAGTCGCTCCAGAAGACGTCCCAAAAACGGCAGAGATAACCCCTTTCGGCCTTTGGGAGTTCTTAAGAATGCCATTTGGATTAAAAAATGCAACACAAGCATTCCAACGTTTAATGGACTCCATTTTACAAGATTTAGACTACGTATTTTGTTATTTAGACGACATTCTGGTTGCAAGTTCAACTGAGGCAGAACACATGGAACATCTCAAAATCGTATTCGAAAGACTTAGAAACCAAGGCCTCGTTATCCGTCTTGAGAAATGTCTTTTCGGTGTGAGATCTCTTAACTTCCTTGGCCATCACATCTCGCATTCTGGATCTGTCCCAATGGCGACAAAAATTGAGGCTGTTAAACAATTTCCACAACCAAAAACCATCAAGTCACTTCAAGAGTTCCTCGGGATGTTGAATTTTTACCATCGTTTCATTCCGAGACTAGCTGAAATACTTCGACCCCTATATAGTGCTTTGAAAGTCAAAAAACAACGCCAAGCATTTACGTGGACGCAAGAAATGTTGAAAGCCTTTACTGACGGTAAAAATGCACTAAGTAACGCTACAATGTTAGCCCATCCTTGCTTGAACTCACCCCTCGCTTTAACGTCTGACGCCTCCGACCAAGCTGTGGGCGCTGTCCTTGAACAACTTAATCATCAAGGTAATTGGGAACCATTGGCATTTTTCAGCAGGCAGTTACGTAAACCTGAACAGAAATACAGTACCTTTGATAGGGAGTTGCTTGGCATTCACTTAGCCATCCGTCATTTCCGTGTCATCATTGAAGGGAGACAATTCGCTATTTTTACTGACCATAAACCATTAATCCATGCCATGTCCAAATCAACTGAACCATGGTCAGCTCGTCAACAAAGGCACTTATCTGCCATATCCGAGTTCACAACTGACATCCGACACATTTCTGGAAAAAACAACACTGTCGCAGATTGTCTCTCAAGAGCAGTTACAAACTCAGTCTCAATTGGCATCGACTATCAAGCTATGGCGGAGTCCCACGAAAATAGCATTGACATACAGGCTTACAAAACTGCATTAACAAGCCTCAAAATCGTCAAAACATCCGTTGACTCGGGTCAGAGTTAATTTGTGACATCTCAACTGGCTACCCAAGACCTATCGTTCCTACCGACTTCAGAAGACCGGTTTTCGAAATTATTCACAATATGAGTCATCCTGGAGTTAAGGCCACAGTCAGACTTATCAGCAAGAAGTTTATCTGGCATGGTCTTAAGAAAGAAGTGTCAGCATGGGTTAAGCAATGTCACAACTGCCAATCTTCGAAAATTCAAAAACATATACGAGCACCGTTAGAAACATTCCATGTCCCAGGAAAGCGATTCTCACATATAAACATTGACCTCGTTGGACCATTACCTCAGTCAAGGGGGTTCACCCATCTCCTTACTATAATTGACAGGAACACCCGATGGCCTGAGGCAATACCATTACAAACCACAACAACAGAAGAATGTGCAAAAGCCCTGATCTCCAATTGGATCTTGCGGTTTGGTATTCCTGTTGATATAACTTCTGACAGGGGCTCACAATTTACATCCACGCTATGGAAACAGATGGCCAGTCAACTTGGTGTGCAGATTGATCACACAACTGCGTATCACCCTCAGTCCAACGGCATGATTGAACGGTTTCATCGGTCCTTGAAATCATCCCTCAAAGCTCGTCTAATAACTCCAAATTGGGTGGATGAGCTACCTTGGGTTCTGCTTGGTTTAAGAACTGCACCTAAGGATGATATCGGTCATTCTTCAGCTGAATTAGTATACGGAGAACCTTTAACAATCCCTGGAGAGTTTATACCTGACCATCCTTCAGACTTCCACGCTAAAGACTTTTTGGCAACCTTTCGGCAAAACGTGTCCCTTCATTCACCACGGCCAACACATCATCACGGCTATCATCAAACAAATTTACCCAAGAACTTGATGTCAGCGAAATATGTTTACATCCGTGTTGACACCCACCGAGGACCCCTTCAGAAGCCGTATACAGGTCCCTATGTTGTCATAACCCCTGGAGATAAACAATTCCTGATCGATGTTGGTGGCAAAGCAGTACGGATTTCGATCGACCGACTTAAAGCTGCATTTGTCGATTCTACGCAACCAGTTTCCCTTGCCACCCCACCTCGTCGTGGACGCCCACCGAATACGAACAGAAAGTTATCGAACAGAAACATACAAAACTCCCGTACTGCTTCTGATGATACTAACGTAGTGCCTACTAAGAAGCTATCTCGCTCAGGACGTACCATTACACGACCTCGGTACTACTAAGATGACTAGTCCGTGTTTGGGGGGGCATGTGTGGCGATCTCCGTTTCCTACGAACAACGAAGACTTACCACATACTGCTGACTGCAAGACTACTCTACACGTCAGATCAGACAAAACGTAAACACGAGAGAACTCATTAAATTTATAAAATTCACTACACATTGCTTTCATTGTTTGTTGTTTCCAGTAAAGTAGATGCTACAATATACATATTTTTTTAACATAATAGTTTACTACTAATTTCAACGATGTTATCATATTTTATGCCTTACAAAGTATTGCCTAATTTAATTTTAATAAAGCCCCGATCAATCCTTAACATTTAGCGTTAACTCACTTGTCACGTACAGCCGACTCAGCATCTTGCATCTTGTTTTACGTGTAATTTTTGGGCAACACTCTTTATCTTTACTGCAATCAACACCTAAGATTTTCATTATTTTTATCTTCTGCAATGGCTCTTTGATCCTCGTATCTCAGTCTTTGTTTTATCGACGCATCTTCCAATTTATACATGTGAAATATATTGCCATAATTTGATTGATTTGTTCGTTTTTTTTTTCAATTATCGAAATCTCTTTAAATATGCTGATAAATTATGTCATGACAAATAAAATTGAACTAATAGAATCACTGATTTCATTTTCTCACGGCGTTTGATTTATTTTCTTATTAAGTATGGTTTATCGTCCTTGCATGCTTAAACCTTTGTCAATGCGAACCTGTTCATTTCAAAGATAAACCAAACCCCCCCCCCCCCCAAAAAAAAAAAAACCAAAACAAACAACATTTAAAAATCATCTACAAACCAATAAAACCAAAATATCGTCTTTTTGTCGATTATTAATTTACAGGTGAGGTTCAATAGTAACATTTAACAGGTAGGACAAGACATGATACGTGTAGGTCGCTATTAGAATATTTTGAGCAGTGACAACACTGCTACTGTTACTCATTTTAGACCTGAGTGTGGTGAGAAAATGTATGTTAAGAGCCTTTTTCAAGCACTCAACTTTTGGACACCCACAACGGGACTCAAACCAGGCACCTACCATTCGGGCTACAATTACTACACGAATTTTCCTGCATCTATATCCTTGCCATTAAAGGGTCAACAAATATTAAAGTCTATAGTTTTATACGCCATCCCACTTGCCTCCATTTGCAAGACCGAGCACCCATAGTGTGTGTATTTTATAAATTAATTGCGCTGTTACTTCCCTAAGGCTATCGTAAGAAATAAAAATAAATGAAACGACATGTCTCAGCATTCCAAGCATGAAACGAGGGCCCGCGGGGGGGGGGAGGATCTAAACAATTAAAAACAAGAAAATATACACGCTGTTGAATGAGCAATGATCATTTCGGATATGAGCAAAGGCCAAGAAAGCCAACAATAGAGAAAATAAAACATAGTTTATAAACAAAAAGTGGTGAATGTTCATAGGTAAGTGAAATAAAAGTGTGGAGTCGCTAATTGAAGATACAGTCCCTGGGTTGTGATATAAATGTTGAAATCTGGTCAACGAGAAAAGAGATGGTTCAGTCGTCTCATCCCTTGATCTCATCTTCTCCTCCACCCTCTATTTATTAAAGAATCCTAAAAAGCTTTCAAAAATCTGACCAGCCGTCTTAAAACTGTACTATGTCTGGAATTTGGAATAGAAAGGTTTATAAATAAGAACTTCTAAGAATTTTCCAAAGAAAGAAACTATATTGATTCTCTACAATAGACCATGTCAACGAATCCTGTTTCATAATTGTGGCTATAAAGTCAGTTGTCCACATCTAGTTCATCCCGACGTAATACCGTTTGGAGACGAAGGGTCACAAATCATCAGGAAAAAATTCCGAGATTCCATAGGAGAAATTGTGCATACTTTTTGGGCGACAATAACTACACACTACACACAGTTGCGACTTTGTGGTCATGTGTCATAACATTCGCCTTCCGACTGGTAGGTCTCTAGTTCGAGCCCCAGTTTGGGCGATGTGAAGACAATTTACTCCCATTCTCTCACCGCACGTATGCGTAAAATAGCAATTTCTCTGTTCAAAAGAAATGTAGTAGCTCATAAAGACATCATGGCTCGCTGAGACTGTAGGGAACAGCTTCTAATGGTTTCACACTACAATATTATGATGATACATGCGGCAAAGTCGCTACCGCATTCATGTGCAATCGAGAAACTGTCCCGGCAGCAGCGTCACAATGCAACGTTCAACCAGATAGTTTACGGCTTCAGGTTCTTTGCCACAACGTTTCCATGTGGGACGAGTGGAAAGTTCACACTGATGAAGCGTGGCAGCTGTTAGATAAATTCCAGATCTCAGTCTGTTTGCAGTCATCCAACTCCTTTCTTGCTGATACAGAAGTCTGGCAACTTGTCTCGGAGGCACAAGAAGACTACGTCTCCCAGTCGCACCCCCCCCCCCTCCCCCCCCCCGTCCCCGAGAGAAATAACTTTCCAAGTCCCATCTCGTACTTGTAACCCCATCGGAGCCAGGGAAGCTAATAAGTAATAGAGTTGTCGAGACTTCATCGGCGATTACTAGAGGGATCGCCCATTCCTCGTCTGAGAGGGGTTATTACCCCGATTACCTTCTCAATTTATTAAACCAATGCAAGGTAATAGTCTACTGCTGGACATCGGGAAAAACTGCTCTTTCAAATGTGTCGGTCAATATTGTTATCATAATAGAAATAGATTTTATAAGACATGACGTCCATTAAGCTTTTTTGTCAAGGACACTCATTGGTAACATGCCTTCACGCGATTACTAGAGTTCATAGCGTGACTTTTTAATCTATCTATGTATTTTTTATTAATATTACGTGCAGAGTTTTAACAAGTTTACAATGTAAAACCCTACCAACTGTGCAGTGATCCTCGACAATATTGGAGGTTTCCACAAGACGAAGAAGAAGAACATCGTGGGTTGAAACCCAGTGGAGATGATTGGATAGGGTTTTTTTTACGACACCCAATTTTTAAAGACGGACTCCCATAAATTCCAATATCGAGGACCAAGTTTAGAATTGAGGTTCTCCCGGTCAACTTACCTAATTTATATCAAAAGACGTAAAATAATGCTGTAAATTTTAAACCTAAATCTTGGCCATATTATACCGCACACAAGCTGTCATCTTCAAAGAAATGTTTTATGCATTGTATGACAACTACATCAATATTCATTAACGACATCGCATACTTTGATTTATGATGACAGCGCCATAAAAAAATAGCCAAATAAACGGCCATAATACCAAGTCATTAGTTAGGGATACAATGGGCGTCTTATCGACCTCCTTCGAAAACGAGTGCATAACAACTAACACCAAACAAGTTAACTGTCGTACGCTGAAAAGACACGTATTTAAAAATTTGTTCAGAATTTCGTCCTTTTAACATCTATCGACATAAATGACCCTCATCTTGACAAAAACTTTCAAACCTGGGATCTCGTGAGGCCGTAGGTTTGAGAGTTTCCGAAGGTCATTTAAGTCGATCGATAATTGAAGGACGAGTTTTCTGGTTAAAATTTTAAATATTTGTTTTTCCAGAGTAGGGCAGTTAAATGGTTTATGGTTATAAGAGAAAAGGTTAAAGATTACTACAGCATTATATAGCTAATACTGCAACCCTTATTATATGACCCTTTTAAATGAACACCAGCTTTTTAAAACTTTACATCTTTCGTGTAAGCTTTTACCTTTTAATGGGATTTCTGAAAACTGAAAATTAAGTTAATATTTTGAAACCCACTAAGATCATCATATCATATAGGTAAGCACCACTACTGGTCCACAAATAACGACCGTATGAAAAGTGCAAGCGATATATCTAAATTTATTGAGGTAACAGTGCCATTGATTAACATTGTTGGGCATTATTAGTTTCAGGTAAAATTTGACAAGCACAAAACAGACTCCGATTGTGTATTGTCAAAATTGTTGGTGACATTATAATAGTGGGGCAGCGTGGCTCAGCGATACGGACTTTGCTTCGTTCCCGAAAGGTACCGAGTTCGATCACCCGCCGCTGTGCTGTGTCGTCTTGAGCAAGTCATCTCGCCCTCGCACAATTTGCGGCGCTGCACTGTGGCTGACGCCATGGTTATTCCAGTCTTCCCTTGGAATGGACCCAGAGGCAAATTTCCCCTATGGGATGAATAAAGGGAATTTTATTTTTATTTATTTTTATGTTTGTTAGTACATCGTGCCATCCTACTGATTTTACATATCAGATTTGCAGATGTTTCACTGATCAAAGATATTATGCAATACATACTGTTTGCAATAAATACAGATCATAGATTTGATACCTGTTGTAGTTTGATCGGACTTTCCATCCTTAGTGAAAGCACAAACACGTGTCTCTGTTCCCGCACAATAAGCCAATTCTATTTCTCTATCGCCATATTCTTATAGTTCAAGTTTAAATTCGTATTCAAAATCTAAATCAACGTTTTATTTCCATGTTTTCTTTCAGGACGTTTAAACTGATCTTTTTAAATAGATAAAAGTACTTTTAATACTAAAAAGCCCCATGGTAATGCGATAGTCACATAGAAAGGCTGCATTGGATAAGAGTTAAAATTATGAATTCAAAACACCCTACTAAAACTATAGAATGTTGCTTTTGTCTTTTAAAAGATGTTCATTTAACCGGTTGGTCTATTTTAAAAACTTGTCTGTACTTTCTCTTGTTACGAGATTTTTAGAAATTTGGAGAGAACGTCTGATGTGTTATAATTTGTGTGGATGTTCAATGTGTTTTAATTCTTTTGGCAGAATTTGTATACTTTATTATGGCTTTCACATTGGTAATATACTGTGTCTGTTGCGAGAAGACGGACTTGTTTTTGTTCAAATTAATTGTCTCGTATATAATTTGGTATTCCCTTTCATATTTCATCTTTCTTCGCATAGTGATCAAAATAATAACTCATCGTGATGGTTTCTCGCATTGTCCTCTTCAAAATATCTTTTGTATTATATATTATTTGCGGTGCTTTTAATTTTTGAAACATTATATAGCATCTAGTCTTTTTGTTTTTCATTGAATTGTAAATTCTTAAGATAAATTAAATATTATTAAATGATGTTGATAACGATAATAACAACTATTATTTAAATCATCCTCCTCCGCCTCCTCCTCCTCCTCCTCCTGCTCCTCCTCCTCTTCCTCCACCTCCTCTTTCTCGTCATCATTATTATTATCATCATCATCATCATCATCATCATCATCATCATCATCATCATCATCGTCATCATCATCATCATCATCATCATCATCATCATCATCATCATCATCATCAGCAGCAGCAGCAGCAGCAGCAGCCGAATCACCATCGTTATGATATAAATTCAGAATATGTCGCCTAATTTTGTATGTATTCATAATAGTGTGCACACACAACGATTATTACACACCATTAGGAAGGTTTAAGTGGCTTTGCTCTAATGCAAGGCATTTCTTTTTCACATAGGCAGGCACCCAACAGCCGGTTTTAACAGTGGTTTACGAAGGTTGCTAATGTACTCAAACTTTAATAAAAGTACTTGACAATAAGCCGTGACTATTCTTTTTAATTAGAAGATAAAGCGACGAAGTTATTAATCTATGATGACCTCTTCGGTGTATTTGGAACTAACAGACGTCATATGTTGATATGGACATGACCTATTAAACTCAAAACCGGTGAATAATAATTCCAATAGATTTTTGATCAATCAGAACACGAAATTTGTGACACACCATCAAGCCCCCTCGTCGAAACATAACTAGTTGTTTACAAACAACAGAAGGAATAGTGTCGACAGATCTATCCTTTGGTATAGTTTCTAGACTGCTAGTTGCGTGTTCTCATTCGATTCACTCAATCTGATAATAAATATTAAAGGTTTGACAGTTTTTGTGTGATAATTCGATGAATCAGGTATGTAAAACCAATGAGTTTTTCACCTAAAGCATCGATGATAATACCGCATTATTCGCGTAAGTTAGCACCGACTAGTATTCTGCCGTACTCTGGAAAAAACATATGTTAAAATTTGGCCAGAAAACTTGTCTTTCAAATATCGATCGATTCAACTGACCCTCATCTGAGCAAAAAACTCTCAAATCTGGGACTTCGAGATGATCCTACCCATTTTAAAGCAGATCGAAAGAACTTTTTTCTGAATTCTAAATTTATTTGATTATAAAAAAAGCATTACATTCCACAAAATTAGAGTAAAACTATGATACACAAATTAGCTGAGATTGTGGTGATTCTAGGTAAGAATTGAAGAACTATTATAAATGTATTTTTTATAATGACATAGTCACTCACTCACTCATTCCCATGAACATCGTCGGGGAAAGGGGGGGGGGGGGTGCATGCGAGATGCAGATATCACCATTCCACGGTCTCTGGTCTTTTCCAGAAGGCTATTAAGATCCGGACCTGTCCACTCTTTGATGTTGTCTTTTCATAGTTTTTTTTCTGTCTTCCTCTTCTCATCTCTCCCTCTACAGTGTGTCCGAACCATGACAATTTCCTGATATAGTCATGGTCAAATAAAGAAAGAAAGTATTAACCTATTTATGAGTAAAGCTTAACAGAATGGTAGATCATTGTATACAGTAAAAATAAATATCATAAATCTAGTACCAAGTGGAAAGTACATTTCTAATATCAATTGAATTTCTTTTATGTTCGTCCCCCCGCCCCTCCTGAAGTGCTATCGAAAGCTTGTTAATTTTTGAAGGAAAGATTGTAATATCACGAAGGTATAGCTGGTTAATTTTTGTTTTGTTAATTGTTTTGCCATCCTCATTAGGAAATATGTTCTTTTGCAACTACTACTAGTGTGCACAAAACAAAGACACAATCATAGGGTTAGGTGGCTCTAAAATTCTGAAGAAATGCATTTATTAATTGATATGAAGAAAACTAATATGCCTTATGACTATCATGCTTTTATGTCTTTAGAGCCAAAGAATCTGGAGTTTTTCTCGGTTATCATATAACAATTGATAGCTAACCCTTTGAGTGGATCGCAGATCATTCTCTGTCAAATCAAATAGGCTTAGCTACCTCCGAATTATTGGGATTAACGGAGAGATTGGGAAAAAAGAGCGAATCAATACCGGTTCAAATCTTTTGGAGTCGAATGCTCTACCAACCGTTCTAAAAAGATCTATCAACCTTAAATAAATCATATAGGCCAAGTTTTCTATATTTAGAAATCCTCAGTGACAACTGGCATTTCATGGGGTTAAATGTCTCATAAAGATAACATTATTGATTATCCGATGAAAAATAATTGATTTCCTATTAAGGCATTGTGAGCACGCTCGTCAATCAAAACACATATGTTATATAATATGCGTACATCATACGTGTTACAAGTTATACCGTGTACATTCACCTGTCGCCTTGCAACCTGAAAGCTCTTTTTAAAAAAAAACACACACACACAACCCCCCCCCCCCCTCAGTAATAGGTTTTAAAAACAGTAAAGACATTTCAATAAATTAGTTGGGATCGGGTCAAGGGGACACGATTTGGGTGGTGAGGCTAGGATAATTTCTTTCACTTCATCCGATGTTACATGATTAAAAATACTAAAATTAGACATAAATTCTGGGGGTCTTATGCAGTCCGAATTTTCATCATCGTTTTGAACAGCCGAATGAAGATCTAGTTTGTTTCTTATAATTTTCACTCGGAGAAAGCAGTTGGAATAGGCGATTGGAACAACATGCTTTAAATTATATCTGATAACACTTCCCGATGACCAAATACTATTTTGGAAAATGCCACAAATCATTTAATATCTTTATTGGCCCTTTAAGCAAGAAAATATATATCTAACATTTCTAAACACAATGTCAAACATTAGGATATAGTAATGCATTGGTAATGAGTTTAACTGGCTGATAATTAAATAAAACAGAGTTGTGACCAGCATTTGCGACAAAGAGTGATGACCATAAATTGGAGTGAGAAAGACAGTCACATTCGAAACGGATCACTTCCCTTGTTTTGTGGTCTGATTTTAAAAACAGTTCGAACGGCCTGCTAGGTGCATTTATGAACGTTATAATGCAGTAGCAACCCTCGTAAACACTGCTAAAATCGGTTGCTGGGTGTCTTTATGGGTAAATCTCACACCCTAGCAACTACATTAAAAACTTGCAGAGAACTGTGAGTGCTGCCTGACGCCTGGGATCGTAAACATAATATTTGAAGACAATTTGAAAATGGAAGACTTTTAATGGAGACAGTACTGTTTCCATCAGCCTTCCATTTCCACCTTTTACTTTAGCACTGAAACCACACTAAGGGAAATACAATAAATGTGTTTATATTATTCTTTCACAGAAAAATGTAACGCAAGGACAGATACTGCTTCTGGTTGCAATCTCTTTTGTGGTGTTATTTGGTTACTTTATCCTTTCACGAAGGGAAGACAAGGAATGGATAGATTATCAAAATGGCGATGGAAAATACGAAACTATAGGAAATCAGCTTTACATAAGGGATTATAGAGGTTATCTGTACCCTAAAGGATATTTTAACGTCACACGTAAGTTTAACAGAATATCACATATTTTCAATTCTGTGTCAAATGGTTAAAATAATTTTAAAATATTATATATTACAAAGAGTCACCTCTATACATATATATTTTGTAAAGCTGTGGAAAATTAAAAGTGCTTCAGTGAAATGAATGACACATTATTTGCTTTTGTTTTTGTTGTTGTTGTTTGTTTGTTTTTCGTTTTTTCTTGTTGTTGTTGTTGCCTCTTTTGTTTCTTATTTAAAGTAATTCTTTCTTTTTTTATGTTGCATCAGATAAATCTGAGACTTTCAAGCCTATGCTATGTGATTTAAACTCTTTTGGCTTATCAACGCATTCATGAATATTGTCCGTCGAAATTGAAACAAAACGGAACCATAGATAATTGAATGGCAACATTTCGTGTTAAATATCATTGATTTAACATGTATTCCTAATAACAGAAATAGAGAACATTTGTTTGACGTTACATCTCCTCTTAACTCCCTTTCTAACAATATTATTTTCCACAATAGTAAGTACGTCTCGTAACACGATACAATATAGATCTACATGAAATGCCATTACATGACATGATTTCAAGAGATTGGATTCATCTTTGAGCTCATCATTGCAATATTTTCTAAAATCCTTGATTGATAACACTGCTAAAACACCTATTTAGACCATGAAGCGAGGGAGATCGTGACGTCCCAGCTATAACTCCGCATTATCTATTTCTAGTCAATAACACGAGAAATCCCTTTAAAGATGTGAATTTGGAAGGCCAACACTCAGATACTGTTCTACCAGAATGTGATGATCCTGACGGAGTAGATCCCGCTTTAACATATCAAACAGTCGGATGGATTGTAAGTTTATCTTCCAATTGTTATTGATTTTTCATGCGACCTTGTTTGACAACCTATAGAAGGAATATAATTGTAGTAATATCCTTCCCTTGATATTATTATGATCAACTTGAAGACGGAATTTTGATGATTTAATAATAAAATTCTGTATAAGATTATTAAATGTTGAGATTATTGAAACGTTTGTTCTTTCTAATTCGGTTAGAATCGGGTCCTTCAACATCCATATTAAAGAGTAGCTATACCTGGCTTGTCCATTTGTATGATATTGTTGATGTCTTTTCCATGTATATAATTAACTATCATTAACTAAAATTGTTTCACTGAAACAAATTTTTAGGTAAATTCTTACAAAAATCAGATTATATTTAGTGAAGCTATAGAATTACCTTAGCTATCACAGTACTTACTCCATTGTGTTATAGCAACACTGTGATACAAAATATGATTAGCCCAATTATTCTTTCCCCACTCTAGGAACCTCCTAAATATCTCTCGGAATACAAAAATCCATGCTGGTATGAAGTCAGGAAAGATGGGAAGGAGGAACTTCAATGTATTCCGTATTTCTATCTTATTGGTATGGCCAAATCTGGAAGTACAGATTTGTTTTCTAGGATAGAGCAACACCCAAATGTGGAGGTGGCGAACAAAAAAGAACATAGATGGTTCGACGACACAAGATTTGCAAACGCAAGTTAGTGGGCATTGCCTCAAAATGGACAAATTGTAAAACAATATCAACATCTATTCTTGTAATTCAAATGATCTATTCCCATGTAGTTGGAGTCATTTAACACATACATAACAATTTATGTTTGAGCACATTTGCATTTCGTCGGGTAAATTTGATTTTTTTTCTCGCCTGGACGACTTTCCTATTATTGGCAATTTGGTTTCCTTTGGTCATGCATTTGACATTTTTGGTTAAGAAATCCGATTTTCTTAGTATTATTTTCGAGTTAATGTGGTAATTGAAAAGGCAGGAGGGATCATAGGGTTTTCCTCTAAACATTAAAAAAAATGAACATTCAGAATGTAGTACGGAATTTAGTACCATAAAGCAAAATGGTGGTTCTCAGATGTAAATAGACTGATGAACAAATTTCAAAAAGTTCAGAAACAAAGGGGATAGGGCAAGGCCTCTTACAACCTTCATAGATTTGAAAAGTGATTTGCGCCAGTTTGTAGAACCATTCTTGTGCTCTATATCTAAAGAAGAACAGCTTGCAAAAACACTGTTTTACCATTTGATGTTAGCTATAGCGTTAATTATAAATTAGCATAATAGCGTAATTACTTACTACTTAATCATCTTCCGGCCTTGAGGCACATAGGGCATCCACCAGACATCTCCATTTTTTGCGATCGGCTGCTTTTGCGGTGGCTGTATTCCAGGACAGGCCTGCTTCCTTTAATTCTTTCTCCATGGTCCTTCGCCAGGTTTCTTTGGGTCTTCCCCGCTTTCTCTTCCCATCTGCTGTCCAGTACAAGGCTGTCTTGGGAAGTGACCCTTTTTCCATTCTGGCCACATGACCCAGCCAACGCCATCTTCTTCTTTTTATTTGGCTATCAATGCTAGTGCAGTCAGCTTTCTTTAATAGATCCACTGTTCTTATTTTTGTAGGCCAAAATAAATTAAAAATTCTTTTTAAACACTTGTTCTGAAAGGCTTCTAGTTTCTGTATTAAGGAGGATGTCATTTTCTAGCTTTCACTTCCATAAAGCAGTACACTGAAAACATTGCTCTTGTATATTTTCAGCTTTGTCTTTCTCATTTTTTGTTTTGATTTCCAAAAGTTTTTCAGCATGCCGAAAGCCTGGTTTGCTTTTTGAATTCTGTGCTTGATATCGTGTTCTGCATTTCCGTCGTCTGTTATTTTGGATCCAAGGTAGGAGAACTCCGTTACCTCTTCAATTATATGTTCATCTATCCTAATTTCACTGTCATGTTTTGGATTCACCCTAATGTACACAGTCTTATCGAAATTTATTTTCAGTCCAATTTTCGAGGCGTTCTTGTGTAGTACGTTTAGTTTCTCTGAAGCGTCTCTGTGTGTACTGGAAACTAATGCGATATCATCTGCGTAGTCTATATCTTCCAGAAAGGATGTCAGTGTCCAGCGAATGCCTCTCTTCTTACCATCAATTGTATTTTTCATGAGCCAGTCTAGAGCCAGGATAAACAGAAGTGGGGAGAGTATGCAGCCTTGTTTTACACCAGTTGTTACATTAAATCTGACTGTTAAATTGTTACCACAGATCACTTGGCATTGGTAGTTGCTGTACATTGCTTTGATTAAGTTGACTATCTTCATCGGTATACCATAATGGCGGAGTATTTTCCACAGGGACTCTCTGTGTAAGCTGTCAAAGGCTTTTTCAATATCGACAAAAATTTTGTAGAGGGGGCTGTTCCATTCAATGCTTTGCTCCAGGATTTATCTCAGGGTAAATATGTGGTCACTACATGACTTCCCTTTTCTGAACCCTGCCTGCTCATTTCTAAGAATGTTTTCAATGTGAGGTAAGATTCTTTTCATAAGGATTCTATTTAAAATTTTGCTCGTTACGGACAGGAGTGTGATTCCACGCCAGTTAGCACAATTTCCCAGGTCTCCTTTCTTGGCTATTTTATGGATGATGCCTTTCTGCCAATCCTCTGGTATTTCTTCCTTTTCCCAAATGTTGGTGAACAATTTACTGAGAATTTTGGACATTTCTTGCGAGTTCGCTTTAAGC
>NC_088363.1:79787595-79845095 GCF_034508935.2 Berghia stephanieae
TATAGCGAAGAAATCAAAAGAAATGTAAAGGTATTTAGATAAAAGTTGATGTTTTTAAATTCTTTTGTAAAAAGAGCGTTTTAACATATACAATGTGATTTTAGAGGCAATCTGCTCAAGTGGTTGAATAATACATTGAAAATATAGATATTAAAGTGTCTAGAACGAAACTTTTGATTAGATATTAATTGAATGAATTGTCGGTACCGAATACATCACAAGTTTTGATGAATTCTTTTTTTATATATAAAGGAAAACGTTATCAACTCACAGAAGGTGAGTCCAAAGGCAATCCCCCTTTTTCAGATTGATTTATATTGTATTGAAAAGAAAATAGAAAAATTTAACTTTGTCATTATCTTAATCCGTTTTAGTTTTCACTGGCGACTTTCATATTCAGCTCAAATCCAACTCGCTTCAAGTTTTCCAATCGAGAGCTAGAGAGTCGCAAAAAATATCATTTCAACCATTAATGTCAAATTCAGTTTAATGTTTGTACTGTAGGTCAAATATAGAGCTAACTTTTCCTTCCATTGCTGCTCAGCAAAATTGGGGAGTTGGGGGGAGGGGGGGGGGAGGAGGAGGAGGTGACGAATTAGCTTCAAAAAGAAATTAGATAATTCTACTGATGCTGCCGAGAAATATACATAAAAGTACATAGAATAAGTAAAGGTAATTTAAGTATGAAAAGTTATATCACGCTTTTTATAATAATTTGCAATGCTCACATCGTTTTATTTATACTTCCAATAAGCCAACTGCAGTGATTTTAACCATTTGTTATAATACATTTCACCCGTGAGGCTTACTTTTTCCCCAGCGCTTTTACAATCTCCTCCGCCGCATGTAAATAATGTCTACTAGTCCTTTGTGCGTAAAACTTTATACGTTCTCTTGGGCGACATAATCAAGAGATTTAGGCATTGTACTGTAACACGTGCGACACAGATTCAAACTATCAAGGCACAATTGAAAAGGTAAGATATGTATGTTTTGATTTTATTATATCCAACAGGTAACATCATTGACATCTAGTATATACAGCCGTTTGATATTGGATATACTCAAAATATTTCCCCGGAATCAGCTCTTTATTCTCGAGATGAAAGATTACAGTGCTAACTTGAAAAATCGGTTAAAGAAAGTTTATGAATTCTTGGAATTAGGTAAGTCCAGAGGTCTGAGTAATTATGAAATTTTATCATTATTATTATTGTTATTATTATTATTATTATTATTATTATTATTATTATTATTATTATTATTATTATTATTATTATTATTATTATTATTATTATTATTAACATAACATATGGTAGAGGGCGAAATAGGATAAAATCCCTTGAATGCCCTTAATATTAAATTGATTGAAAGATTATAATAATGAAAGACGTTGTAAAGATAGTATAACAACTTAAATGTACTCATGTTTGTGTGTTGTACAAACATATATCTTTAACCTGCAAGCAAAGCACACACACACACACACATATACACATACACACATACACTCATACTTATAGAAGATAACCATAAGAAGGTAATATGTATGATACTTACAAGATTGAAAGGCATGTCAACGACAGTGCAGACAAGCACCATTCGCCATATATAAATCTTTCATCATATAATTCCCTGTCTACTAACACCTTGAAACGAATCCATTGATTTTGCATAATCATAGATTTATTATTATTATTATTATTATTATTATTATTATTATTATTATTATTATTTATTATTATTATTATTATTATTATTATTATTATTATTATTATTATTATTACGTTATCTCTCCGTTTACCAAGGGATACCACTATACTCTGTACCAATAAACTACAATTGAAGACGTAAGCAGAGAGATCATTTATTTATAACTCAGGGCCTAACGTTTGGAATTCTTTCCCCAAAACTATAAGAGATGCACCAACTATCACCGTTTTAAAATTAGACTAGATTGAAACGTCATTAATTATATGAGAAATATCTTGCATAGTTCCTTTTATTGTTTTGCATTATCTCGATTTTATTTTAATGTGTCTATTGATTGTATCTAGATATGTGTGTTAATAGATTATTGTTAGATATCTTATTTTATGTCATGATCTTATTGTCAATGCAAAGCGCATAAAGCACGACATCGTCATGATTATGCGCTATAGAAATACAAAAAAAAAAAGGAAATTTGTCCAGTATCATCAACTGCTTTTCTCTCTCTCTCTCTCTCTCTCTCTCTCTCTCTCTCTCTCTCTCTCTCTTTCTTTCTCTCTCTCTCTCTCACTCCATCTTTTTTTCTATCTATATCTCTCCTTTTTCTCTATTCCTGACATCTGATAATTTCTTTTTAGATTGTGTCCGAATTTTAGTCTAGAATCGAGACTATTTGAATTTGTCATAGTCATGGTTAGGATTCTACGCCGAGAGTTAGATAATATATAACACGATGTACGGATGGAGGGAGAGCTAAAGTAAATTTTAATATTAAAAAGTTCACAATGTGATGAATAGCGTCAATCTGGTATTTTATGTCAGAACGAGCTTGATGAAAAATGGATTGAGTTTAAATTCAAAATAATCATAATCAAGAAATGTGAGCTTTTAGACAGTTCTAGAAACAATAGTAACTCACATTTGGTAACAAAGGTAAATATTTTAATTCGGACATTATAAGTTATGAGCAACAGAATCACCTCCGACGTAATATTGTTTTAAAAGTTGATAATGTGATATATCACACACGGATTGCCATTGGATCTGCTTTAGGTTCTTGTTCAATTAATAAATAGTCCCCTTACCTCCCTTTTTACCATATGTTAGAGCGCCAAAGCGCAGTTTTATATTGTTTTGACACCAAAAAAAAAAAGATAGAACAGTTGTTTTGATATATGATGTCACCTTTCTTATTTGATAATTTCGAACATTAACGAAGAGCTGACTGACATGTTGACTATTTACACCATCAATATAAAAACACATTAAATTGATGGATGCCCTTCTTTAGCGTCTCAGCATTTATAGAGTGCTATATCTACTCTACTCACTCAAAGGCAATAGCAATACTTAACATGTAGGACGAGACTTAACGCCTTTTCGGCGCTATTATAATATATATATATATATATATATATATATATATATATACTTTTCAACAGAGCCAACGCTGTAACGGCCATTTCACACCTGAATAAAGTGAGAGCATGTGAGTAAAGAACCTTTTTCAAGGACTCAAGTATGCGCTGCTCAGAGGGAGACTCAAACCAAAGACCTTCTGATCCGAAGGCGAATATCATACCACAAGACCACATGTCTGCATATAAACATACAAATATCAATTTGATTTTCACTTTATATTTCTCAATCTAGAGCCCTTGCCGGAGTCTAAATTAAAAGAAATAGTGGAAACGGGCCAGCGAAATGCAGGAAGACATTATTCAACTGCGGGACCTATGTTGAAGAAAACAAGAAAGATGTTGACTGATTTTCTTCAACCTTTTAATGAGGAATTAGCACAGATGCTGGGCGATGACAAATATTTATGGCTGGACGAATGAAAGACAAAGAACAACAATATTATGTTGGCATGTCGGATTGAATACTCTTAAGTAACCGCAAACAATCTCAACTTAATGTGAATGGACTGAGACAAGCAAAAAGAAATAGATAAGGATGAAGATAATGCGTTTATATGCGTTTATGAATATATGTTTGTGTGTGTACGTGTGTGTGTGTGTGTGTTTCACTTTATTTCTCTAATCTATCTATCTATCTATCTATCTATATATATATATATATATATATATATATATATATATATATTTATATGTGTGTGCGCGTGTGCGCGTGTGTATGTATGTATGAATATACGTGTATATATGTGTGTGTGTGTGTATGCATAGAGAAAGACATGTACGTGTATAGATAAATAGATAGATGGATATATAGATAGAACGATGGAGACCGAGAGATAGGAAGAGAGAGAGAGAGAGAGAGAGAGAGAGAGAGAGAGAGAGAGAGAGAGAGAGAGAGAGAGATAGAGAGAGAGAGAGAGAGAGAGAGAGAGAGAGAGAGAGATGAAAGCAATGAAAGTAAGAAAGGAAGACCATTGCAGCATGATAATAATAGAATGATAGAATGATAATGATAGGCCTTGGTTAGAAAAAAAAATACATGGAGAGTACGGACGAGAGATAGACAAACATATTATAGAGGTGAAAAAAAGAAAGAAAGGTGGTGTAGTATATGCATTATGTCAACAAATCATGTGTGTAATACATTGATACTATCTTATATATACATATATATATATATATATATATATATATATATATAAATATAATTTATGGTTGTAAATGAGACCGACTAGGTTTCTAAAATAGTTAAATCTGGTGATTTTCATCTGAAAAAGTGTGTCTGAAAATCGCATGAAAGAAATATACCAACCCCCCCCCCCCAAAAAAAAAAAAAAAAAACCATCCCCAAAAATTCAGTCTCCTCGACTTAGAATCGAACACCTCCTGATTACCTGTCAGACGTGCTGCCGAGCAAGAGTGATTTTTTTGGGGATGTTTTTTCTCTCCAATGTTTTTCTTGCTTTGTCTGGCACTGTTTCATATACACTTTTTCTGATCTTTATCATACAACAGTGCCTGCTCCTTAAATTGTCATTATGGTTTATCATTTACCGCTTCACACCATCTGCCATTCCCTTTTTCCTGTGGAGCACAGATGATTTCAAATTTTATATACGATATCTGTATCTTTTATACCTAGTTTCGTGTGGATTTTTATCTTATCTTGCAAAGGGACAATTTTCATTTGCTTGGATCCAAGCTGAAGTCCTTCGTAGACAGCTCGGCGGTTAAATCTATGCTTAGTTATCCAACGGTACCAGGTATCATGCATAATTAAAGCAATTTTAGAGTTATTACATGCCAATATCAGTACTTAATATGTCGGGTGAGAGAAAACAGTCTGCAGGATGTTGAGGCTGAATTGGTACTCATTTTACACTTGACTCCATGCCATAAACGTGCCCTTTTCACCCATAGCGAGATTCAAGCCAGGGACTAAAAGTTGGTTGCCATTCCATACTATCACAAAACCGCCGTGAGATAGATTAGAACAATGACCCAATCTCAGTATGTCTTTCATTTCCATTGTATTATGTTATTATTCCGAGAAATAAAAATAATCTCATTAATTAAATTTGTACATTGTGGTCTAGTAAAAAAGATTTAATAATAAGTGTGTACGAAACGACGCCAGATAAACCAAGAAAGAAAAATACAATAAAATAAACCTTCCCAAGAAATCAGCGTGCCTACTATGGCAGTATTCTTTTGACATATAGGTCCCCGGGGCTCGATTTCCAATGTTGGTGACGCAGAGATGGTTCTGTAGAAAAGAATGTTGACAGTCACTCAATTCATTTTCTTCAAAAGCTTTCCGCTTACGGAATAATTTACCTGCGGATGTCAATGTTTCTGAGCAATATTTTAACACTCAAAGATGCACTACCGATTATAAGTAGTAGTAGTAGTAGTAGTAGTAGTAGTAGTAGTAGTAGTAGTAGTAGTAGTAAGAGTAGTAGTAATATCAGTAGTAGTAGCAGTAGTAGTAGTTGTAGTAGTAGTAGTAGTAGTAGTAGTAGTAGTAGTAGTAGTAGTAGTAGTAGTAGTGGTAGTAGCAGCAGCAGCAGCAGCAGTAGTAGTAGTAGTAGTAGTAGTAGTAGTAATATCAGTAGTAGTAGCAGTAGTAGTAGTTGTAGTAGTAGTAGTAGTAGTAGTAGTAGCAGTAGTAGCAGTAGTAGTAGTAGTAGTAGTAGTAGTAGTAGTAGTAGTAGTAGTAGTAGCAGTAGTAGTAGCAGCAGTAGTAGTAGTAGTGGTAGTAGTAGCAGTAGTAGTAGTAGCAGCAGCAGCAGTAGTAGCAGTAGTAGTAGTAGTAGTAGTCGTAGTAGTAGTAGTAGTAGTAGTAGTAGTAGTAGTAGTAGTAGTAGTAGTAGTAGTAGTAGTAGTAGTAGTAGTGGTAGTAAGCTTGCTGAGAAATGTGTGATTCGGTCACAGATTTTTAAAAACTTCGATAAGTATAGCTGCTCTCTCCATCCATGTTGTTAATTGTTTCCATTGTTCACGGTCCTGGGCCAGAGTTTTGAGGCTGGCAAGATCTTGTTGTGACTTTAGTACGGAGGGCACTGCAGTTTTTCTTAGTTCTTCGGGGATTAATTCGGCCCGATCTGAATCCAGGAATTTCTGATATATAGAGAGATCCTGGTTCAGGGTAGTTACTATATAAATCTATAAGTAGAGAACCATACATTATCTATATTTGTGTTCTTGTGGAATGACACCGGCCAGGCTTCTGAATCAACAATCAGTACTTGGTGATTGTCTAACAGGGGCTACCCTTCATCGACGGGGACTTTCCAACTATCCCAGATATAATAATAATAATAATAATAATAATAATAATAATAATAATAATAATAATAATAATAATAATAATAATAGTAATAATAAAAATAATAAGACACTTGTTGAACGCTTTCCATCAAACTAAACATCTCAAAGTGCTTTACAGATAATGAATTACGTTACGAACATATGTATAGTCAAAATGAAATATTGAAACAAAATACAAATCCTTTCTTTAAAAAATATAGCATTGTGGAGAACATTGTGCTTATTTGAGTCAATAAAAAAATTGATACGGTAAACAACTCTACTGAAAGATTTGAAAATAATTAGAAATGTATTTTTTACAGATAGATAAACAGATAACTTGATTTCCTTTTATAATTTTTAAGTCAGTTTGAAAGTTCGTTGAGTCAAACAGATATCATAAAATACTTACCGACAACACGAAACACTCTCAAAATCAACCAATTTTGTCACTGTAAAAAGTTGTCTGGCGTTTTTACGACAGGAGGAACAACCAAAAGTTGACAGATGGATTTTGACCATTGTTTTGATTTTCAGTCGCCATTTTGAGTCCGAGGGTCTTTTTTACTATAAGGGTTAGCTCTAGATCGAATGATTTTTTTCTATTAGGGTTAGTCATAAGTCTTAGTAAAGGTGCTAGGATGTTTGTTTTTCCACAAGTTAAGTAAAGGGGAGACATTCCGAAAGTTCCTACATCCCCAGTATTCTTTAAATTTGTATTTTTACCGTTGATATTTTGTCAGGCGTTTATTTATTCAATTTGTCATCATTTTTTTCTATTAAGGTTAGCTCGAGATCGGAGGATTTTTTTTCTATTAGGATTAGTCATAAGTCTTAGTAAAGGTGCAAGGATGTTTGTTTTTCCATAAGTTAAGTAAAGGGGAGACATTCCGAAAGCTCCTACATCCCCAGTATAAAGTATTCACTTAATGTAAATGTTGCTGATCGAAGCTAGAAGAAATAAGTAATAATGTGAAATTGAATGTAAGCTTCAATTTAATTACAAAAACAGATCACATGAACGTTTCGGGTTTCACCTTTATTAACAAAACAGGATGAATGAAACACCACAGATGAATGATGAATGAGATACTGTGGTAGTGGCGTAGTTACGATGAATAAACAAAACATTGGTTGGCAGGAAATTGGTATGCTCCTTTGTTGTAAGGAAGCACGAATTAAAATAGAATGCTAGATATTTCTAAAAAGTGCGCAATTAATTAAGTGAAAAGAGGGGAAGCGAGAAGGAACTGTGTAATGCAGTTAAGAACATGAAATATAAAAACGTGTAGACTGTTTGTCTTTAAAAAATATATTCTAGCCTTGTAGAGAACATTGTACCATTTGAGTCAATAAATAAAATTATACGGCGCACAACTCTACTGAAAGATTTGAAAATTAGAAATTTATTTTTTACAGATAGATAAACAGATAATTTGATTTCCTTTTATAATTTAAAGTCAGTTTGAAAGTTTGTTGAGTCAAACCGACGACACTAACACTCTAAAAAAAACAACCAATTTAGACACTGTAAAAAGTTGTCAGTTCGGCGTTTTTACGCAAATCTTCGCATTCGAAATAATGTATTCACTTAATTACTTTAAGGATATCAGGTCTACTAAATTTCCAACAGTTTTCATCTATTTATGACATCAAGTATTATTATTGCCCCTTTGATGCTTTCAATGTGATGGTTTCGGGTGGATAATACCCAGGTTTAACTTCTTTGGTAATAAATTTTAAAAAAATAATAATAATCTAAAAAAAAATGGAAATTTAAAACAAGACAATAGAAGTAGCATTGAAGGTATAATAAGGTTTTAGAAAGACCTTATTAAATGTTATGAATAGTCAGATGGCTCCGTAGCGCAGTGGATAAGCTGTCAGACTCTAACCTTGAAATTACTGGGTTCAATCCCATTGTGGACATTATAAAAAACGTTTACTTTATTGAGAGAGACATCATTTTCGTTGTTATAGTTACTGGACATATATTTAAAACCTCAAATCAATCTATTATTATTGTTGTTGTTATTATTATTATTATTATTATTATTATTATTATTATTATTATTATTATTATTACTATATTATTATTATTATTATTATTATTATTATTATTATTATTATTATTATTATTATTATTTATTATTATTATATTTAAAAAAACCAACATCGGTACCATTCAATGTGTTATCGATGAACATTTATATGTAAACGTTGATTGTTATCATTTTATAATATTTTATCATTATCATCAGTGAGTATTCGTTTTACGGGTCTTTGTAATTTTATTGGGTTGTTTTTTTCTTCTCTTCTTCTTCTTCTTCTTCTTCTTCTTCTTCTTCTTCTTCTTCTTCTTCTTCTTCTTCTTCTTCTTCTTCTTCTTCTTCTTCTTCTTCTTCTTCTTCTTCTTCTTCTTCTTCTTCTTCTTTTTTGTTTTTTTTTGGGTTTGTTTTTGTTGTTTTTCAAAAACTTCCCGTCCCATCATTGTTTATGTCTATTTACCTTATCTACGCCATTCACACTACACATCTCTCATTCGTTCTTAGTGTCTTATTCGTCGTGTTTTGTTGATAAAGGGGAAATCAGAAACGTCAACAATATGTCGTCGTCTATTAAATTGAGGCTTACAATTCAACACTTATCGTTATTCTTTCCTTCGAGCTTCAAGCAGAAACATTTTCATTAATCAACCAGCAGCGCCAACGGAGGTGCATGAAAATGGTGCGTTTTGTACACCTCCAGTGGAGGTGCATATAAACGGTACCAAACGCCACCAAACATGATCACCAGAGTACTGTACTGTAAGGTAAGTTCTCGATCCCAGGATCGTCTTTCAAGTCTGCTCACGTCTGTTGAATTTCTTACCACAATCTGTTTTCACACACGGACAACTATATGTTGCTGTGTCACGGGTCAGAGGCTATAGTAGCTTACACTTCATGTTGGGCCACATAGAAAAATCAACAGGGGGATGTACCAAGTTACACAGACAAGGTTGTTTACCAATATGCCCTCATTAAATGATGGTGGGTACAATATCGAATGAAAATAGTTCTTTCCCAGCGAAATTTCGAGCTTTTTAATAGTTGCTTAAATAATAGTATCAAACATTATAATCGGCATGGTGTGAAATGGATTGTGAAAAAGTGGGCTTTTAAAGCGGATTTGAAGTTTAAGATATTCTCGATTGCACTAATGGGTTGCGGGAGGGTATTCCAGAGTTTGGAGGCATAAAATTGAAAGAGCGATCACCAAGAAAAATGTAACTTACCTTTTGGTACCGATAATAAAGTGGTGTCTCGTGATGATAGGTTTAAAGTTTATACTTTCAGAAAGATAAAGAGGGGCTAAATTGTTGAGGCATTTGAAAACTAATAAAGCTATTTGTAATCTATTCTATAACGGACTGGAAGCCAGTGCAAATTTTCCAAAAGTGGGATGATATGGTCGGATTTTCTTTTTTGATTCACTGGGAGACCTGAAAAAAGGGAAATGCAATAATCGTGTTTTGATAAAAACCAAAGAGACCATTACTTTTTTGGTGACATTCTGAAAAGGAATACACGTTGCTGCAAGAACATGAAACCTCCATGCATCTGGTTGAGCGTTGTACTGTGACGATGCTGCCGGGTGGGTTCGCGACTGTACACATATTATGTGGTAAAGAGTTCACCTCCTGGATTGAGCCTTATAATATAATAGTTTGAGACCATTAGAAGCTGTTGCCCCTAATCCCATAGTTTCCTCGAGTTCCCCTCCTGGAGGCGCAAAGTTGAGTCCTTGGGGGAAACAAAAGCTCTTTTCACACTCTTTTACTTTTAGGTGTTAGATGCGACATGGCCGGTTAACGCTTTGTCTCTGTTCCAAAAATTGTAATAGCGCCTTGCAATGCTCGTTTCTCGCCCTTCATGATCAGTGTGGCTATGGCTTGAGACCGCTTATAAAGAGGATTTGAACACATTAATTGGATATAGACGATATTGATAAACACGAGTTATTCTTGTTATATCCAACATCGACAGTGATGCTTAGTCAGATTGGGTCAGTCGGTTTATATAAAGAATTCTTGGAGTGTGTGGCATAGACGTATGAAGACAGTGGATTGACAGTGTCAAAGAATGGAGTAGCTTCTCAATGACATAAAATCCTGATTGATCAGAGATAGCAATTACATGCTTAATGATAACCTACTTGCTTGATCACGCACAATCACATTCAAAAACACAAATACAAAATCACGCACACATACACACACACACACACATGCACACATACACCAATCCAACTCATTCCTTTAAATTTATGAATGTCTTCAAAGTCTTTTGTTATCTTTGAAGAGGCCTCATGGACAGAGGTAAGATGCTCCAATCCAGTTTTGTGGTCCAATTATATATAAAGGTCTATTATCACCAAAATGTTTTCGAGAGTAAAACTGCCAAACCACGCGAAGCCATCGTCGTTGAGTGCTAATCTGACCAATGCACTCCACAAGACGGGATCGAAAGGTTTGAGAATTCATAGAAAACGGATTGAGGTAATATAATTTTTTTTGGTGAAATGTGGTCGCGAGGTCCCAGGTTTAACCCTTTATTGCATAAACAAAAACTGGTGGGGTTAGTTCGTTGTAACTTTGCATACAGCACATATAGGGCCTAGAAAGAGGATTTTCACAACTTATAGGTCACCGGGAGCATTAGGAGCCTTGGGCTCATGCGTCTAAAATATTAGACATTATGCATTCCAGGTTGCGGAATTCGACCGTTATAGAGACAATGAAGGTTATATTATAGCCATCAACACAAGACCTCATATAAAGAATTCCAAGTTTATTTCATTATATTTTAATGTTCATGTAGCATAGATTTATCAATTTTCATTAAATTTATATTACCTTTTGAGGTGTTTTTACCATACATTATACAATGAACAGGACATAATATGATCAATAAACAAGCACATGAAGAACAACAAAGACATTGGAAATACGAATTCTATATGTCTGCCAACTATATTTCAAAACTTGCTTACTATCAATGTAGAGTAGAAGTAAAATTCAATGTAAATTAATTATGTAATTAATTAATTTATATATTTTTAAATCTAATTTATGTATTTACATTTATTTATTTATTTCTGTCTACTGTCAGTACCAACTACTTTTTTCGGTTATGGTGAAAAACATAAAAGCAATCATCTGCCTCACCAACAGGGGTAATGCACAATACAACATTACACTTCCTGCATTTAAATTGTGATTTCCTGCTACAGCCTGGCAATTTGCATCTTTGGGGAAATTTGGCTTCTTTATCACGCATTGAGAAATGATCCACCTTGTCATATCTAACAGCCTCATTTACAGATCTTACTGAGCGAGTATCACTGTGAGCAACATCAGGCATCAATTCAGGGACAGCTTGAATACTTTTTATGAAACCTTGGGCCAGCTGGAATTTAAAAGCACATAAAGAAATTGCACAGTCTGCCTTCTTAGCTTTGTACAAGAGCCATGAGTTTACTACTATAAATCCAGCAGATGGAACAGGATTCTTTTATACCATTTTTTGCTTTTGAAATCCATGCGATAGAACTCGAGCAGCATGTCACACTTATCAACGCCACCCATGCTTTGGTTGTAATTTTTTATAAGGCCAGGGCACTTGACGTAAATATATTCCTTACGTGTACGTCATATCGCCTAACAGTATGAGTCGGTTCAACCCCGTGAATATTTGATCCCACTAAGACTATTTTGTTATCAAACCATTCACATAATAGAATGGTGCCATCACTATCACTCCTATAATCATAGGAACCCCTACCACGTTTTTTCAAATCTTTCATGGCAAGCAGTGGGCACTTACGACTTCTATTTGGCCTTACAGTACATGTGGCATTCAATTTCCTCTCCTTCAGCTCACCAAGAAGTTCAGGGCAAGCAAAGTAATTATCAAAAAAAATATAAGAGTTTTCAGGTTAATTTTGTGTGAGGGATAACACGACTTCACCCGGTTTACCTACAGGAAGAGACACATTTTCGACAGGATTCACTGTGTTGTCTCCAGCAAATTGTAGCCTGACCTTCCCGCATGCACCCACACTTTGTAACCCCATTTCTTAGGCTTTTTCATCATATAACATTTCAACCCATGACGGCCTTTGAACGGTATCATTTGTTCGTCTATAGCAACAAATGCTTCAGGCTCAGCGTTTGCAGTAAACGATCGGTTTATAATGTTTATGAGAGGTCTTACTTTATGCAGCCTGTCATAACCGACTTCACCTTTACCTTTCATAAGGGTATTATCATTGCAATGAAACAATGACATAATGTCCTCAAACCTATTTACTGTCATTGCATTTGCAACAATAACTTGCCTAGTGCCCGGGGACCAATACATTCTCCTAGAAGGTAAACATACAATGCTCATGTACATGCAAATACCAACAAATGTTTTCAATTCTTGCACATGGATCTTGGTACACCTTGTTCTTCCACACTGGTCCATGAATCTATTGCTTTCGAGGGTAAGCAGTTCAAAAGCATCATTGTCAAAGTGTGCCAGAAACATCTCCATGATTGTTGTAGCACCAGCAGCCTTCCCTCGTGGAATCAGGTGGTTTTCCGGATTTACATGGGCGGGAAGATCTTTCTTTACCCAATGGAAGGTCCTTGGTGCCCCATCAACCATAGTTCTGGGTGAAAAACAAAATAAGAAAACGATACCGTACCATTATAAATCAAATAAAGAAAATCATACATTAAAAAATGTACTTTTCACTGTGGATGAAGCACTGATTAGTAAACATTATAAGACTTCAAATTAAAAATCAACAAGTTTGATCCCTTTTGCCCTTCATTGCGGCTCGAGAAGTTTTCCTTTCCATTAGTTAACTTAATGTATTTGTAGCCGATAAAGCCAAACAAATCAGTTCGCTGACACACTTTGGGGAGTTGTATACATGGCAGGGACAACATTCGCCTTTCATTCAATAATGGATTAAACTATTCTCTCACCTTTGCCGTTTGCTTGGTTGTGATTGAGTTGGGTCATTCAAGTCATCATCACATTCTTCAACATAAGAATGGTCAGGAGATTGGCCATCATCATCATCCTCGTCACTAGTTGTAGACGTTTCATCATCTCTATCGGGTACAGCAGGTTCAAAGTTTGGATCTAGCTCGTTATCCGTATCATCTCCATCAAGACGCTCATCTTCACTGTCGCTTGGTATGTCATTTTCAAACATTTGAAGCACCTCGTTTCCAGAATAAAATCTGGATTTAGGGCGAAGACTGAGAAGAAAAAAAAACAACATTTGGACCTTTTAGACGAGTAGCTTGAGCGAAAAAAGATATACAAAAGTATTCAAAAATACATTTATTTATACTTATAAACTCATCTTATTTATTGCTCATGTAATAAGTTACTCAAGCAAACCACAACAGTAGACTAGGTCAAATTCATAAGAGGTAAACACTTAAACAAGTTACTATGTATTAGTTATCCTCTGTGCATAATGTGCAAAATAGTAGACACGTCTATTTTTAGCAACAGGTCCGGTTTGCAGGATGTGTAATATTTTAGACATGTCTATTTTTAGTAACATACCCGATATGCATGCTGTGCAATATTTTAGACATTGGAGATAAAATGCCGTTGTAAAATAACTGTCACAATCTAATGCTTTATGTTCGGCCATAATAAGCTTTAGTATGTATATTATATAATAGGCATGGTATTAAGAGGGTTTTATAACTATTTGAATGATATAAATGGTTGTAAATGTGCTTACCTTCGATTGTTGTCAGAGGCCATCTTCAAAACGCAACAGCGAAAAAATGAATTATTTCCCTTGAGTGACTTTTGGCGCTTTTGTGTAAAAGAGGTAGAAAAAGTGTCTACAAGCATAGCATTGGTAAAATTGGTTGTATATTAATATCAAACCCTCATGAGAACTTCGTCTAAAATATTAGACATTATGCAATAAAGGGTTAAGATTGTTTGCCAAGATGATGGTCATTTAAATCGATGGATATTTGATTGAAGGACGAGTTTTCTGGTCAAATTTTTAAATATGTGTCTCTCCAGTACGATAGTTGACTGATTAAAGTATGCGCAAAGTACCTTCTATAGCCATAAAGATAACATATTGCCCAATGTTTTAATACCACATTTGAAACGCACATCAACGATCACCTCGACGTGTCTTGGAATACATAATGTATTGAGTGCGGTTATGATCCATATTGTTATATTTGTAACGGGTACTTTTTGGATGCTAAAATATTTCTTTTTATCCTCTCTTTGTCTCTAGAAGGATCTTCTTTATAAATACTAAAATGGTGAAAAGATGTGTATGTAACATTGCCAGACAAAGCAGAAATATAAATGCAAGAGAAAACCATTCCAAAAAGTCAGTTTGCTCCGACTAACCACACACATTTTCAGAATTCTGTCATGGACCAGTAGTTGCTTCCTAGTTTGCCATGCTCAAATCTTATGCCTTATATAAGGGTGGTTAGTTTTGAGGTGCTATTGCAAAAAAGCTACAACTATAAAGAGACGTAGATAGAGATGGCTATGGCAAATTGCCAGATTAATAATAATGATAATAATAATAATAATAATAATAATAATAATAATAATAATAATAATAGTAATAATAATAATAATAATAGTAATAATAATAATAATAATAATAATAATAATAATAATAATAATAATAATAATAATAATAATAATAATAATAATGATGATAATGATAATAATAATAATAATAATAATAATAATAATAATAATAATAATAATAATAATAATAATAATAATAATAATAATAATAATATACAACGATGTTCAACATGCAACAGACAGAAATGGAAGTTTTAAGTAGATGTCTTGGACACCCCGTGGCTCGATGAGGATTTAGTAAGATAGTATGGCAAAATGTTGAGGCGGTGAGGATTGTACGTAGTTTGTGAAATTTCGATCTCCACGAGGAGATACAGCAGATGAACAAAAACACCACTGTAGCTTCTCGTATGGATAGCAATTATTGCCAATTGTCATGTGAAGAATAAAAGCATTAAGCCGGCCCTGCTATTTGGTCAGCTATGAGGTGTAAAGGTAGCACGTCTGACAGATAGCCAGTAGGTTTGAGCATCCTCAGTCCAAAACAAAAAGTCCCCTAAACTCATGGAGTCTGAGTTAATCTCGATTTTGTTTACTACCTAACCTCTTCATTATATGATATGATCCAACTATTCAATGATATCACATCTGGCGCCTTGAATGATCAATGTCCCATTGTCACCAAGAATATTATATCATTCGGCAAAAACCCAATGGTACAATGAAATAATAAGACAACAAATACATAGATTGAGGAGTGGGGAGAAAAACTGGAGAAAGTCGAAGCTTGAAGTTCACTGCCAAATATATGTATCAATTCGTAATGAACATAGCAAAGCCATAATTTTTGCTCGATCAAACTATGTAAAGAATACCTTACTCCACGAAAGACAACCCCAATGCATTATATAACAATGTAAACAACCTGACCAAAAGCCAATCATTTTATTCCTCTATATTACATGCCCATAGCTACCCAGGCGAATTAGCTACCCATTTTTCCATTAATTTTAATGACAATATTTCTACTATCCAAAAAGGGCTTGGCAATTTTACTAAACCCACTACGAATTATTATCCACGTCGCTCGAATATTGATTCACCACCTGATTTATACCATCGCCCTTTTACAACTATTGATTCGTTCAGGTGAGCTACTGAAGAAGAGCTTTTATCGATTAAAAAAAAAATGTTCTAGAACAATGTGCACTTTGGACCCTATCTGCGTGCCCTTCTGAACGTATGCCTGCCATTGCTATCATCGTCAACACAAGTCTTCTGTCTTCGGAGGTACCAACTATGTTGGAAACTGTCGTAGTGTGTACACTACTCAAGAAATCGACCATCGACAAAGACCAACTTAACTATAGACCTGTGTCTTATCTTACTTTATTGTCTAAAGTTATCGAAAAGGTGGTTGCACATCGTATTCATAAACATCTCCAAGATAACAAATTATATTCTAGTTTTCAATCTGCCTACAGACCAGGTCATAGCATTGAATATTTACTTGTGATTGTACATAATGATATCGGTAACTACTTGGTTAAGAAAAAAGTGTTATTCTTGTACTTCTCGACGTCGGTACCGCATTTGATACCATTGATCAAAATATTTTTCTCGCCAGATTAAAAAGTGTATATGGCATCAATAGGGTAGTTTTAAATTAGTTTTATTCTTACCTGAGTAGTAGGGGGCAGTTTGTCAACATAAATCACAAACATGTCTCTGATAATGTTCCATTATCTGTTGGCGTTCCACAATTATCAGTTTTAGGGCCTCTTATATTCACAATGTACACTGCACCTCTGAATCATTATCTCCTTTCTGCTGGTTTTCATTTTTACGCTGATGATACACAACTTTTCTTTTCTAATGACTCGTGGGATGGGCACGAAGCTATTCGAAGATTGGAGTCGTGCATCATTGCTATTAAAGACTGGATGACAATCATTAACAAATTAAAATTAAATATGAAAAAAACCCAAAAAACAGCTGTTCCAAAAGTGTAATATCGTCTACCCATATAAATATTGTAGATTGTAAAATAAGCATATCTAGAAACAGAGTCCAAAATCTTAATGTTTATTTTCACAGTAAAATTAATATACAAACTTATATTTATAATTTTTTTCAAAAATGTGATTTTTATTTCAAGAGAATCACTATGCTGGATATTGATATAAGGAAATTATTAGAATTTTCTCTTATACTTTAGAATAGATTATTGTAACACTCTTTTGTCTGGTTGCCTGACGATTTCTATCGATAGACTGCAGAAGGTGCAAAATAAGGCAGTCAGACTTGTTACTCTTACAAATTCGAAATAGCGCCATAATTCTACTCTACATGACCTTCACTGCTTCCTGGTCCACTATAGAATAGATAAGAAATTCCTTTACACACCTATAAATTATCTTTTACTAATTTACAGTTCGTTCTTAGGACAAAATATGTGTCCAAACATTTAAGAAGCCTAAGAAGCCTAAATACTGAATTATTTTACAGGACATTTTATGATTGATGCTGTTTTGTTTTGTTTTTCTTATATAATATGCGTGGGCCTATGTGTGTGTGTGTTTGTGTGTGTGTGTGTGTGTGGGGGGGGGTGGTTGTGCGTTTGAATTAATTGTAAAGCGATGAAGAGCAGTTTTAGGTGGATGCTTAGGCGCTATAAAAATGTATTGTTATTATTATTATTATTATTATTATTATTATTATTATTATTATTATATTATTATTATTATTATTTATTATTATTATTATTATTATTTTTATTATTATTATTATTATTATTATTATTATTATTATTATCATAATTATTATTATTAATATTTTTTGAAATGGCGCAATTCTGTCACAAACTGCTTTTCTCAAGATCGAAGAGACCCAGCTACCCAATCATTATAGCGTAGACAGCAAGTGAGGACCAGAAAATATCTCGACTTCACCCGGGATCGATCCTGTTACCCTTGTGTGTGAAGCGAGGGTTCTATGAACTGAGCTATCAGGTCTCTCGAGTAGAGTTTTTTTTGTGGGGCGGGGGGGGGGGGGGGTTATGTTGTGGATATTAACTCTTTTGTTCTGTCTGGCCCTGTTTTCCTCTCACATTCTGTGTTTGTTTCTGGTTTATCAGAAGAAAAAATATTTTAAACATTCTTGATGTTTCCTTTATACCAGTCCAATTCATACCAGGTTGTGTTACAGGAGTCGTTAGCGTGAAGC
Source organism: Berghia stephanieae (assembly GCF_034508935.2). Taxonomy (NCBI): domain Eukaryota; kingdom Metazoa; phylum Mollusca; class Gastropoda; order Nudibranchia; family Aeolidiidae; genus Berghia; species Berghia stephanieae. The sequence goes on from NC_088363.1 coordinate 79,805,894, forward strand.
TTTGTGGTCTTGTGGTATAATACTCGTCTTCCGATTAGTAGGTCCCGAGTTTGAGTCTCGTTATGAACAGCGTAAAGTTGAATCCTGGGAAAAAGTCTTTTTACTCACATTCTCTCACCGTGCACTTGTGTACAATGGGTCACCTGCCACTAACAGCAATTATAAAGCAATAGGAAAGGATTTCGCTTATAACAGCTATAATAAAATCGATAACTGGTATGGATCGTAACTTATAGATAATTTACAGTATCAAAATTATGACTTTTCCGCTTATCCATTTTAAAGAAATTCGTTAAAATGGAAAGTTCGTTTAATTGAAACTGTAACGATATACATTCAGTATCTGATTATGAAGGAATCAATGGCAATCCTTAACTATCAGACATCTACATTTTATAACTATAAATACACATTACTGATGAATACAAATCAAAGTGAACATTACGCACTTTCAACATTATTTTGATTGCAAAATTTAGAGAAATAGCTTGTGTATAAAATATATGCCAAAGAGGATTACATAAATTTAACGTAAAATGATCAATAGTAGAAATTTATCAATTTAAGATGCATTGTTTCCACAAATATGTGCATACTGGACACATCAAAAAAAAAAATCAATCATGACATTCTAATGACGAGGATGAGGAAAAGGAGAAATGAAAGGGCTATGGAAAGATTTCGTGGCTTCACTCTATCCAATGAACTGTAATTTTCCTCCAGTTTGCGAAGGTTGGAGAATGCCTTTTCCCAGTCTTCCATTGTTATATCATTTTTTGCCTCGTCGGTGAGAGTAAATTCGGTGTTCCACCTCTCGGATCCAAATGAGCTCGATTGGATTCCGCTAACAGTGATATGGGGGAAGTCACGCAACCTCGTGTCAAAACATATTGATTAGACAGTTGATGTTTAAAATTACATTTTCCATGTTATTCTTTGCGATAATGTCCGTCGTAATCTACACCAACCATTAAGTACACGTCGCCTCGAGTCATTTTGTGTTTTGAAACATGGGTGCAGTCACGTGACTCACTATCATCTTTTTTTCTTTTTTTTTTTGTTTGGAATCGTTAGAGTTCTTGAAAGTCTTCATCATCATCATCATCATCATCATCATCATCATCATCATCATCATCATCATCATCATCATCATCATCATTATTATCATCATCATCTATTAAAGATATCAAATACAATGTTAAAAATTCGGCAAGACACTCGTCTTCTAAATATTGATCGACTGAAATGAGTCTCATGTTGTCAAAAGCTATTATAACCCCGGGAGGGGGGAAAGGGGGTTGTAATGCTCGTTCTCATTATCCTTTTTTATCATCATCTTATTTAATTCTTTGTTTTCTATGTCTTAAAATTGCCACCAATCATAGCATGTAAAGAGTGGGGATTCTATCGCTTGTTACATTAAAGTACATTTAAGTTGAAGTACTATCTTTACCAGTGTAACATTATTGTAATCTTTAATCAATAGATTTATAGCATTATTATTAATATTAAGGGATTTCAATGAATTTTATCCTATTTTGCCATATGTTATGTTATGTTATATTTTAAGTAAGGGTGTTAACTAATATTGTATTTACATACCCGATAGGCACTCATTCATTTTGGTTGACATTGCTGTAATTTAGGCAATTGTTGAATAAGATGTAGGTTTCAATCGACAAGTAATTTGAAATAAACCTTTGAAAATTGAGTTTGAATGACTGCATTGAGTTCTGATTCAAAGATAAATCGAATATATACAAAACAGGTCTGATCACGGAATGCCAAGATGGGCTGGGCTTGAATTAGCGTTACAACGAGGAGACCATAGCAATTTTGGTTATCCGACGTCGGTTTCAGAATATTTTCATTTCCACAATAAGCCTTTTTTCTATTCTGGTTATCAGAGTATTTCCATTTCAAACTTTAAGTATTTGGGTCATCAGAATTGTAAATACTTACACAATTCACTCGATATCACAAGGGGCTGTTGAAAATCATACCTCAACAGACTCCCTATTCTTGATTCACCGTAGGACTGGAAACAGGAGTTGGTCTGGTGATCATGGGGTCATCTTACAAATGGACGATCATTCTATGCCAGTGCGCCGCATCTTAAAGGTTCAAAACCATTTTTTTGAGATTATGAACCCAACGTAAAATATTTCGATTATAACGTCATTATTGTTGTAAATAAAACATTCGTTAACTTGGTGGTGACGAATCGAAAACCGTCTCATGCCAACATCCATGAGTCTCCGGTCTGGTTATTGATGGAACCAAAATGACGAATTGATTTTGTTATTGTTTTTAGCCAGCCATTGTTTTAAGTACTACTCACTAAATTCTATCCATCAGACTATAAATGTCAAGGTTACACATAATTTTGTAAGTTTTATCCGGCAGGATGATGTTTTGAGTATATTATCCAAACTCTTAGCATCAATAAAGATCCTTTATTAATCCGACAAGATTTTAAAATCATTTAAGTTAAATATACATCCCTTGCGCTGTTTTCCCATAACAATTTTGATGTAACTATGTTCTCTACGGAAGAACCCGATCATGTCATTCAATTGCCTGGTATAGGAGTGATCACCAAGTCAGTTGACTTGAGTAATTATGCAAAACACCTGTTTGACGTCATTGTATGGACGATACTGTGTGGCTGTATTGGTGTGATGGGAATTGTCACCAATATCATTAATCTGATTGTCTTTGTACGACAAGGGATATGGACTGAAAGGTGTGATTCTCTCTCTCTCTCCCCCTCTCTCTCTCTTTTTCTCTCTCTCTCCTCTCTCTCTCTCTCTCTCTCTCTCTCTCTCTCTGTGTGTCTCTCTTTATATATATATATATATATATATATATATATATATATATATGCAGAATGTGCATAGTGTCTCGTCTTGTCATATTGTATATGAAGCGATGATAGCTATGCTTATTGGCCGATAAATGACAATGCTCGTTAGATATTCTAGTCTCGACGTTTGTCCTTGTGTATAGCGCTTTGTACACATCATCCCACTTGACTCAGGTATAAATCAGTTCTTGGATATTGTCAGAGTATTAGAGTAAAATATTACGCCTAATAGGCGACTGATACTGCATGCAATGGAAATTTGAAACTGTATGGCCAGCAGGGGTAATATATGAAGCGTTGTGTAGTGCACTGGAATATACATATAAATTATCATATTTTTAATGTGCATACTAAATCTGTTCATGGTCAGACGAAAAGAATAAATTGCTATTTGTTTCCACCAATCCCTTCTACCAGTGTGACAGCCAGCCTTGCAGGTCTATCCTTGTCTGATCTGTGTTGTGACATCACCATGTTTTTCCACAGTGTCAACTTTGCCATTTGTTTAGAACCACCACCGAGCATTCCCTGGGATCCTTTGAGGTAATAATATAATATTATAAACATTATCAAAGCGTCGTTTGAATAGGCACCAACTGTACTGGAATCTTTTTGAATTACAAATGCTCAACATTTTAATTACAATTAACTCTGCAGCTATGACTGTTGTTATCGTTGCCACTAGTATAAGTTAACATAGAAATATCTTTATTTGTTTGTAGAGAGGTTAGAGGTTTCAAAGTAAACAATATGTAAATATAATTTACAATCCTTTTTACCACCACCACCACCACCACCACCACCACCACCACCACCATCATCATCATCATCATCATCATCATCATCATCATCATCATCATCATCATCGTCATCATTACTATTATGTTTATCATATCATCAACATCCCTATTGTAAAATCCCTCTTTAAAACGATATAGTCTAGATTGTGTTCTGAAGTTTCAATCCTGTTTGTTGTATACTTGCCCACCTATTTTTCTAACCACAGCATTATGTTCATCGCCAGCGGATGGCCCCGTGTGATGTTTACAAGAGTGACTTGTTGGATCACTGCCTATGTGGCTTTAGAAAGATGCATGTGTGTTGTCTTACCATTTAAGGTAAATCGAAAAGTGTATTTCAACTCTTTGATTTTTTTATCAGCCTATGGCTCTTCTGATAAGCAAATGCTTTTAAAGTGTCTGTTCTTTACACCTGATACATTTTAAATGCTATTGCATTTATTTACATCTTATTTCTGAAAATATAGTAAGTACTCAGCTGCCATTAACAAAATGTCTTAAATTCTAAGTTCTAATACCGCAAGGCTTTGCACTTAGACCAAGCCTATTCAATATGCAAAATTGGCATTTCATTACTTTAAAAAATAAATAAAGTGATTATAAATTCTAATTATACGTGCGGATAATTAAAAATTATGCACTATTAGGTCCCGTTGTCTAGGCATTTCATGAAGGAATATGGGTAAGCCAATGCGACTTTTTAAAAATTGGAACCGACATCAAATTGGTCAAGATTCTAAAGTTCTACAGATAGATTATATGTAATATTTTGACTTATATGTTACAGGAGAAAATAAAAAAAAGGTTAATGCAGTGAATATATGATGGTAAAATTTGAATTTTTCTTTCATAAAACTATATTTGAAATGTAATATCAATATTATATCTATTTTTTTAAATTGACAGCAACAAGATATTGTGCTTATATTTTAGTGAACGAAACTTACAACTTATATTCAACCTGATACAGGAAGGATCTTTCCCCAACATAATAACATCGCATTTTTCTTTCAAAAATCAAACAACAATAGTATAACTGATTTCAATTTCATCCATCTAATTGATGGTTTATATTACAGGTCAAACAAATGTTTACGGCTCCTAGATCAATTGTCGTGATTGTCACAATCTTTACAGTCACAATCGCTTCATACCTTCCCATATTCTACAGTCAACGGCTAGAAAACGACCTTGACCCTGCCACAAATGTCACCAAACTTCGAATGGTTTTTACAGCAAATAAAGAAGAGATCGAGGTCATTTCAAGCAATATAAATGACATTATTCTACCGACCATATCAATGTCCATAGCAATCATTTGTACACAACTAACAATCGCACGATTAAACGCTTCGTCAAAATGGAGGAAGAAAAATGCAAATTCTGGGCTTGGCAGTTCTGAGACAGGTACTGAATTAAAAACTTATCCAAAGAAACAAGACGACCCATATGAAACGAAACAAAGAACTGTTACTTCGGGTAAAACATCGAGCAAAGAGACAAAAGTTGTAAAAATGGTTACGTTCATTTGTACAATATTCATTATCTGTAACCTACCTTGTGTTATTTTGTTCTATGTTAAATTATTGGTCCCTGGGTTTCATAACTCTGGACGCTACAATAATTTATACTATTCAATGTTTGCCTTGGATTTCATGCTGGAAACGATTAATTCGAGTATTAATATCGTTGTATATTATAACATGAGTACCAAATACAAGCAAGAGTTTAGAACTTTGTTTGGAATGAAAGACAAAATTTGAACACGTAAGCATTTCATATAGAAGAAAATACAAAGATCTCTTTAAAAATGTGCGATGTAAAAAAACATATTATATATAATTGCGTAACAAAAGCAGTACAGCATAAGCCCAACTGTTTTCGCCTTAGCAATCAGAACCTAGGTACGAAATCAAATAAACTTTTTTCTAATGTTGATGCTGTGCGTTAAAGTAGAATAGTCATCAGTTCGGCCCACCAGTTGAACCATACCAATACACAAAACTATGCGTGACATTAAATGCTTATCGTCCGATTGAATGTGATTGGTGAGAAACAATCACCCATTTAGGAGTCTAAAAGCAATAATAAAGAGAGAAGTGACGTCAATATTATTCATTATATACCCCAACGTATTTCAATTTTGAGAATTGTATTGAAAGTATTTGAGGTTCTAATAAGTCATATCTACACACAATGCAATACTATGACGTTCTATTAAAAGACAAAACAGAGAGAGAGAGAGAGAGAGAGAGAGAGAGAGAGAGAGAGAGAGAGAGAGAGAGAGAGAGAGAGAGAGAGAGAGAGAGAGAGAGAGAATTAGTTTGCAAATATATCAAAATGCACTTTTGATTTATTAATTTTGAAAACGTTCAAATTTATTTGGCGCTTGCCGAATTTGGACTGGACAAGGAATGAATTTGGCTACGTAACGTTTAAATTTGGTTTCGATTGCCGAAATTTTATTGGAAAGTGCCGAAATTAGTCTGCGTTATTGAATTTGGACCATGGCTGTTCCATTTCCTTGGGAAAAGGTGTAATGGTAATGGCAATAATAATAATAATAATAATAATAATAATAATAATAATAATAATAATAATAATAATAATAATAATAATAATAATAATAATAATAAATTATGCATCCCTTTCAACAAGAATCGTATCCCAGTGTCTGCTGGCTGCTTTACAATAGTATTTACTTAATTATAATTTCAAGATCATTAGGATTCTGAAAAGCGAATATAAAATTGCAAAGACAAGGAGTATAATTACGTTGTGTTGTCTTTCTTTACGATAACGAATACAATTATTATCAAATTTCATATTTATGGTTAAAAATTCAGTATCCAAGACAGGGTTCATCTCTACAATAGATAGTTCAAAATTGACGTCGCTCATGTCTTTGTTATTGTTTTTTGCCATCCGCGTTTATGAGTAATGCTCACTGAACTGTATTAACCCGACTATAAACGTTCATGGATACACACAGTTTTGTGTGTTGGTCCGTTAAACTTCCAGATGGCAATGTTATGAGCTTCTTAGCCATGCGCATACTATCTATATACTGCATTGAGATGTAGGCAGTGTTACATTTCTGGTTTATATTCGAGCTACCTTTCCTTTGCCTCATCTTTTCACAGTCTCTTTTTGCAAGCCATGATATTATACTTTGTTTGAATCCTTATTTTTTTATCTGTCCTATTTGTCCTTGTTTTCTTTTTCATAGTCGCGTATAAAGATTAAAGTGCTGTCAGATCTTAATATAATGTTGAAATAACAACATCGCTAAATTCTACAGTATTGCCTCTTCATAAAATCACATGTCATCATCAGCATCATCATCATCATCCTCGTTGTCGTCGTCGTCATTATCGTCATTATCATCACCAACATCATCATCATAATCAACATCGTCCTCACCATCATCATCATCATCATCATCATCATCATCATCATCATCATCATCATCATCATCATCATCATCATCATCGTCATCATCATCATCATCATCATCCTCCTCCTCCTCGTCCTCATCCTCCTCATCATCATCATCATCATCATCATCATCATCGTTATCAAACTTATCATCATCGTGGTCGTCGTCAACATTATCACTATCATCATCATCATCATCATCATCATCATCATCATCATCATCATCATCATCATCATCATCATCACCAAATGCTGGGGATACCATAAAGAAAAAGACAAAGCAGAAAAAGATAAAACATACATGGCGACTTTATATTTTATTTATATGCATGATACATGATTAGCTACTGTTGTTCGTAATGGCAATGATGATGATGATGATGATGATGACGACGACGACGATCATGATGATGATCATAAAGTTGAGGAGGATGGTAATGATAATGCTGATAATAATAATGATTTATAGTATGTTGAAATAGAAATGTCCAATAAATATATCGATAATTTACTTATATTAATGATACTTATGTTGGCATCGTATATAATCGTTTAGTAAATTAAATAGTCATAAAATCAATTATTCCAATCTAAACTGACTATGAAATAGGATTCAATAGTCGTAACGTCGCTTCCTTCCTAATGACGCATGGTAACTTAGTAACACTGGCTCTAAACTATCGGAACAATGGCGGACGCCGTATGAAATATTTCTCCGGCGAGCATAAAAGCGTATCCAGAGGGAGAAAAAACAATTAAATTCGATCACGTTTTGACTTTTACACATTCTGATCACAAGGCATATGAAAAGTTCTAGCCAGCATGAAGAATAAAAAGTAATGATTTTCTTTGTTTAGAACCAAGATGGCCGCCGTTGCCGAGGACGTGGCATCAGACTACTGAATCCAATTGAGTTAAGCAAATAATGCTAGATGGCTAGAGCGTAAGGTTGTTCACATATGGAATAAAACACAGCATTGAAATCCACAAAAGACATGGCTTTTTCAACAATATATTGTACATATTGCGTGGCATTGCGTCAAGATTTTACATGCCCTTAAGGAGAGAACTTCAACATAGCACTGCGCATGCGTCTCTCTTATCAACTGAGGAAATCTATCGTTTGGTTAATGAGATATTACTTTGAAATGTTATTATATACATAATTTTATAAAATAAAAATATAACCAATGAATTTATTTTGATGAAAAGTTCACGCACAGTGATGCACCAGTTAAATTGGTTCTCCGCCATCTTTTAGTCTGAGTTACCAATCCGTGAAGTCAGTGATTTTACGGTTGGTAATCTTAAAATCTTGGGTGTGTTCCTTATTTTTCATTCTTTGCAACACATCACTGTGAACTTTTCATCCAAATAAGTTATTTGGTTATATTTTTATATTATAAAAGTATGTATATAATAGCATTTTTAAAGTGATATCTCATTAACCAAACGATAGATTTCCTCAGTTGATAAGAGAGACGCATACGCAATACTATGTTGACGTTCTCTCTTTAAGGGAATGTCACAGCGGCGTGGCGTATTGACGGCATATGGTGGTGCCATGATAAGAAGAAAAAAAATTCTTAAACAGTGAACACGATAAAGATGAGACAGCACGTTAAAAACTCTCTTTTTTGGAAGGGTGGGGGGAAGGTCGATGGTTTCTACGAGTAGACAAAACTCACAAAAACAAATAATTCATGAAAACAACAAGCCACAACACTGAGATATAAGTCCCGTGTGAAAAGATCTTTGTAATTATTCTTTGTCAACCATATAAAGGATTGGATTTGGTAGATAATGCAATCAAGATGTGATAAATGTAAATCAAAAGAGAAAAAAAAAACCTATGACAGAAATTACTTACTTGTAGTATTTGTAAAGAAAATCTGCACGGCGATGTTTCATCTCTGCAAATCTTTTTAGAATTTGTTTATTGAAATCTGGAATGGTATCTATTTCAGCTTTGTGAGTTGACAGAATCATTAACTAATTTAACAGCTCTTGTTTCATTGAATTTTGCAAGGAATTTTTCACTCTTTTAAGGGTGCTAAACAACGTTCAGGAGGTCAAGAAATACGATGGAAGTGGTTAAGATAACTATAGCCTATAAATGTCTATGATTTGTCAGTGTCTGTTGTTTCTGTAAAAAGTAGACAATGAAAACAAAAGAAACGTTTTTTTTCTAAACTAACTGTGAGCCATCCATGTCTGTCATACCATGTCACTGAAAAAGAGCGTTTTCGAGATTTCCACACCTGTGTTAATTCAAAATCAGTTGGTTGGTGAGGAACTAGTCTTTTTTTTCTAATTTGTCATCTAGTGTCAATCTCCCAAACGGTCGGTGAAGTAAAGAGTCAACTTGATTCATTGCAATTCATTGTTTAACAAAACAAAACTTCAAAGTATATCTCAAATAATGGAAATCAGTGAAATACGATTAATGATTGCACAAATGAAAGGTAGATTCAGATCTTAAAGCATCACAAAGAAAAAATCACTCCACCTAAGTACTTACGAAATCAAAAAAAAACACACCAAAGTATAACTGTTGACAATCTTCGCTTTCTTTCTCTGACTGACACAAATACACACGCACAAACACACACATACACACACACATACACAAACACACACACACACACACACAGACACAAATAAACACTCATACACACGTAACCATCAACTCGGCACTACAAGCAAGAAAAATGTTGGTAAATTCGTCTACAATGCTTCGTTGCAAAGAATTACTTTATTCAATAAACGTGAAAAAGAGGGGGGGGGGGGGGTATTTTGTTAGTCATATTTTTAAGTCTTATGTTGTTTCTCTTTGCTGGTTACAAATGAACTTGACAATGATCAGTGTTTTTGACAGTTAATGTAATATTTTGCATGGCCGAAGTTACACTAATTATGACGTAAATGGTGCAACATTGGCGCATCCCCCCAGTTCAACGGTGGAGCTCTCAGATCCTGGCACAAGTCGAGGGTTTTTCCGCTATTTTAAGATAGTATAATTCGACCCAGATTCTCGCTAAAACACCTCTAGCAATACTAGTGGATAGAGCATTAACTGGAGCTTGGATTGCTTTGCACCACGGTGTTGACTCAGTCACTAATTCGCGCAGTGATGTCACCAACACACGAGTCGGCGCAGTGCGTGATTCGGAATCTTGAATAGAGTGGAGACTAAAAAGGCAGTATGTTGTTGGCGAATTGGCGAAAGACAGTGGAGTTAAAGTTTCTCAGTTTTATTTTTAATTAAATTATGCTGTTAATGATTTTTAAAAGATTGGTGTGGTGCCTGGCACCATTCGATCCAATGGCCCCACGCCACTGGAATGTCAAGATTTTTACATTCTTGGTGTCTGGATTCGATGCGTGTTCCAGCTTGTGGATCAACTGTGGGGATATAGTTTTTACTCCAAAGTGCAGGAGTGTAAGAATTGCTTTATTCTGCCCCTCAAACGATTTTCATTTAATTTTTATCTGTTTGGAAGACGTTTATAAAATGTCACATCGTATTCTAAAGTGAAGCTAAATTAAACGTTTGATCATTTAATGTCGTTGGCTGCTATCTTGATGTCTTAACATGTTATTGTTTATGAAAAGTTTAGAATAATAGGTAGGATTATCCATCAGTGTAGCTGAATTATTTTGAGTAGATCTCCATGATTTACTATGGCGATAAAAAAAGCTTATCATTAAAGACTTATATTATTTTATACATTGCGTGGTCTATAAGAAATAACTGCTCATTTAAATCAATTGCGATGATAAAAAAAAATCCTTTTCTATATAGGGGTTCCTCAGTGATGATAACCATAAAGACAGTCGGGAGTCGGCAATAAAAATGATAGGTGAAAATGGCATGTCAAAAGCCAGTTATAAATGACATTTATTGGGCGTCTTTTCTCTCGTGTACATATTATGATCTTACATAAGTATCAAAGTCCTGAAGGAGTTCGCTTGATTAGCAATTATGAAAGGCAACGATAATATATATTATAAATGGATGACGTATTGAGGTCGATCAAATGAATTACAATTATTGTAGATTTTGGCATACATGTAACGACCGCCTCAAAACTGTAGAATGTGGTCTTGTGGTATGTCACTCGCTAGGAGATTGGAAGGTCCTGGGTTCGAGCCTCGCTCGACGCATAGTTGAGTCCTTGGAAAAGGCTCTTTATTCACATTCTCCTGCCGTACTCAGGTGTAAAATGAGTACCTGGCCGTAAACAGCGTGTAATATCGCCTAACCGGCGTCATGTCTCGTTGTACATGTTACGCGTTACTGTTTGTCAGGGACCCCTTTAGTAAAGCGCTTTGAGCACGTTGAGTGAATATTGCGATGTATAAAAGCTCAATTTTTAAAAAATTAAAAAGATGTTAACAATTGAAATTATAGTTAGAAATATGAGTCTTGGATTAGGTTTCGTGCTTTATTACAGAGAAAAAATTAGCATTTCAAATTTCTGGTCATTTCAAATTTAAGATCCATTTGTTAGTATCTTTATCATTCCGACATAATACTACCACTTTGGTGCCATTGTCACATATGCGAACACAATTCTGTTATGTAACACAATCCTGATTATTTCTGTTTCAAGTTGAGTCACTTCATAAAATTAACATTTATTTACATTCTGGGATCTAAAACGTATTAAAACCTGTCCATCCAGCAGTAGGTGGACATCTGGGTTTATTAGATTTGGTGGAAAGTATATTGAGATAGACTTGCTACTATTTTAAAGAAAACTATAAGGATATTGTTGCTATTCGTTTAGTGCTACAAAATCTATACAAGATCCGGCTCCGGCTCTGATTTTGGCTCAGGCTTCAACCTAAATGGCTGTAAAGAAAGTAATCTGTGTTTTGATTAATGGCCTGTATATTATACAGTGAACAGGAGCCAAAACTTGCCCCTTTAACGTTGGAATTGAAACCTTTGCCTATCTGTGTTTCCAGAAAAATTGAAGCAGTCTTCCAAAGATGTATACCAAGTGTTTAATACTATGACACCGACACGATTTGATTGCTCACATACAATCTAAAACAATGCAAGCTTTACCGGTAGCGATACTCCTGTTATTATTCGCTTCTACTCTCAAACTTTGTTGTTTTTTTTTTTTTCAATTAACCTCCTGATGCCAAAACTGTGTTATCACATTTAAGACATTGAGGACGCTGTCCCAATTTCAAGGTGATTATTCTTCTTATTCCAATTCGAAAACGTGGATCATATCTCTCTTTTCTTTCCTGTTTTAATCAATCTCAACATTTTTCATAATTCACTCACTTTTCAAGCCATAAATACTTTTTATCGTTTAGTATACGTGCCAATTCCTCATTAAATGGTTTGTAAAATTTGTATATCATTCGTCTTGTGGAAGGCAACATAGGCCCAGATTTCTTGTAGTGCTGTCCCCTGTTGTACGGTTTGGTATCTGTAATGCGTTTCATCTCAGAAGCTGATACAGGATCTAGATAGAAAAAAAATTAGATTGTTAAGTAACTGCATGATTTAGGGAATACATATTTAATTTGATATTTAGTTTTATTCTTTTTTTTTAAGCACAGATATAAATTATACAATAGAGAATTTCGCATTTTGGCACTTTTCTATTGATAAGTGCATTTTCTTGTATTGATTCAAGCGGCTTGTTCAAACCATGCTTGAATAAGGTATTACGATTTGTTACTCAATAAACAAATGACAGTCATTAAGCTTTGAAAATGTTCAACGACGAGCAACGAAAATGCCCCTCAGTGTCTATTAATGATCGTATAAATAAAGGTTAAGACTTTTTGATCTCCTTAGTGAAAGTCACATATTATACAATAAAGCTTAATGTTTTGTTAATTTTGGCAAAATGACAAGGAAACTTTGACTACATGTCTTGATATTTTAAGATAAACCGGGACTTGATATGAACACAAAAACGCAAGGCTTCTGGAAACAAACATCTCATAAATTTTTTTGACAGGCTGGGTATATTTTCAATCAAATGATTTTCGAATAAAAGATTTTATTGGATGAAAAAATAATATGTGTTCTACCAATTCAGGATTACGCTGTCGATTAAGAATTACCTAGTCCCAAGAAAGTGAATACTTTGTTTAGCCAATAATCCATGTTGACACTATAGTCTTCCATGTGTACAACAAAGAGCTGATTCCTTGGAAATATTTTCAGAGCATCTAGAATGAGACGACTGTAGATGCTTGCTGTAAATGAATGAATCTGAGTTGGAAAGAGAAAAATATATTCCATTTCTCACCTTTGAAAGTAGAGTATTTTCAAAATATATTCATAGATTGTATTGAAATAATCATTAAGACGTGAATGGCAATTACGGGCAGTTAGAAAGCGATAGGTACGAATCACGTGGGCACAACGTTGACAATTAACAGTCGTCAAATCAAGCTTTATACATAATGATATCATATTTTGTTCCCGGGTTAAAAGGTAAAGTATGTATTTAAAAATTCACATTCATAATACACATTAAACGCTCAATGCACTTCTCAATGCTTTATATGATTTGCTTGCATTTAATGTGGATCAATTTAGATTTCATGAACAGACGAGTCTGTTATACAAGCTGTAATAGGGCTCTTTTTTAACTAACACTTTTCTTGCAATTTTTGTCACTCAACGAGGTGACGTGAGTCCAGTTAAAAATGTGAGCAAGAAAGTAATAAACAAAAATGATTATACCAGCTTCGAAAAAGAACAAAATACCAATCACGGAAATTTCAGACCCAAGACCCTTCTTCCAGCAATAGCAATTCAATACAAACATTAATACATCACTTATAATCCAGACAGACGGCAGAAAAATATAAATTTAGAAAGGTTGGAACACACAAGGTAGAGTCTTGTCATCATTGTTATCTATTCGTACATAGACAACGCTTAGCATCGGCTGATTTTGTCACCAGTGGTGTAGTCCAAGTCGCTCTTGGTGGTTTGTAGATCAAACACAGTCCACCTACTTCCACGGAAATTCAATTTACCCCATTGCTGTCCGTTGCACTCTCTATGACCCTTACCTTCGATGGCTCTTCAGCGTAAACGCTAATGCTCCCTTTGAGCCTCGAAGTGTCCTCTCGTTGGACCACCGTATCGCCTGGGATCTGGAATCGAGAAGATTGCGCGCCTGAGTAAAGGTGGGTCTCCTGTAGTAGGAGAATATCGGTGCTATGGGCGGCCAGTAGCTTTGACAAAAGCTCATTTTTTGCCATACCCTGGCTCTCGACATTGAGGGATAATATATGCGTCAGGTCGCTATTCCCGATATCGCATTTTCCATCAGAAAATGTGTTAGGACGTTCGCTATTTTTCGAACGTACCGACGACCCTGGCGACACGAACGCGGCAGTATTTGGCTAGGCGGCCGACCGCTTCACCATTGAAATTCCTGTTTTGTGTGTCTCATCATGAACAAAGTGTGTGGCACCCGGGATGGCGATGGCCATTCGATCACGGGGTTGGATCTTCAATAATAGTCACATATCGGGCGAGCAGCTCAGGTGGCTTGCTGGCTCGATACCCGGGATGGTCTCGTGACGGTCAACCGGTATTTATACCTTTGCCCTCGATATGCCTCAAGCCTCCTTACCAGCGTCAAAGTAGAAGATACACGATGGGGGAGAGAATGGCGTACCATGATCACCGATGTCTGACACAGACTATGTACTTGAAGAAGAAGAATATAGCAGGGTTGCACTAGTTGTCACTATGGAAAAAAATATGCAAGCATACCTATGTCTGAAATCAGTCGCTAATTCATTTGATTCTAAGAAACATAAACATGATTTGCTAACCTTTATATAATAAAATAACAAAAGTGTTGAATAGGCAATAATTACTGCCGTACCTTTGACCGATATTTCAATTCTTTACTGTAAAGGCAAGATCTGAAAGGGTGCTCCACGAAGCATTTCATATAATTGTTTATTGTCATTTTTGCCCAATCATGGAATTCTTCCGGGGTTGTCTTGGTTCTGCTCCGATTAGAATTGTGCAAGTAATCTGAATATAGTCTTGGAATAAAAATCAGAGATAAGATCATAAACATTGATGAGGGGATAAAATCGAAAATAAACCCTTTTAAAATTGTGAATATTTATTCCCACCAAGTTTGATGTGCGACTATGTGGTCTAAAGGTATGACACTCGCCTTCTGATGGACCTGGGTTCGAGCCCCGCTATGAGCGACGCATAGTTGAGACCTTGAAAAAAGCGTCTTCCCATCATCTCACCGTATTCAGGTTTAAAATTAAGTACATGATCGTTAACAGAGTTGTAATATCGCCCAACAAGCGTCATGCTTCGTCCTACATGTTAACGTTGCTGTTTGCTAGGGGTCCCTTGTAAAGCGCGTTGAGCAAGCTTAGTAGATATTGTACGATATTAAAAAGCTCAAGATGCTGCTTTTTGTATTTGCGTCCGGCCTTCAAAAACGAGTATTAAGTAGGGAGGAATCAGATAAGGAGAACTGAATGATCATTCATATCATGAGACTGAGATAATAACATTAAACCTGACTGATCCAAAAGAAGTGGAAGAAGAAGAAGAAGAAGAAGAAGAAGAAGAAGAAGAAGAAGAAGAAGAAGAAGAAGAAGAAGAAGAAGAAGAAGAAGAAGAAGAAGAAGAAGAGGAAGAAGAAGAAAGATGAAGAAGAAAAAAAAGAAAGATGATGATGATGATGATGATGATGATGATGATGAAGAAGAAGAAGAAATATGATGATGAAGAAGGAGAAGAAAGATGATGAAGAAGAAGGAGTACGAGAAAAAGGAGGGGGAATCCTCTGTTTGAAACACAACAAAAAAAAAGATGAATTTAAGAAACAGGCCTTGTAAATCTAAAGAACGACGTGTGTATATATTTGTATTTATCTCTCTATTATATGTGTATCGGAGAAATAAATTTCAGATAAAGTATGTACGTGTGTCTATGTGTATATAATATGTGTGTGTGTGTGTGTGTGTGTGTGTGTATGTGTGTGTGTGTGTGCGTGTGTATGCGTGCGAGCGCGTGTGTTCGTGTCATGTCATGCAGCACTAAACACAGTATTGTTTGAATCGCTCCCGATTGGAGAACACATTCTGTCCTTTGTAATGAATGTCATATGAGTTATCTTTTATGTATTTACATCTTATTTTGTTGAATGTTTAATTCTATGGGCATGTTTTTGTCATGATCCAGTAGTTGTATGTGGAGATTTATTATTCATATTCTTTTAAAATTCACTCATCTATCCATTGAATGGTGTGTTGAATAATTTCTTAAGAGTTATTAACACCTGGATTTGATTATCATTCATGTAAATAATAACAAGGAGTTAAATTGACAAATACATCGATTTTAGTAACAATGGCCAAAAAGTTCATTTAAATCCTGAAGTCTGGAAATTGAGCGAAAATAAAAACTATTACTTGGTCAATTTGTCCGGATTACCAGAAGACAGAGTATGAGACTTTTAATATCTTAAGGCTCAAACATATGTGACTTGCAGTCTCAAAACGGTATAATGTCGGGATGGACTGGATGCTAAAAATTGAATCTATAGCCTTGAATATCAAGCTTGGGGATAATTTCTGTTCCCAATGATGAAAAAATATACAATTTCTTACTCTGTTTAAAAGTGAAAGTTGGCATTTCTCATAATTTTAGTTCTCAACACACATTTCAGGGTACGATCATCCTGATATGATATAATAATATAAATTTGAGATGGTTGGTCACATATTATGTTTTGGTTATACATCGATATATTACACATCTAACTTATCCACTGGATTCTTGACCATAAGAATGAGTTTAGCTCTAGGCAGGATTTATAAATTAATATGAAACTTGGGTTTAATTTATATTCTCAATGATGGAGAATAAATACAATTTATTACTTTGTAAGGGGGCAAAGTGACCGAGTGATTAAGGTCCCGGGTTAGAGCCCCGCTTCAGGCACTTTTGTTTTTTTCTTTGAACAAGATTATTAACCCCCTATTTGCTCACTTGGACAACATGGGTGATTCCTGTTAACATCAGACATCTTGTTTGATGAATTATCTATATTCCTTCGTGGAATGCCTAGGTGACGATATCTTTTGGCGGAAGAGCATAATATTTTTTTATTACTTTGTAAAATAAAGAAAGTTGTTATCTCTTATAATTCTATTTCTAAATACACATTTTGGGGTCGGATTCATCATGACAAAATACCGTTTTATGGCGATGGGTCATGTATGTTTTGTTTATTCAACGACGAGATAACACTTATCTTACCTCTCCACTGGATTCCTGACAATAAGAATGAGTTTAGCACTAGGCAGTAAATGGTGAATAGAACTAAGAGTCAGAACTCTCGGCTCCATACAGTTTTCATTGCCTGGTACGAGTTGCCAATGGTCATTGCTGTGCAGATAAGAGGGAGATCCGTCACCTGAAAAACAAGAAGAGGAGCATTAACTCACTCAACCCTAACACCGACTGTATCCATAGTTTGCTCTGGTTACTTTTCTAAGACAAATTATAGGCGTAGTATCAAAGCTAATGTTTTTAGTTTTTACATGTTAAGTAGTTGGAATCAACCTATCTTTTAACGCGCTCATTTTTAACACAATCTTTCCAATCTTGAAAAGTAGCAAAATCTCTAGGACTGAGTGAGTTAAGGAGCAGGCACCGGTGTAAGATAAAGGACTGAGTAAATGGGTATGAAAGGCGGTAGACAAAGCAAGAAGGAAAAATACAAGAAAAAAAATCATCCCAAAAAATCAGTCGACTTTCTGATTACCGCCACAATCTCAAAGGCATCTCAACTGACAATATCTATAGTTTCGAGAGAATTTCAATGTTTTAAAAACACTGCTTCTTGTAATAAAATTCTCAGGAAAAAGTTTAATCGATTAGTTCGTATCGGATATATATATATGATATTATGATATTAACATAAATTTTAAATGATAAAACTGTAAACATAATAAACATCAATAGTCAAATGGAAAGTAAACTTTATTTTAATTATGAATACAGATGAAGTGGCTATTTCGGGTTTTCCCTTTATCAACAAAACACGATGAATGAAACATCGTTATTTATTTCTTCGATCTTCAAGCAGCAACATTTATTGCAAAAGATTTATTCTTACCGACAATTTTATGATGATATCCAGACACTCTTGCTGATTTTTCAATAGATGATTTAGGCTTGTCAAACCGGTGTGCATAATATTTGATGTGCTGCTTAGCTGTATTAGGAAATCGGGGAAAAAACAAATTATATGATTAAACTTGATGAATGAAAACATTGTGACGTGTCATATTGGGATTTAAGCATGCAGTGGCAGTTTCCAGTTTCCTGTGATATTTGCGCCTTCCGGCCCCGCTGCTCTGTCTTCGGCGTGCTGTTTTTCAGGATTTGCTTCCTTAGCCTTTGATCATCCAAGGTCTGTCCACAAGGCAGTGGCGGTTTTGTTTCAGAGTGTCCTTCTCCTAGATCGATTACGGTCCCCTGTTAGCGAACTCGATCTGTCCGGGTTTTTGTTCGGAGTGTCCTTCTCTTAGATGGATTGCGGTCCCCCGTTTACGAACTCCATCTGTCCGGGTGCCTCTGGACAATGTGACTGCGGACTTGAAAATGAAAATGGACATCATGTCCTAATGGAATGTCCAAGGTACAACCAGTTGAGAAGGAACTCCTGGCCTGACCCAACCCCATACTCAAAGAAGCTGTGCGGCAGTGAGGACGACATCAGGACCACTGTGGGCTTCATTCACCAGACCGGACTGACCATGTGACGTGATGGGAACGAAGAAGAAGAAGAAGAAGAAGAAGAAGAAGAAGAAGAAGAAGAAGAAGAAGAAGAAGAAGAAGAAGAAGAAGAAGAAGAAGAAGAAGAAGAAGAAGAAGAAGAATGAAAACAAAAAAAGGTCACTTATGAAACACCCTGCCTACAGTACAATAGAGAACAGATATGTGGTGTCAAAACGGTTCCAATCTCATTGGAAGTGGAAAACCACTCTTCCGGAGGGCTGGATACATAGCTTGTACACTCGATCTTTTGATTTCAGCATGAAGGCATCTTGTTTTCTAGTCTAACTAAATACTGGTTAATAAAAATGATTATCACTCTTTTACGTCCCGTAATCCTAAGACTCTTCTTATAAAATTTCTCGTAAATAGGTTATTCCACCTTATGATTAAATTTGTAACCTTATCATTTAGTCCTCCGAAGGAATGGTTACATACACATTTAGAAGGATTTTGGAACCAGAAGAGTAGAAGCTCTGACGTCACGACTTCTCTGTCCTATTTTAATGATTTTTTTGAGCCAACGCCCCAAATAGGCATATTTTTGGAAGTGATAAATTGAAAATTTTATATTAATGTCAAAATAATCACCAATGCAATAATACTATAAGTTTCTTCACCTCCTGCAGTTGGAATATGAAACAAGTGATCTTGGCAGCGCGATTTCATCTAGTGCAAAATTGCAAATGCAGGAATTCAAAATGCTCATAATAAACTCCTTCAATAGCTTTATCCATATTATTTCTTTAAGATAAGATAAGATAAGATATACTGTATTCATCCAAAAAATGGAAATTCGTTTACAGACGTGGCATGCATGAAAATGTATAAACACAAAGTTGAGAATCTATGGCGACAATGTATATATATATATATATATATATATATATATATATATATATATATATATATATATATGTATGTATATATATATATATATATATATATATATATATATATATATATATATATATATATGCAAATGAACAAAAATGTAAAAATATACAACCAAGAGCCAATAGCAACACTTTATATGTTAATTTGATAAATTGAGATAGGCCATACCTCTGGCCTTTAGTCCGAACTTGTGTGTGTATATTTAAAAAATAGTATTTAATTTAAATCAAAACTTCGAACACCATGTGGCAAAAATGAATTAAGGTGACGTGTTGTCTTTATTTTTATAGATATAAGGCGACGGCTCCTCGTGGAGAACATAATATATTATTTGTGAAGGGGGTGATCGTCATCCTTCATAACTTTCTCCATTTTACTTAGACAAAATCTCTTGAACAGTTCTTCCACATTGGAAATTGGGTGAGTATAATTCCTGGCTTTATCAGTTATCCGATCAATTGAGATCAATTGCTATAAGCAAACTACAAAAAGTGAAGCGAGTTGAAGGTCTAAAACATTTTTGGGCATTGTCACACCTATTTATCAGCTAATTTGCACGTCGTCTTTAGGATTTGTCCGTGTTCAAGGTAGGCCCAGATATCATACTTGAAGCTGAACAAATTGGTTGGAAAATGTAATTCACAAAATCAAAATGTATTCCTTTTTTACACCGATTAGATCAAGAATTTAACGATTATTTCTTTTTACAATATCAATAACTGCTTTGAGTCAAACACCTATTCACTTTTAAGTCTTTTGGGATAATCTGTGTAAAGTGTCACACTTGTGTGCAAAAGGTCTTGGTATGAGTGTTTGCAATCCCAGTAACTACCCGGTCATCGACCATACTCAGAATCGCTGGATTTTGTGACAAGACGAGACACCCTCATACAGCTATAAGGAAAATACAAAAAGTGAAGCGAGTCGAAAGTCTAAAACAGACTTTAGGCATTGTCATACCTATTTATCAGCTAATTTATACGTCGTCTTTATGACTTGTCCGTGTTCAAGATAGGCCCAGATATCCTACTTGGAGCTGCATAAATTGGTTGGAAAAAGTAATTCACAAAATCTGGACTAAGTTCAGCCATTCACGGTGCGAAGCACTTTCGCTAACTTAAACACAAACTACACTGTCTTTGAAAGAGGGTTGTTAAATGCATTTTCCAACAAGGCGAAGCACAATGGTAACGAAAAAAAGGTAATTGTGGTTAATAGTTTGATTTAATATACTATTGTAGATTATTGTATAATTGTTTACAACCAACTCCTCTTCTTCCTCCTCCTTCTCCTCCTTCTCCTCCTCCTCCTCCTCCTTCTCCTCCTCCTCCTCCTCCTCCTCCTCCTTATCCACCACCTACTATTACTACTACTACTACTACTACTACTACTACTACTACTACTACTACTACTACTACTTACTACTTACTATATCCTACATCCTCCTCCTCCTCCTCCTCCTACTACTACTACTACTACTACTACTACTACTACTACTACTACTACTGCTACTACTACTACTACTACTACTACTACTACTACTACTACTACTACTACTACTACTACTACTACTACTACTACTACTACTACCACTGCTGCTGCTACTACTACCACTACTACCACCATCACCACTATTATTACTACACATACTAGTACTTTTACCATTACTACTACTACTACTACTACTACTAATACTACTACTACTAATACTACTACTACTACAACTACTACTGCTACGATTATTACAGTCATTTTTATTATTGTTATTATTATTATTATTATTATTATTATTATTATTATTATTATTATTATATTATTATTATTATTATTATTATTATTATTATTATTATTATTATTATTATTATTATTATTATTATCATCATCAACAAAATCATCAGTATCATCATCATCATCGTCGTAAACACCAACATCTCCATCATCATCACGATCATTACCATCAATCATACCAACACTAGCATCACCATTATAGCCATTTACACAACCATTAACATCATCACCATTTTACATATTATTATGTGTTATTATGAAAGGTTTACTTACATTTATCCGTGAATCGAGACGCGTCGAACCAGCGATGATCTTTTAATGAATTCGATGCTACATCTTTGTGCATTTGTATTCTCAAGAACAGATCAGTACTCCCTGCTCTAGGTGTTCCAATGAAGTAATAATAAGGGATGCATCTTAACGTTTTATTCACCTTTCCGTACTCGTACCAACATGGGTTCTTAAAGATTTTTAGATAGTCAAAGGGTTCCTGTAGATGTGTAAAAATGGAAAAAGGAGGGAGGAGTTGATAAAAGGAATACTTAAATATTTACCCATTTATATCAAGACAACCGAGCGGTAGAGCAGTTTTCCGTTTTGTGATATGACACTGGCCTTCTGATGTGTAGGTCCCCGGTTCGAGTCCCGTTGCAAGAGTCGCAGAGTTGAGTCCTTGGAAAAGACTCATTGCTCAAATGTTTTTATCGTAGTCAGGTGCAATACGAGTACCTGGCCAAAAACAACGCTTTCTTTGCTGAAGAAAAATAATAATAGCGCATTGTATCTAAAATTATCATAATTTCACCACATATTAAATATTACAACTTCGCCTAAATTATCACCTAAATAGCCTCCAAAAATACTGTTCGATGTTTCTCCCGCCTTCAGAATGAAAGGGAATTTTTACTCACAGTAAATTTATATTCCTTTTTGGTGGCTTTCGGTTTATTTCCACCTTGATGGCGACATGGAAGCAGTACAGTGTCCGAATGGCGGCCCTGTAAACTTCGGTTGTGAAATAAGAGCGGATGGGCATTTGCTGGAATTAGATAAATAAGAAGTAAACAAATAATACGTTTTTATTTGAATAATAGTCTAAACGATTATAGGTTTTGTTTACTTAATGAGCAGTATAGTAATAATAATAATAATAATAATAATAATAATAATAATAATAATAATAATAATGATAATAATAATAATGATAATAATGATAATGATAATAATAATAATGATAATAATAATAATAATAATAATGATAATAATAATAATGATAATAATGATAATGATAATGATAATAATAATAATAATAATAATAATAATAATAATAATAATAGTAATAGTAATAATAATAATAATAATAATAATAATAATAATAATAATAATAATAATAATAATAATAATAATGATAATAATAATAATGATAATAATAATAATAATAATAATAATAATAATAATCACGAGAATAACAATTGTCATTATCATTCGGCAACACAAGGTAGGACAATGCATATTGTTGTGCACTTTTATAATATCAGATATTTATTATAGACTTGAATATGTGGCCGGTGAGCGTGTGACTCTACCGTATGAGCTATCCACGATCCCCCCAAAAATCCTATCTAACTCAGGTCATTCATTACAAGAGCTCTCTCTCTCTCTCTCTCTCTCTCTCTCTCTCTCTCTCTCTCTCTCTCTCTCTCTCTCTCTCTCTCTCACCGACTACTGGAGATCGCGGGTCCAACACACACAACCTCCGCAAAGTTAGTTGGCCAGCAATTAAGCTTAATAGCCAATATTCTCAACACAAACATATAACATTTGAGACATTGAGTATGCTCCGGTATATGTTGTGAATTTTTAATTCAGAAAAGTGAGTGGAGCAGGCACTTATGTTGGTAACAACAAGAGATGAAGTGAGTAGAAAAGTGCCAGAAGGCAATAGAGAATAAACTTGTTCATTAGAGGAATATTCTGCATTCTGATATAGGATATATATAGTTTGTCAACAAAGTAAAAACTTACAAGAATACTTGAAATATTCTTTGGCATAAAGGTATCCGTTGTGGTCACGAATGTAGACATCTTCATCTTCATTTTCCTGCCCGGTGTTTTCCTTGATTATCTTGTTTTGTCTTTTCTCTTTGAAGTCATTGTCTCGGCGTTGGAGAAAGTAGACACACAACAAGGAAAATAAAAAAGTACATACGATTCCTGTTACTGCACGACGAACACGTATCCTCTGAAAAGAGCAAAATGAAACATTTAAGTGTCAGTGCATGACATAATCAGTCGGAAGGTGAACATTTTGGATTTGCATTAAGCATTTTCTGAAAGAATATGCTTACTAGAGCATCTTAATCTTTATCTGAAGTAAATCTGGTGATTTTTCATGAAGTTATTGTCAGATGTATGGGAATGGTATCCTGCAACGTTTCTCAAATTTCATACTTTTTCAACTTGACTAGCTGTAAAATATATTTAGAAGTGAAAATAAGCGTTGATATTTCCCGAAGATGTACAAAAATGGTTGATTTAATCATTTGTGACAAGAACTCATTTTTTGATCAAAATTAACCTTCTAACTCAACTTGCCAATCTCTCAGTTCAAACTTTTTCACCATCCGACTTATTATGTCATTCACTGTTGTTCAGTTTATATCAAACCTATGCGTATTTCTTCCATCAAATACCCCAACTCTTCCCTCTGCCCGACACCATTTTTTCATATTCAGAAAGATGTCCATACAATTTTAACACGTTATTTAATATGTGTGCTCCCCACATACTTATTCTCCATGTACAGAGAAAAAATAATGAGACAAATTAAAGATAAATACCAAACAATGAAAGGTCATAATGGAGAAACTATTAACAAGATTAGATATGCAGATGCCACAACATCGTGGCAGCGACTGAGAAAGACCTACAAAATTTGATAGATACGAATTTGACTGAAAACAAGAAAATAGGTCCCCGCCTAAATGAAAGGGGAAATGTGGTAATTCCCTGTAAGAAAAACATACCATCTTGGTTTATAACAACAAACGGTAGAGTCCTCAAAAAGTTAGGCAATTTAATTATCTTGCCGATTTGATCAAGTGAAGCAGCCTTCCAAAATATGATCAATATTTTTCGTGAGAGAAACATAGAAAAACACTCAAAATAAGTCTTCTGGAATGCCATATTGAACTCATATTGAATTACTCATAATATGAAGCATGGACGCTGAGCAGGCAGATAGTAAATAGAATCGAAGCACCTGAGAAAAAACAGTTAATAAGAAGGCCCTGAATATTCCAAAAAAAGGAAGAGATGGAAATGGCAGAGTAATCACGATCGTTTTGCGAAGATAAGAAAGAGAGAGACAACATTCATGGGACATTTTATAAGAAAGAAAGGGTTGGAAAACTTGATAACAACGGTAGAGTAGAAAGGATAATAAGCAACTGGCAGGCGGTCTGGCAGAATTGTTGGTGACAGAACGGATCAACAATACGATGCAGAAGATGCAGTGGATAGCATTGATCGCCAACGCAGCCAAGCACGACACAGAACGATGATTATAGAATTTAAGATAAGGTGAGATAAGATAAGATGATTTATTTATCTTGTCCTAGAAATTTACATTGGGTATTGTTATATAGTAATGATTTTTTTTTAAATGATAAAGCAAATAATAATTAATTAAAAGGTAAACATAGAAATAAATTAATCAAAAGCTTAACAATACAAACACAAAAAGATCTCATATACCTCCCGAATTCCTGAACTGGCTTCAACTACCAAATCTACCTTCGACAATTTCGAATACACACTCAAAAGCAGACAGACCGTAGCCGCTTATCTTACAGAACTGATGACCTACTTCTAGATATTCCACAAATTATGACAATAAAGCGTGGCTCTTTTAAATAATGCGATTATATACGGTCTTTTGAGTGTTGTGTAAAAGGGGTTTGCTTTAATGGCGGACTTCCGTGATTGGAGTCCCTTCACTCACTCACTTAATCCCATGACCGGATGGTCTTCGGGGGGGACTTGTGCGAAGCAGAAGTTACAGTCTTCCTCCATGACTGCCTGTTGCTAGCCCTATGTAACAGCTCCGGAACCGATACATCTGTCCATTCTTTTATATTGTCCAGCCACATCTTCCTTTGGCGCCCTCTTCTGCGCTGACCTTCGACTGTGCCCAGTAAGACTGTCCTGCTTAGACTATCGTGTCGAGTGTGGTGTCCAAACCAAGAGTTTTCTACGCTTCACGGTCACTAGAAGAGGTTCTTGTGGGCCTGCCCGAGCTTCTATTTCTTCCAGGACGTCTTCGTTTGTGCGATGCTCCGTAGCTCCGTATATGACACGCGTATCAGTCTTCTATAGCACTTGCTTTCAAACGCCCTTATGCGCCGTTGTGCATGCATTGTAAGTGTCCAGGCTTCGCATCCGCACAACAAGGTTGACAACACCAGTGATTTATACAGTTTGACCTTTACATTAAGACTCATGCTACTTTTCCAAATCTTTGTTAATTGAGTCATCAATGATGTTGCCATTGCAATTCTCTTTCGAATTTAAATTGTGCTAGTCCCATCTTTGCTTAGTGTCACACCTAGATATTTGAACGTCGTGGCCTCTTTTAGTTTTTCATTTCCCAATGTGATGTTTATGTTGCTTTCTGCGTTGCTGTTCACCAAGGTTTGTGATTTTTCGGTACTTATTTCCATTCCGTATTGCGAAGCACATTCAGCTAGGTGGTCTGTTAAGTCTTGTAGTTCTGGTTCTGTGCCTGCCAATAGGTCAATATCGTCCGCAAATCTTAAATTAGTCAAAAGGCGGCCGCCGTTGGATATCGAGGTGTGATAACCCTACAGCACATCTTGCATGATGCTTTCAAAGAATGTATTGAATAGCATCGGAGATAATATGCAACCCTGTCTGACTCCTACAGTAGTGTTGAAAGGAGTTCCTAATTGGTCATTTACCAGAACTGTGCTGTTTGACCTGCCATACAATGCCTCTATTGTCTGGATGAACCCTTCTTCAAAATTCTATTTCCTCATCACATTCCAAAGACCATCATGCTAGACTCTGACAAATGCCTTCCTGAAGTCTATAAAATCATGGTACAGCGCAGGCTGGTGCTGAAGGCATTTCTCTGTGAGCACCCTGCAGTTAAATATTTGCTCCACGGTACTTCTTCCTGTTCTGAATCCTGCCTGTTCTTCTGCCAGTATATCTTCTGTTCTAGATTTCATTCTGTTTTGGAATATTCGGAGCATGACGTTGCTTGGATGGCTTATCAAGCTTATTGTAATTCTTGCATTGTTTTAAGTTCCCTTTCTTTGGGATGAGTATGACGATGGATTGTGTCCATTCTTTGGGCCATTCTTTCTGATCTAATACCTTTTGGCAGAGCATTGTGAACACGTTTATTACTTCTTCTCCATCGTATTTTAGCAGTTCAGATGGTATGTTGTTAATTCCTGGTGACTTATTTGGTTTAAGGCTTTTTATTGCTGCTTCAGCTTCTTCCTTTAAAATGGGTGGGGTATCGTTCACTTCCGCTGTATGAAAAATTGGTCGAAGTACTGAATTGCTTGTATTTAGCTCTATATTGTACAGATCACTGCAGTATTCAGTCCATCTTTTAGTTACTTCATCTTTGTTTGTCAGCAATTTGTCATTTTTGCACATAATATAAATCTAACGGTGAATTTATGTGCGTTTATTCGACTTGTTAGTGATGTAATTTGTGTTAGATCTTAATCTGATGGCATGGTCTTTGGAACAATTGGTGTTTTTCGAAGAAGAATTGAATAGAATAGACAGTATTCCCGTAGAGACGCACCAATGCTGATGAGCGACCAATTATCGATATTTTGTTTTCACCAGTGTTACCATTAAAACCGGAACTGAACAGACAATTATTTCGGCGCAAATAAATATTGCGTCATTCAATGTGCGTGGATTATCTTCGAATATTAAGACTGCCAATCTTATCAAGGATTTAAAGAAAATACAATCTCAATATAGTATTCTTCAATCAACGAAACGACCCGAAACAGACCAGATCATTGAAGGGAATCGACTCATAACCATTCCACCCAAAAACAACAGGGGGACTTGGGGTTTCTAATATCTCAGGCATGACTACCACATCTAGAAACATACGTCATCATTCATGATTGGCTAGCAGTATTAAGAATTAAGAACTCTGCAAATCAACACTCATATGCTCACCGCAATTTCAAAAGTAATCGACGCTGATGAGAGAGAAAAAAATTTATGATGAAATAGAAAACCTCATAAACAAACTTAGAAAAGAAGATGTCATACTGGTGCGGGATTTTAACTCAAAAATAGGCCAGAAATAAGAAGGTGAATGCTGTTCAGGCAAATATTCCAAAGGCAAAAGAAATGATAATGGTAAACATCAATTGATTTTTGCACAGAAAACCGAATGTTTATTGCCAATTCAGCATTCACGCATCCATCTAGACATATAACCACATGGAAAGGATAAAAAAAGTGGATGACAATATCGTAAAGATTTATAACCAAATTGACTATATTATTGTCCAAGAACGTTACAAAAAACATACACTGAACAATGCAAGGACATATTCTTGAACGAACGTAAAGACTGACCACAGACTGTCAGTAATTACTTTCAAGCAGTCAGTTAGTAAAATAAGGTTTTTTAAACCCAGACCAAAACCAGCAACAGATTTTACTAGCTTAAAAGATGAAGATGTACGTAATGCATTCGAAAACAAACTGACAAACAAACTTGAGCTTATACAGATCAATGCGAAAACAGACCCTGCC
The DNA here is from genome assembly GCF_034508935.2 of Berghia stephanieae. Taxonomy (NCBI): domain Eukaryota; kingdom Metazoa; phylum Mollusca; class Gastropoda; order Nudibranchia; family Aeolidiidae; genus Berghia; species Berghia stephanieae. Next base: position 79,834,335 of record NC_088363.1, read on the forward strand.
CTGCAACACCAGACATTGATCGACACTATCATTTCGGTCAGAGACGAAACTCTTCCAAAGACAACAAACTTCAAAGGGAACTTCTGTCCAATCCTCCAACAACTTTCAGAAGAACAAAAGCAACTTAGATTCAATATTAACAGTTGCTACGATGAAGAACTAAAACAAATAATGGAAAACATAGAGAAGTCAAGTGATGCATAAAAATCAAAATCACAATCCATTGTCAATTGGAAAAGCAAAATCGGCAATATGGCAATGAGAATAGAAACAGCCCCAGACAGCATGAAAACAAACAAGTCGTCTTATAATATCTGATGATGAAGGTAAAGTAATCTGACAAAAATTAGTTGAAAGAGTTAAAAACTTCTTCGAGAAAAAGTACAAAGGGGACCAAAAGATAGAACCATCTGAATACCCCGAATCAAGACTGGAAGAACCAATAACCAATCTTGTGGTAAGTGCAGCTATTTACCAACTTAACAATCATAAGGCCCTGGGAAATGACACCATGTACCATCAAAGCAGAGGAGCTAAATTTCTGACTGAACCACAGAAGCACAGAATAACCGGCAAATCTTAAAATTACATAAGTCTGCTAGACCATAATCATTAGTTTCTTTTTTTTTTTATTTTTGGCGACTAATCGGTAATTGTCGATCCTTAATTTGACCTTGGCCTTGGACTATCTGGTCATTTTCTATTAGGAGGCAGATTGTCTTGCTACAGATGGTGTAGCAGATTGGCTTTTAATTGCAAAAGTAGCATGTTCATTGTTTTCATTTAGCTTTGTAAGATGCATAATTTAAGGTTTGAAAAACATTTCCTCACGGATTTTAATCATTAAGGGAATAAGTCAATATAAAAAACTTGAAAAAAAACGTGTGCTTTTATATAGCAATATATATATATATATATATATATATATATATATATATATATATATATATATATATATATATATATATAATTGGATTCAACCATGACCTAAACCATATTTTTTTTGTGTTGATAAATGTATTCTTCCTTTTGGACAGATAAAATAAAATAACTTCACCCATGTGCGGCTATGTGGTCTTGTGGTATGGCACTCACTTTCGAATCGGAAGGTCCTCCTGGTTTCGAGCCTCGCTCTTCAGTATCATATCCATCTTATATTTACCCCTCCTTGTTTAGCTGTTGTTAACTTTACATTGTCTTTTAATTTGTTGATATGGTTTTGATTTTTCTTCAATTCTTTACCCACTCTATTTTTCAAACCATAAATATTTATCATCTTTCAGTATCTGCGCCAATTCTTCATTAAATGGTTTATAAAATTCGTATATCATCTGCCTCGTAGCTGGAAACATTGGTCCAGATTGCTGGTAATGCTTTCCTTCGTTGTATTGCTTGATTTGTGTTATGTCTTTCATCTGGGTCTCTGATAGAGGATCTGAAATTTAAATTGTCTGATGTTAACAACTGGATAAGCATTGGATTCGGTTGCTTTTAGAATAGGAATTACTAACACTACAAGGTATAATTCTTTTTGAAATATATGATATACATATAATTGCTTCAATGATAGTGATGGCAATAATGATAATAGTAATAATGATAATAATAATAATAATAATAATAATAATAATAATAATAATAATGATAATAATAATAATAATAATAATAATAATAATAATAATAATAATAATAGTAATAATAATAATAATAATAAAATAATAATAATAATAATAATAATAATAATAATAATAATAATATAATAATAATAATAATAATAATAATAATAATAATAATAATAATAATAATAATAATAATAATAATGTATCAAAAAGAAGTCCTATATTATCTAAAAGAGCCGATCGCCTATTTTATCCGAGTTTCTGGGCCCTTTGGTTAATAGTTACAATAGTAACATTCTGAACATTCTGTCTTATCTAATATTGCCAGATTACAAATTACTTGGTTGGCAGAAGAGTCTGAAAAATTTCTGGACATAACTTGTGATTTATTTTTGTTTTATTGATTATGAGTCAAATGCTCTACCATTTAGACCGTTGAAATCTACAATAATGATTGTGAAGATGACGACGATGATGATGATAATGATGATGATGATGATGATGATGACGACGACGATGATACTTTTTCAGTTCTTTCAGCTTTTCTGTAGTATTGAGACGAGTTAGCAGTTTACCTAATCCCAAAAAGGCAAAAACTTCCTTGAGATGCTCTTCCATATTTTCACTGTAGTTTTCCATATGAACTACCAACAACTGATTTCTTGGAAATATTTTAAGAACATCAAGAATGAGGCGACTGTAAATGCTTGCTGAAAATGAATGAATCTGGATAGGAAAAAAAGAGAAAATTTCTTTTTAATTTTAACGCTCTGCGTTATTATTATGAAAAAAGTCCGTCAGAGCCATTAGACTCATAGACCCAAAGTTAATCCTGGTTTCTATACCGTGAAATTAAGAACAGCAATTGCTTGAACCCTTTGGATAGGACGCTAGTACTTTCCATCAGTTCTAACAGAAGCAGCTACCCAATCAGTGCCAGGTGGTTAAACATTTCGACGTCATCGTGGGTTCGATCTCAGTCCCTTTGCGTGTGATGAACTGAGTTATCAGGACTCTCTGACATTTTCATGATTTTCCTAAAATATCATACAAATATAGATTTAACACAAATATAGATTTAATCTACTGAATTCCACAAGCATTAGGTAAGTGATATATATATATATATATATATATATATATATATATATATATATATATATATATATATATAATTTAGTTCTGAAAAAAAATCTCGACAACTGAGTATAAAGTCAAACTTCGAGATGTCCCAGGTTTAAGAGTTGTTTTTGCTTTTTGATCGTTTTGCCAAGATGAGGGTCATTTAAATTGATCGATATTATTTGAATTGCGAGTTTTATGGTCAAATATGTAGATATCTGTTATCCAGAGTACGGCAGTTAAATGATTAAAAGTCATAATTTTAAATTATTCTTTTTTTTTTTCTGATCTACAAAAAAAATTACAACACGAATATGACAATTTTGCTATATTTTTTTACGGGGGGGGTTAAACACACATAAGATTATAAAGAGAAAAGTATGTTTGTGACGCGCTCGGAACAGAAGGAGACATGGTGAGTAGGAAATGATGGGGATTTGAATTTGTGCCACAAAGTCCAGTGCCCATTTCTCAACCAAACAATGAGAAAAGCGATTAGAACTTATGCTCTTTTCACACCCTGATAGATACTGATATGTCTTGAAGTTAGACCCATTTGTCTTTTCACACCGCTTAGATAGATAATATATGGTTTGTGTTGCTCGGCCACTCATCATTACTCCTTCAATTTTTGTACAAAGTATATAGGCCTATAAATAAAATAACCTTAATGGCTGCAGCATTAGAAATGCTTGTTTTAAAACAGTTCTGTATCGCCTTGCCTTTATTCGTAAACCATATTGAGAGATGTAAAAGAGCAAGCTTTGAAATCTAATACTGCTTTTAGTAATAAAATTTCAAAGTTTTTCTTGGATATTTTTGAGTCACCATCTCAGAAAATATAACGCTATTTTAAAATAGGAAATGTCACTATGTGGCATCCAAATTAAAATATTATTGTTATTTATGCAATTTATCTTATTTGTGCATGTATGTGTCTCTTTGTGCATTTGTGTGCATTTGTGATAGAGTAAGAGAGATAACAGAAAGAATTAATCTAATTTGAGGGGCTATATATGCATTACTAATTATTAATTTGTAAATAGACGACATGCACATATTAATCGTGATTTAATTGTAATTGTAAGAGAAATATTGAACAACAAAAACATTTCTTAAAATCATTTCTTTCTAGGCTAGTTAAAAAGAAACTTACCCTTGACAGATATTTCATTTTTTTACTGTATAAGCAATATCTGAACGGCCGTTCCTTGAAACATTTCATATACACTTGTATTGTCGTCTTTGCCCAATCATGAAATTCCTCTGGTGTTTTCTTGGCTCCGCTCCGTTTAGAATTGAACAAATAATCTGAATATAGTCTAGAAATAAACAATGAAATTAGGCACAATATTAAATTTTAGAGTCAAATTTTGAAATTCTTAACTTAATGCTTCTGTCCCCAGGTGTTTTCATTTGTAGGTCTGGTAACACATATCAGTGTGGGTTCATTGTTGTAATGGAAATACTCTTGAACCAAATACATTGTCCATTATACCAATGTTAAGTCAGGCCCATAATTGCGTTCATTATCAGACCTGCTAATATGTGCACCTTGTTCTGTCCCAGTACAGTTTATTCTAATGATCGGAGGCTTCTATTAAATATGCCAGGGAAAAAAGCATAAAGTGGAAAGAAAGACAAATTGTTAGTTTCTGCTTTATTATCATAGCGCTTTGTTTAGGCTAGGCACTCTATCCAAAAAAAAATAAGCCTTCCTCGAGTGAAAGACTGATTTTTCGGATTATATTTTTGTATACTATTTTCTTGCTTTGTCTGGCACTGTCTCATTCACATTGTTTTCAGATCCAGACTTCACAGCCAATTGACCAATGCCAAGGTGTCTTAGCAAGCGCTTTCTTTTCTGCCTCCAGTGGTCTTCTAAGCATGGCTGCCAGATAGTCAATGTTCCTCGCGCCAATTTCGACTTCAAAAGTGGTCAAATGTAACCTAAGGTAGCCAAATACTACATACACTTAGACCCCTTTGAGAATCTGGTCAGTTTTGGTAATTTGAAAAAATTGAGTAAACTAGGAAAAACATTTTATTATTATACATTTAAAAATAAAATAAAATAATTAATGATAGAAATGATTCTCCTTGTGGCCAATGTTGGTCTATTTGACCACACACTTAGCCATTTGGCTGCCCTGCTTCCACGTCCTTAATGAACCAATCCTACTTCTTTTCATTGCGTTTAGTTTGTTCTTAAAAATCCAGATCCAATTATTACAATTTCATTCTTTGACCCATCGCCTCAAAACGGTATTAAGTCGGGGTGTGCAAGATGTCGCGAAATGACTTGAAAGTTAAAATTATCAGACAATTTTTTTCTTTTTTTTTTTTTTTTTGCTCCATCACAACCTAGGCTATTTCTCTTCATTAAAACAAATCAACTTAAACCACGTCAAATACTCGTGTCTATATAATCAATCTTTTGGCATTTAAATCTTCCACCATAAATTCCGAATTGAGTCGATGGGTAACATAATATATAGATATTTGAAAGGCAATATCTATTTACCTATCATCTCTGTATCCTTTTCTTACCTATCGACTGGATTCCTGACAATCAGAATGAGTTTCGCACTGGGAAGAAGATGATGAATATGACTGAGAGCCAAAACCCTGGGTTCAAGGCACCACTCATTGCCTGGTAGGGCGGGCCAGTGAACATTATTAAAAAGATAGGAGGGAGAGCCATCACCTGATAAATGGGAATCACATTTTAAAACATAATATTGATATAGTTACAGTGTCGAGTTTTTGTTTGATAAAAGCAGTTAATGTTATAAGACGTATGTATCACAAATTTTCATTTTGCATAAAAACGTTGACCTCACGGTATATTAATCGATTGAATTGATCTACGACATGTCAAACATTGTCAATGACTTTTAAAAGTCCCGTCTTTTATGGCAGTATGGGTGAGGGACTATGACTTGCAAAGGAACTGAAAATTAGTTTGGTTGTTTGAAAAAAATGTGAACTTTTATATAGAGCATTATGCACTTTACGTGCTCAAAGAGTTTTACAAGGGGTACCAAACCATAACCAACTCTTAAAATAAAGGATAAAACATGGCGACTCTTGGAAGCTGATAAAATTTCAATTGACAGAGACAAAGCAGCTGTTACCTGCCATATACTTATTTTACAACAAATTACGACGTGGGAATGTGAGTTAATAGCCTTTTCCAATGATTCAACTTAGCGCATCTCAGAAAGTAACTCGAATCAGGGACTTATAGGGTCCGAGGCGAGTGTCATACTACAAAACCACAAAGCACTATTAAGACAATTGATGAAATAATAGATTATTGGCAGAATTCATGCACTCATACCGACTATTTTGTGATGGAAACCTGTATTTCTTGTTGATTTCTGTATAAATCTTGCTGCTCTATCAAACTGGTGTATGTAAAAGTCGATGCTCTGTTTATCTGTATTAAGAAATTAAGAGAGAGAAGAAAAAAAAAAAACAAGACATTAACCTATTGTCAAAATACCTGGCTTCCTTGGTGAGCATGTCAAGTGGATTTATCTCTTAATCTGTTAATATGTCAGTATACATTCCATTTAATGTATATTTTTGTGTTTCTTTTTATACTAAATCTAAAATAGAAAACATATTCATACATTGTTTTATTAAGCACTGTAAGGAGTTTTAAAGTTGCAATTAGATTTGTTATAGTCGTGCATCAGAAATGACTAAAATCACAAATTGTAGATCAAGAAGTTTTTTTCAGATTACGGCAGTCAGGTGGTTAAGTAAAGATATCTACATGAAAGATGAACGCCTTATAAAAAGAAATTGAAAATAGCTACACGTGCGTAATGATTACCTTTATCCGTGAATCGAGAACTATCGAACCAACGATGTTCTTTTGCCGAAATCGATGCTACATCTTGGTGCATCTGTAGCCTCCAGAATAGATCAGTGCTCCCAGCCTTGGGAGTCCCAATGAAGTAATAATAAGGGAGACACCTTAAAGTTTTGTTAAATTGTTCTTGCTCGTTCCAGCATGGGTTCTTATAGTCTTTATGATAATCAAATGGTTCCTTCAAATTTGGAGAAAAAAATAATTTAAAAGATATAAGTAGATTGGATTTTGAAAAACAACTAGATGTTTAAATAAGCATTGACAGTAAATGCAATCTGAATGAAATGATACGAGTACAATTTGAAGGCATTCCAAAGTTGGCAGTCGCCTTTTGATGAGGATTGACTCATAATAACACTGACATTTATCCTCGGCGTCAAAAACTATCTATCACTGGAGTGGTCGAATTTTCCTAATGCTCAGGAATCTTTATAGTCCAGGCGATGTGTGCATGACAATCAATTTGAAATAGTTGTCCCACATTTAATGTAAAAACAAAGTGTTAGGATTTGCTTTAAACTCATCATTCTTTAGTCGTTTCATAAAACCCGACAAGCTTTCTATGGAATTTAAGTCCGGGCTTAATTTTGCTGAGCAATTCGGCCCCTGTAAGGAGACGCATATGCACAAATAATTTAGAAAGGGAATTGCACAATTTGTCAATATTTGATCAGTGCATTGTGCACAAAGTTATCCGTTCACTCGTATAAAGATGTGTTTTGTGATCTCTGGCAATACCACCTCAGACCACCATTGTACCGGAATCCAATGTTATTAATTCCTTCAATACATTTTTAGATCACATAACGTTCATATCTTCGATCATGGTAAACATTGGTCCGATGACCATTTGTAATGAATACGTTCCCAAAACAACCTCCTGGTTCTATTGTCACTTGTTGGCAATAAAACAAGTATTGCTCTGCGCGGTAGCCGCGTGACACTGGGGTCTTTGCTTCGTTAGTTGAAGGAGCCGAACGTAATTCCTCGCCGCTTGTGGTCTTAAACAACTCACCTAGCCCTGGCTCACTGTCCCGCTTTGCACTGTGGCTGACTCATGGGTTATTCAATTATTCCATCGGAATCAACCAAAAAGACAAATTTCCCCTTAGTGGTGAATAAAGACAATTTATTTTTTAAAAATCTATAATTTTGGAGGAAATGGTCACTCACAATAAATTTGTACTCGCTCTTGACATTATCTGGATGGTTTCCATTAGAATGATGACATGGAGACAGGACAGTGTCCGAGTGACGTCCGTTCAAACTCCGGTTGTCAAATAGGGGAGAACGATCAATGGCTGGAGTTGAGTGAAAAGTGAAATATATCAACTATCTCTGATCTCAATCTAATCCCCCCAAAAATTGGTTTAATATATTTAAGGGTCCCGATAGCACTGTTGGAAGAGCATTCGCTTCACACAGAAAGTGATGGGGAATTTTTTCTGCCCCCCCCCCCCCCCACAAAAAAAAACCCATCCCCAGGCTCAGTAGTGGCTGGGTAGCTAGGTCTATTGAATTTAGCAGAAATTACTCTGTGGTAGACTAGCATACTATCCAAAAGATAGCAGGTGATTGCTTTTGACCGCTTAGCTCTATGGAAACCGGGATACATATGGCTCCATTTGGTCCTTTAGGTCTTGATATTATGGACTACTTTCTTAATAAATAACAAATTCTTAAGAATTACTGAAAACGGACCACGTATTTGTCATTTGTGGAAACTAATTATTGGTATAGGTATTATGACTTCATCTGTTCAACTCTATCAGCATTTTCAATTGATAGGAGTAGATTGAATTGGCGTAATCCTAAATTCTGGTATTGGTATGTAGAAATGATATACACAGAAATAGGAAATGTTTAAAAATACCAAAGAAAGGGAAGAAGAGGAGAGAAAATGAAAGAAGGGGAGCATAAGGAGGAGGAGGTGGTGTGGAAGAGTCGATGAGGAGGAGGAGGAGGAGGTGGTGGAAGAGGAGGAGGAGGAAGGGGACTAAGAAGAGATGTTGATGATGAGGAGGATGATGATGATGATGATGATGATGATGATGATGATGATGATGATGATGATGATGTTAAATATCGTGCAACACGCATCACAGTAAAACTCACGTAGATACGGGAAATATTCTTTGGGATAAATATATCCATTGTGGTCCCGGTAGTATACGTTATTATCTACAACGCTTTGCTTTGTTTCCTCTTTGTAGACGTCGTCTCGTTGCCGAAGAAAGTACACACAGCACGTTGAGAAGATGAAAATACAAGGAAACACTATTTGTGCACTGCGAACAGATCGCTAAGGAAGATAAAATATTGGAACGTGTTAAGCTGACACCAAATGCGTAATTAAATTAGGCACGGCATACAAACAAATGATGAGCAATAATAAATAACAAGAAGTGAAAAGAAAAGACTCATATAGTTTATACGAAATGTAAGTAAATAAATAGAGCATAAAAAGGCAATAATTTAACTGTCTGAAATTTTTAAATTTTTGAGACCAGTAAAAAAAAGATAGAGGAAAAATATATCTGCCTCGTAGTATTGTGTTATAACGGATAAAGCCATAAAAGGTGCAAATTACTAAAGATTTGTTTTCCACAAATCCAGAACTTATGAAAGTGTGCGTGTAATGTTCAAAACTGAATTATTAAACCTTTAAAAAAATACAACTTGGTTCAAACCCCTTCTTCAGCCTATTAAAAACAATATAATATAATATATAACTGAGCTTTTATATAGAGCAATATCCACTAAACATGCTCAAAGCGCTTTACAGGAGGTCCCTGACGAACAGCAACACGTAACATGTAGAACTAGGAATGACGCCTGTTAGCGCAATATTACATTTTTTTTTCGGACAGAGACAACGCTGTTAACGGTCAGGTACTCATTTTACACCTGTGTACGATGAGATAATGTAAGTAAAGAGCCTTTTCCAAGGACTCAACTATGCGGTGAGGGAGGCTCGAACCCACGACCTTCGGATCCTAAAGCGAGTGTCATATCACAGACCACATAGTCTTAAGGTATTTGAGCCCGAAACGCTTCATGCTTGGTATTTTGGTCTGTTTCGAATCTGTTATATTCATTTGCTTTCTTTGGCTTTACTTTTTAGACTCTACAACTTCTAGCAGCAAAGATTCAATTTGAAAACTTGCATGCAGATATAGATATGAACGATTATGGATAATATAGAACATGCATCCACTTAAAAACCTGATCAAACTCTATGTCTATAACGATTGAAGATTTCGTAAATCATAATTTTGGTGCTTTTGTCGACATTAATAATATACCATAGTCTACGTGACGTAACATTTTAATACCTTAAAAAATTACTTCATCTTCTCAACATGCAAAAGCAAATGCTATTGTACGTTTACCACTATAGAAACCAGGGTAAACTCAAGTTTCGTGGGCCACTTTTCTCTAACGGACTTGCACGTGGTATTCTATAACAAATGCATTTGATAGAGCTATTCTACTGTATCAAATAGAGTCCATATTTTTCTGAATCCCCGCCTCATCCCCCCCCCCCCCCCAGCCCAAGGAAGTTTATTCACACGCCCCCACCACCACCCTCTCCCCCTGCCCAAGGTAGTTTATTCAAACGCCCCCCCCCCCCCCTTTTTTTTTTTTTTGTGTGTGTGCATTATATTACATTTCAGCTCAAGATATGTACCGGTGAAAATTCACTGAAAAGGGAGAGCAATTCGAAAAAAAAAAATCCCTTAGAAATGCTATCGAAATAAAATAGTAATTCGCCGTCAGAACCGTCACGGACGATTCTAATAAGGGAAATCCCCGTGAGATTATTCATCTTTTCCCAAAATCTCTCTCCCACCCCACCCACCCCTACCTCTTTGAATTGGTCAAATTGCATCCCCCAACTCCTGTCCCTCCTTCTTCGGTCAAATTGCGCATCCCCCCCCCCCCCTTCTTTATATTCCCAACTCCTTCTATTGAAGTTTGGCCAGCCTCCACCCCCCACCCCCCCCCCACCCCTCTTTCTATTACTACCAACCCTCGCCCCTCTATTCGGTACACTAGAGTATGCAATGCAAGTTAAAAGACAACTTAACAAATTATGTCTGATTTTACATTATAAATATTAAAATTTGTTTACCA
>NC_088363.1:79855095-79857595 GCF_034508935.2 Berghia stephanieae
TAAGACTTTGTGCCATTATCACCGTTTAATGCACAAATATATTATGAGTTACGATACCCGAAACAAGTTCTAAGAGCCATAGGGTTGATTACTCCGGAGTTTATACCAGTATTTAAGGCTAGACACGGACAAGTAACAAGCATAATTGTATGTCACAACTGGACAATGCGAATTGTCAAAATGGGTAGTCTGACTTTTCTTCAATTACTTCTCCATTTTTTTTCTTCAGCTTTTACTTCCAAACTTTTTATATTTTTCTACTCTTTTATTTTCTTCTTCTTCTTCCTCTTCTTCCTCCTCCTCCTCCTCCTCCTCCTCCTCCTCCTCCTTTTCCTCTCCCCCCTCCCCGCTAACCTCATCCTCTTGTTGTTGTTGTTGTTGTTGTTGTTGTTGTTGTTGTTGTTGTCGTACTTCTTCTTCTTCTTCTTCTTCTTCTTCTTCTTCTTCTTCTTCTTCTTCTTCTTCTTCTTCTTCTTCTTCTCCTGCTTCTTCTTCTTTTTCTTCTTCTTCTTCTCCTCCTATTCCTCCTCCTCCTCCTCTTCATCTTTGTCTGTCGTTGATGGATCTACAGCTCCTCGCATGGGTCATTGTGCTCCAAAGATTCATAGGACCGAAGGCGCAATAGTTTCCTGGCACTCAAAAAAAATATAAAGAAGGTCAGATAGACCTTATCAGAAATCCACATCAAGTGTGGGCTTCCTTTTTTAAAATGGAAAAGTGTAAGTATACGGTGGCATTGCTAAAAGCAGATCTATTTCCCGAAATCCCCACAGTCGCATGAGATCAGTGTTTTGTAGTATCAGAGGAATCTGATCGTATAGATCTGGTTCTGATTTATACGATCCGATTCTCCTCCTCCTCCAAATATATCCTGACTGCAAGAAACTAAACTCCTTGCAGACGACTACATAATAAGAGGTTTCATAGCCCAATAGCATTGGATTTTGATAAAATATGGTAATCTTCCACAAAAAGCCAGATTGCCCTTATGGTTATCTATTATGAAACTTTACAATGTAGACTTTTCAACTGAGATAGAATCTGATTAGTGTGATTCCAATTCAAAAAGCTGAATCTTCAATTACCGTCATTTCCATCACCAATTGCTTCTGCAATCTAATGGACAAGATTGTCAACAAGCGTCTGCTATTTTTTAAAAATCATTCAATCAGAAAGAGGAAGTTCCTTAGTGAAGCTTCAACTGTCTTCCGTTTTTATTTGAGATTTTAGAACAATTGACTCAATTGTGAATGATCCAAAGTTTCTCATGTATTGATGACTTTTGTGAGCTATTGAAGCAAACTAAACGTGGAAAACATTTAGAAATGACAGACAGAACACTAATGAAACAATTTTATCTGAATGGGCAATGGTTCTGTTTTTTCCTCGCCAAACTGACGGAAAGAAAATTTAGATTGTTAAAGAGCAGTGAGGCAGAGAGATTCGGGGTGGGTTGGAAGGGGGGGGGGGGTTAACAGCAGTATAACCCATTAATTAAAAAGACAAATAGAGAGAGACAGAGAGAGAGAGAGAGAGAGAGAGAGAATGGAGAGGTATATAGCAATCTAAAGAGAAAGAAAGAGAGAGAGAGGGAGAGAGAGAGAGAGAGGGAGAGAGAGAGAGAGAGAGAGAAAGAAAGAAAGAAAGAGAGACAGGGAGAGGGAGAGAGTGAGATGAAAAGAGAGATAAACATAGAGAGATGGAAAAAGAAAGGGAGAAAAGGGAGAGGAAGTGAGAGACAGAGATAGATTGATAGATAGATAGATAGATAGATAGATAGATAGAGAGAGAGAGAGAGAGAGAGAGAGAGAGAATGAGGAAGAAAGATGGAGAAAGAGATATGGAAAGAGAGGGTTGGACATAATTTAATAGTGATCCCTCAAGAAAGAGTAAAAGGTTTAAATTATGACCGAAGAGAACAACAGTGAGAAAGTAGAGAAAGAGTACTGGATTATCTATCATTACCTTTGTTGAAAGGTAACGAGTATTTGTAATTACCTTCTCTATCCATGTGTCGAATTCCTTCCAGGTCATTTTATTGGTATTGAGCCAAAGCTACTACAATATATTGCTTTAAAATGGATTGTTGTTTGTGTGGGTTGATGCTAAACATTGAATTTATAGGATTCGTGACTCATATATCATAGACTCATGTTATATTTTTTTATGTTTTATTGAACTGAATGATATAGTTTCTTTATCTGGCAAAAATAAATGTTAAAGATCTGGTTACTTTTACTTTAAACCCCCTGGTTACTCCAACAATATAATACAGTTTTGAGACGAATATCGAGTCGTTGCCAGAGAGTTTTGATAACAAAATGAGTCTTCAGAATCTAAACAAGTGGGGCCCTCAGGGTAGTGTACATTGGCCATAATTATTTATAATTTACATAATGATCTCCCTGATATCAGAAAATCAAATTGTAAGATCTAAGCAGACTATATCTAAATCTATTCTTCTACACAAAATTAGCAACTCTTACAGAATGATCAATTA
>NC_088363.1:79862595-79867595 GCF_034508935.2 Berghia stephanieae
TTTTGGAAAGTTTTTCTGATTCTCTGCCATGCCTCCCCTCCCCGACAGCCGAGGTGGCAACTCTGTGTGAACAAAGCAAGATGGCGGCAGGGACCTCTCTCCTTTACCTGTGCCCGATTGTTGACACTCCAAAGTTTCCATCACCGCACTGTCCAGTACAGTACTGACTGAAATAAAGAGAAAACGCAAGTCTTGCCACACTCAACCCCAAGATCAACTTTAACTGTGTAAATTTAAGAATTCTTATTTTTATATATACCTAGTCAAAATCATCAAAAGAAGTAATGAGGAAGTGCGACATTTTGCTGAATGTGCGATTTCATAAAAGACAGGCGAGAGACCCACCAGTAACCTAGTCTCTTGCACACCTTTGATTTATCATGCATTGAGCTGGTGTCAAACAAGATAGTCTAAAACAAAGTACTTATCAAATTCAATAATATACCCAATATGCCCAACAGAATTATTGTTTTTTTTTTAAATCTTTTCATTTCAGGTGAAAGGACAAAAGATCCAACATCATCATCAAGAGTGTGTTCTTGTCACTTCAGAGATGGTGACAAAGCCAACCTCCCTGAATTGTTTGACAGAAATAAAAATAAATTGTTTCCATCAGAGCCAGAAAGAAAGAAAAGAAAAGTGACACAAGGAATTCCCACCCCATCTCAATTGGCACCAACATCAAGAAGTCCACCACCACCACCACCACCACTACCACCACCACCACCACCACCACCACCATTATCATCATCATCATCACCACCATCATCATCATCATCATCATCATCATCATCATCATCATCATCATCATCATCATCATCAGCTCAACTCTCTTCATCATCATCACAAAGTCCCACCTTTAAAAAAACCAGATTCCTCATCATCATTATTTTCCTCCTCATCATCATCCTCATTATCTTCTCCCTCATCATCATCTCAACTCTCGTCACCATCATCACAGGATTCCATCTTCTTAAAAAAAACAGATTGTAGAACAAGTGAGGCTATTTTAAATAAAACAACAAATTTAATTCAAGAACAAAAAATTACTGACAAAAATAAGGAAATAGCTAGCTTTAAAAAACCCAACTAAGTTAGATTCAACGCACTTACACTGTTTCAAGCCTTGTTAAAGATAAATAATCAATTCATTCAAGTTAGCTTATTAACACCATATTAAAAATCTCGGAAAAATTCAGTCACTCATAGTTCAAAATTTACACATCTCTACGGTATCCATTGATAACAACATAATGTCATAAAGAAAGCATGCGAACATATCCTTGAAGAACGTGGCGAAAATAATAAATAACAAAATTTCGCACTCATAACCTTCACAATTTTCAGTGGCGTATTGTCGTTCTTTGAATCATTTAAAACAATAAATTTTGAAATGAAAAATCACCGCAGTGTAAAACATTGTTATAAGGTTATTTAAGTATTTCGAAAATGAAGCTAAGAGAAGGTGTCTTTTTCACAGAATTGAAAAGTATATGTTACAAGTGACATATAGGAAATATAGATCATAGTAAAACGTTGGAGCTCCAGGATCACAGGTCATTACTTTGTGAGATACGGTGCTACGTCACTGAAAATAAACAACATAAGGTTATTGTCTACATACGTCATCACGGAAAAAACAGTTATTCGGATGTGATCAAAGAAAAACGAAGTTTGGCTTCCAAACTGTCGTACTCTGGAAAAACCCATATTGGAAAATTTGGCCAGAAAACTCGTCCTTCAAATATCGATCGATTTAAATTTAAATGACCCTCATCTTGGCAAAAACTCTCAAACCTGGGACTTCGCTGATCTCTTGTCTGTTCGAAGACATTTTTCACCAAATACCCGCACAAATAGAATGCGCGTGGAATAACTCCGATATTGGGTTGAATAAAATTTTACCAAGATACCAGAAGTAACCAAATTTGTGTCTTGTTTTTATTTTTCGCTAGAAACCCACATAAAGATGTTGTCTACGGTGAAACAAATTCAGACGTTTTACTGAATATACTTTACCATGAAAACAATAAACTTATTTAAAAAGATTAGCGAAAGAGTGAAAATGGAGAGGCTTCGTTTGGGAACTATACCGATGTATATTGTTCCCATACGAAGCGTCTCCATTTTCACTCTTTCGTTATAATTTTCACGACCACCGGCTTCAGGCAGCCCCTAAAGTTTTCTACTTTTAAAAAGATTATAGTGTCTGCCAGATGAAGTTGTTAAGGAAAGACAAGATTACATTTTAATCGTCACTTCACCCCCCAAAACTGAACGTTCAAAATCATACAACATTGTAAGAAGAAAACAATGTCCCGGACTTCATCCTGATTGGCCATTTGGTAAACGTCTAACACGTATGATACAACACAGTCTTAAAAGAGAAAACGACATTTAATTTGATTTAATTATAAAGATGAATGGTCTTCAATCGGTCTGATTTGAATCAAATGGTTAATAATTGGTTAATGGTGTTCCAGTTTTCACGGAAACAAGAGTTAAAAAGAGTCCATTCAAAATGCATGGGATCGAATCACTACTTAAGACGTTAGAAAATCAATTGGATGATGGAAAAACACAGACTAGGCACAGTCAAAAAGGATAATGTGAATCGATAGATTACATAAACTTTGAGAATTACGTCCCAAATCTAAGTTATGGCAAAAAATACAATGGAATCAAACTTTTTCAACAGATTTTCTTGTAAAGTTGAATTATAAAATTCAATGAATGGGTTTGACTATGGTAAAATTTTAGACTTGCTTCATTTATAATCTGTTGACTACGTGTATCTAAACTTTTCCAGTTTTGATTTTTCTTTTTCTCTCACCCGATATAACCATTATCGAAATGCATTTTCCGGCTTTTCCTTGGGAGTGCTGTAATTAGAAACTTTCACTACACCAAGTGTCAGAATTCGTACAGTAAAATCAACGTAGGAATTCATTTCTTGTCTCGACTGAAATCATGAACGACTTTTAAAGCCAGTCCCATTTATTTTGCCTAATACTGTTAGAAAAATAAATTCATGAAACTTTCTATTGGTGCAGGTGTGGTATCTGGTGTGTAGTACAACTTAGACGTCCAGGTCGCTTTGACCTTAAATATAAGTAAGAGAGCCGAATATTTTTCCTGACACAAATCGCGGTAAATCCGTGGGAAAGATACAATGAATATCAAGAGGAATAACGGAAAAATCTGTTGATGTGTACATTTTAAGAAAGTAACATTCGTAGCAAAAGAGATAGCGGCAGCCGAGATCTTGGAAAAAAGACTTTTAATATCAAGGACCCTTGTGATTGTTCATATTATAGTTCCGTCCACTTCAAATAATTCAAGCTCACAACGATTTCAAAAAGTTTGTATGGATCAAAATTTTTAAACGTCGATAATATCTTAATTGAAAAAAAATCAACTTTTTCACTCGATAACATTTTTACTTAAACCATTACCAAATGACCCATAACTAATAAAATACAGCAAATTATCAGAACCCCAGCTTTTATTTTTTGTAATTATATTCCAAACATGAAAATACATAAACCAGTGATGAAAATTATGGGAAGGCTGTAGTTTTGAAAAAATAGATTTACGATTAAAAGTTTACTTACTTTCAGAGACTGCACTACCTACTGTGATAAAATTTTGGTTTAAAAAAAACGTATGTGATTGATAGAGACTTGTCTTTTAAAGAATATAAGATATTGTATATTTCAATTCTGCAATCGAGGTATTTCATTTCTTAGATATAATTAATAATCCAATTGCAACTCATTTTAGGTCAAAAATCAGCCAAACTGTGAGACATAAAATGGTAGAAATTATACTCTTCTATTTCTCTGATTTCAAAAGTAATATGAAATACCCTATATGAATCCTCCTTTGTTCAACTAAAATCAATTTCAATACCCCCCCCCCTCCCCCACCTCTCCCCATTCCGTCATGCGCAGACAATATACTCTGTGGTGATCTGGCTAAAGCCGTCGGATGTCGATAAAAATCGAATCGAATATTATTACTTATTCAAAACAAAAAAGGGGGGGGGGGGGGGGGGGGTTCAAAAACCAATGGAGACATTAATACATCACTTTTGACTATGACATTTTTTTCTATTTTTGTGGGGAAATTAAATCAAAGCCCTATCTCAGGGCTTTCTAAAAATAGTATCTAAGCCCAGCAGAGAAAGTGGGTCATGCGCGGTGGCTCTGCCTATCTCTTTTGGTCGCCTCGCCCTATCTCCACTGAGTAAAAATCTTTTTGGATGTTGAAAATCCATTCATAATTTTTTTTAAGTTATGCAGTTTCAAAGGTGTCATTTATTTGGATGACTCACAAAGAGAAAAAACATACGGAAAATGTGGGAAGCTTTCTCTGAATTTTATTCTGATTTGTGGCTGTATCTCCCTTAATACATGGAATATGATATTGAAACTTGGCAACTTTAGGGCAAATTTCCCTGAAAATATGATCAAGACATCAATAGAGCTCTAACTTGTATAGTTTTAGAGCTGTATGGCTAGGGTTAACCGTAATTTTGTTTTAAAATATTCATACTATTGATCATTTGGAACATTTCCGAAGGGTAATTTTGTGTTAACAAATGATGTGAAATATGCCCGCTAAATTATCAATCAAAACAGTCCGTGAGACCATGACATGTTATTTCTGGGGGAGAGAGAGAGAGAGAGAGAGAGAGAGAGAGAGAGAGAGAGAGAGAGAGAGAGTTAATTTACTGTGATGAAAGTCGAATAATCAACTGATTAGTAAGACAAAATTAACACCCCTATGACGTATCACAATCAAAACATGCCAAAAATGGTTGTCTCCTCTTCTCACTCATTGAATCGCAAATTGGGTTGATGTTTTGTAACGATACGTGAAAAGTACTTATATTCCGATGAAATTTGACACATAAATAGATGAAATGTGCATATATTATTTATAACCTTATTCACGGCAAAACCTCTGCTCTTCGTAGTTTTTAGAAATATTTCACT
>NC_088363.1:79872595-79895095 GCF_034508935.2 Berghia stephanieae
CTTCGTATATCGTTTAATTTCTTGACTGTATAAACAATATCTAAATGGGTGTTTTGTAAAACAGTCGTTGTAAACTTTTATACTAGATTTGGCCCATTCATGGAACTGTTCTGGTGTTCGACTAGCATTGGTCCGATCTGCGTTGAATAAGTAGTCGGAATAAAGCCTGAATGATATGAATAATAAGAAAATAAATCATGAAACATCTTACAGTACTCGAGAATTGTATACATGCTAGGGTGTTTTTTTTTTTTCAAATCGTACATAAAGATACAAGGTAAGAAATTCCAAGAGAGAAAAAGCATAACATTTCATATCAGATAACTTACAAAGTTGGACAAACCACGGTCATTACTTTTATGAATGGCTATATTTTAATTTAGTCAGATGTGTTTGTCAATTCTAACACACGATAGCTTGAGCCATTTACCTGCTTTGTTGTTTTTTACGATGATGATGATGATGATGATGATGATGATGATGATGATGATGATGATGATGATGATGATCCTGATGATGATGATGATGATGATGATGATGATAATGATGATGATGATGATGATGATGATGGCAGTAATAATAATAATAATAATAATAATAATAATAATAATAATAATAATAATAATAATAATAATAATAAACATAATAATAATAATAATAATAATAATAATAATAACAATAATAATAATAATAATAATAATAATAATAATAATAATAATAATAATAATAATAATAATAATGAATTGAATGATGATGATAATGATGATGATGATGATGATGATGATGATGATGATGATGATGATGATTATGATGATGATGATGATGATGATGATGATGATGATGATGATGATGATGATGATGATGATGATAACAATAATATACGATTTCTATATAGCGCCTTACCCCGTATAGCCTATCTCAATTTATCAAATTAATATATAAAGTGTTGCTATTTGTTGATGCATTTTCAAATTTCTTTTCGGGAAAAATATCGAAAATTCGGAACAATTTGGACCTCTTGCAAAATGAAGATATAAATTTCCACCTTTTTTCGGGTTCACAGGGACTCTCTTGTTTTAAAGAAACAACGGAAGAAGAGATTTCTAAAATAATTTGTTCATCTCCCTCGAAGTCATGTGATTTAGATCCTTTACCAAGTAATATTTTGAAATTATGTCTTCCTGAGTTGTTACCTTGTATAACTCAGTCACTTATCTCAGGACAAGTCCCAGATATCTATAAACATGCAATTGTAAAGCCTCTCATAAAAAAGCAAAATCTCGATGTAAATGACCTTAGTAACTACCGTCCCGTCTCAAATCTGCCATTTCTTTCTAAAATCCTTGAAAAAGTTGTACTCAGACGCCTTTGACAACATCTCCAAGAAAACAATCTATGTGAAAAATTTCAGTCAGCTTATCGTTCTTACCACAGCACAGAAACTGCTCTGTGCTGTGTTGCGAGTGATTTGCTTGATGTTTTAGATAAAGGTTCTGTTTCTCTTCTGACATTGTTAGACCTTTCGGCGGCTTTGATACTATTGATCACGGCATTCTCATTAAGCGACTTAACATAACTTTTGGCTTGTCTGGGACTGTCTTGCAGTGGTTTGAATATTATTTAGATGAGAGAAAGCAACAGGTTATGATATTAGATAAACTTTCTCGTCAACATACATTGTATTTTGGTGTTCCCCAAGGCTCTGTTTTGGGTCCGATTCTTTTTGTTTTGTATATTTCTCCATTATCTAATGTCATCACTGGTCATGGGCTACGCTATCATCTCTATGCAGATGATACGCAACTTTATGCTACTGATAAAAAATCTCGAAAATATTGTGAAACGTGTGGAAGAATGTGTGACGGATGTAAAAGAGTGGATGAATGCAAACAAATTGAAAATGAATGAGTCAAAAACAGAAGTGATTATTGTGGGAAATAGAGGGCAGTTGAAGGTGAATGATGGTCTTGAGGTGTTGATTGGGGGTGAAAAGATCAAAGTTTCAAAGACTGTGAAAAATTTGGGTGTCTATTTTGATTCAGAAATGAGAATGTCAGCTCACATTTCTGCTCTCTGTAAATCTTTATACTTTCAATTGAAGAAAATCAGTTCGATCTGTCAGTATATTACAATTGGAACATGTAAAATATTAGTTGTCTCCCTCATTTTATTGAAACTAGATTATTGTAACTCCCTGCTTGTCAGCTAGCCTCAGGCTTCTATAAAACAATTACAACTACTGCAAAACAGTGCAGCTAGATTAGTTTTTGGCAAACGAAAATTTGATCATGCAACCCCCTTGTTGGCCTCTCTCCATTGGTTGCCCATTGAAAAGCGCACATATTACAAAGCAGCGTGTCTTGTTTATAAGTGTTTGACTGGTATAGCACCGGCATATCTCACAGATCACGTGGTCATGTGTAAATTTGAAAATTACACTTTAAGATCATGTAATGACCAAACGAAAATTTTTGAAAAAAGATAAAAGAACAAAATTTGGTGATAGATCTTTTGCTTGTTTCGGCCCCAAGATTTGGAATGAACTACCACGTGGTCTGAGGGAGTGTAAGTATTTACCTGCCTTTAAAAAGAATCTCAAGACACATCTTTACTGTATTTGCTTTTATTGACACTATGAATCCTTGATTTGGCTATGAATTCTTTTTATTTTTTTTTCTAATAATTTATATTGTAAAGTGCCCAGAGCTTGTGTTTTACACGAGAATAAGCGCTATATAAATGTGTCTTATTATAAAATGTGTATTATTATTTGTTCTTGGTTGTATAATTTTACAAATTTGTGCATTTGCATATAAATATGTATACATAGGTTGTCAACTTTGTGTTTATACATTTATATGCATGCCACGCCTGTAAATGAATTTCCATTTTTTTTGGATGAATAAAGTATATATTATTAGTATTATATCAACAAGCTCAAAGCGCTTAACAGTAACGTTGCAACTTTCAAATATACAACCACTCAAACATGCAACATGAAACAAAGCAGTATAATTATACAGTGTTACATATTAAAAAGAAACGTTTTGAGATTTTTAAAAAGAATTTTGCATCATTACTATCTCTGATACATCTTGGAAGGGAGTTCCAGATAAGGGGTGCCGAATATTCAAACGCATGCTCGCCGATTTTGCGAGTCATTTCTGGCTTCACAAGTATGTGATTATCAGACTTTGATCTCAGTTTTCTGGATTTGACGTAGAATTGAAGCATGTCATTAATGTATCCAGGACAATCAGAGTGCAGTGATTTAAAAATGATAGTACAGATCTTTTATTCTGTACGTTTCTCAACGGGAAGCCGTTGATGAGGAGAAGGAGGAGAACGATGATGATATGATGATAAAGATGATGACGATGATGATGATGATGATGATGACGATGACGACGACCCCCGTCACTACGGAAGAACCCCCTCATATGCGTTTAGGTAAGATTCTCACAACATTCGCCATCTGGATCTAACGTAACAACACATAAGATTATATGTAACCTTGAGGGTTTCTATAGTCCGTTCCAAGTAAGTCCCGTGTGCACGGAATATTGCAAATTCCTCCAAAGTTACGAAATGTGGTGCCGTGATTTTTTGCATCGGGTCTTATCTTTTAAGTGACATTACGAGTTTTGAATACCTATAATGATTTACCAAACGTTTTTTTCACAATGACGAATTCCTTTGATCTTTTCGTCATTTGCAATAAAATATGACTCAAACTATAAAATGTTTATAGTAATGGTATGTTGATTCTCTTTTCTGTGGGGAAATAATCATAACAAAGTTGCATTCAGTGGCGTATCTGAGCAAATAATTTTGGTTTGTTAGAAATAATTTAATTATAGATAGCATTTACTTCACAGCATTGAAAACAGGCTGCGATTATACGATATCTATTCCCTAGTGGACAGCCCGTTAGGTGCTTATACATTTTTCGGACAGTGACATAAATTAAATGTTAAAAAACGGGGGGGGGGGGGGGGGGAGTCTTCGAATGTTTTCGTCCGTCTCCGATAGGAAGAGGAGAAATGCCTTTCACAAAGACATAACACCCGACCAACTGTTGAGCAAGACATCTCATAAAAGTCGGACAAAACATGTCACGAAATCCCACTGGTCACCCATCGATTACGCTACGTGGTCGCCATTCTTGAATTGTGTTCGCTGGAAAAAAAAAGGGGGGGGGGGCGCTTTGAATGTATTAATGTGAAATATCACAGGATGTAAATTTCTTTAACACCAGATTCCATGTAAGTTTTGTTAAGTATAACCTTTCAAAGGAACCGCAGTTTTCAAATACAAGGATGCATAATTAGGCTGACATAAACATTTATTAATTTGACCTATCCCCTCTGAGTTCCTGGTTGTAAGCCATTCTGCTATTTGCCGCATGCCATGAACTCCGCGCTTCGGCTCTCTGAGAAATACTTCTAAATTTTGCTCTGTGACAAATATGAATGTTTAATTCATATTTGTTTATCTGATTATGAGTGTAGAATTCACAATTGGAAGCTACGCCTCTGGCTTTTAAATATTAAATTGTAACAATTGTTTATATCAAGTGTGAAAAAGTGTACATTTTGCTGTGTCATTTTGAAGTCAAGATGTTAATAATAGTGAGTAGTGCACATGAATCTAGTGAAATGGAAACTCCTGGTCAAGCCTGTGGGCGAGTTTAGCGATCGTTATCACAACAGAATTTACTATGTATAATACCGTATTGTAAAACATCAAAATGTTCACCGTAAACAAGAAGAATTCTAAAATATAGTACTGTAACTGATGAAAAAAACAGGCTTAATGTCACTAACAATTTGAGTGTTCGAGCCAATTATCATTAAAATTCATCAGAAGGTTGTAAAGATATCCACGTCAACCCGTGCACACGGGTTGTGGAACGGACTATAAGTCATTAAAATAGCTCTCTAAAAACAATTACAATGGCCTGAGTGCGTGGCCTTCGTAAAGTTATGGCCTGATACTGTCCAAAAAATGACGTCAAAATGCCAGTCTTTTGCTACAAAAGAAAACAAATCGTGAGTTGAATTCAATAGTTCAACCAATGAAATGACTTGTTTCTAGGAGCTCTACTAACGACAACTCACTAATGACGTCAAACTGCCAGTCCTTTTGGATTTCAGTATCAGGCTATAACATAACGATGGCTACGCTGAGTGACCTTAACTTCGTTCCATCTACAGAAAGAACGAAGTTGACGTCACTCGGATCATTGGTATTGTTTTTATTCAGCATGATGGGTGATTAGTTATCATTAGATAATTTTGTGTGTTGGTACATTTTATGTGGCTGGGGGGGGGGGGGGGGTCTTGACCTCCCATAGCGGGCAGGGAGGTACATACTGCTGTGTCTTCTTTCTCCTTATATCTGTTTTCCAACATGCTTTCTGTCTTTGTCTTGGGATGAGATTACTTGGTTTTTTTTCCTGGCCCTGGTCGGAGTCCTGGCTGGGAGGGAAACAGTCACATGCATAGTTATTATTTTGGGAGATTATATTTTTTTTCCTTGTAAATCATCTCTCCGTTATGTATTATTATATTTGTTATTTTTAATGTATTATGTAAGCATTTGAGTGTATTCCTCTTTGTTAGATTTTGTGCATGTGTCTGGATGAGAGTTATAGGTGATCTCAAACTAAGTACATTGGTGGTATGCTCTTGGATTCTACATCTGATCCCTATTTGTTCCCATTTCCCATTTCTTTGTCTTACTTGCTCTTGGCTGCTTTAATTGTAATTCTAGAACTTTTTACTATCCCATTTTCTTCCTTTTTACTGGCGCTGATATGACCTTAATGTGTTGCAAGCGCCGTAAAACCCTTAAAAACAAAAACAAACATATTTTATGTGGCTGGTGGATGCTGTGAGTATTTTACCAATACGCTTAGCATCAATAGACGAATGCGTGTTTGTTTTGTTTGTGTTTGTGTGTGTATACTTGTACAGAGTGGTTGGAGTTAACGTCAGTCGGCTTATTGTCATTGTTTTTAGACTAAAATCGCCAAAATTTATGTCAATGCACAACATCTTCCCGTCAGATGAAACGGACCAACACATGAAACTGTGTCTAACCTGAACTAAACATCGTCTGTTTTATAACATTTAGAGAGAACTAATCACCAAATTGGCGGTCCAAAAAACAATAGAAAAGAAGTGAATGACGTCAACGCCATTCCATCTATAATCGAAAAGGTTGAAGAACAAGTGTGCATTTTACTTAAACGCATCGCATCACTGTGATCAACTATCATCAGTGATAACAGCAATTAGTTTTAATGGGCTGGTCGCGCCAAAGTAAACAGACCAAACGAAATCTTGCTATTTATCGATAAAAACAAGTTACGATTCTCTCAAACCAAGTTCTTAATTCTTTTTTAAAGGAGGTCCGATAGTTCTTAATTGGCTGTTAATACAAACATGACACTGGCTGAATTTACTGTTGAAAAAATCAAATTAAGGAGCAGGCACCTGTGTAAGATAAAGATCGAAACAAGTGTGTATGAAAGGCGTCAGGGAAAGCAATGGTTAATCAGAAGGTTTGAGGTTCGATCCCCAGTGGAGGTAGACTGATATTTTGGGATGATTTTTTTGTTGTTGTTTCTACCGGTGGGATTCGTTATTTTAAATTTTCACATACAAAAAATGTTTACTTTCGACGATCTGTACATTTTAAACAGTTTTTAAAAGCATTTCATAAAATAGGGAATTTTATATCTATGTCATTCTTTTTCGTTGCATTTTTCTATCGAAGCGAATGAGCTAATCTCCAAACACCTCCTCTCTCTCTCTCTCTCTCTCTCTCTCTCTCCACACACACACACACACATTCTCTCTCTCTCTCTCTCACACACACACACATTCTCTCTCTCTCACACTCACACACACACATTCTCTCTCTCTCACACACACACACACATTCTCTCTCTCACACACACACACATTCTCTCTCTCTCTCTCTCTCTCTCTCTCTCTCTCTCTCTCTCTGCCAAATTATTGACGGTGGAAGTGTCCTATGCAATGCCAAAAGAGTTAGTTAAACCATGTTTGGGTAGACGAAGATTTAACGGAAAAGGTCTGGGACTAAAAGTTTACATAAGAACGGAATTCCGTAGTAATTACTAAGCCCTAAATAAGGGTTTTGTTAGTCGACACATAAGAATGGACCAAGCAATCCCTTGACGCAACAATGGGTAAAACGTGGAGGGAGGGTGAAGGAGCGGGGCTTTTTTCGACGTGTGCTGTCGATCAAAAGGATTTACAGCATGGAAGGGTAGGCGCCCAGTTTTTTTATCCATTTGCTACAACAGCCAAAAGTAAAACTATTTAAAGACAAAAAATCTATCATTTGTCTGGGTCGAAATGTAATTTCCTATGCATGTCAAGATTTAGGCTATTTTTTGTCAACTAATTAAAGGAAATGAAACAATCATAGTTATAACATTCAAACGATTGTTCACCAATTTTGCCGGACGTATCTTACTTGACTGACTGTCTCAATCGTGTGTTGTGTGGCTGTGAACCGGATGAGAAAAAAATAAATCTAGACTACGGTCAAAATGATAAGAGATGTGACATTATACTTGTTAGCTCATTTATAAATTGTATTATGTCCTTGTAATAAAATGATGCATAATATTTGCGCAAGTCTCATATTTCAGTCTATAAACTCAATTTTACGATCCATACCGTACCGACATCATATCGTTTTAAAGCTATGGGTCACATATTTATAAAGAACGGTCCCATAGAACATAAAACCATTGTCAAGAGTTACCTATCACTGTGCCTTAATCCGACATGAATAGTTTTTGTTGGATTTCTTGACAAGGCAACGTTAGACAAGTTTCTTGAGCCTAGCCGAGATCAAAAAGGCTTGTAAGCTCTCGAGGTACAACTCTCACAGTAATCTAAATGGCTAGCACCTCTTCTCTCTCTCTCTCTCTCTATCTATCTCTCTCTCTCTCTCTCTCTCTCCTTCTCCCTCTCTTTCTCTCTCTCTCTTACACACACAAATACACACTTACACTCACACTATCAATCTATATCTATCTATCTATCTATCTATCTATCTATCTATCTATCTATCTATCTATCTATCTATCTATCTATCTATATCTATCTCTCTATCTATCTCTCTTTCTATCTTCTCTTTTGGGGTTTTACCTTAGACTTCAGATCCTGTAGGTCGATGGGTCAAATCCTTTTGTGGACGGCGCAAATATTAGTCCTTAGAAATGACTCATAGCTCACATTTTCCCACCATACTCAGGTGTATAATGAGTACCTGACCAGTAACAACCTTAATTTTGTAGAAAAGAAATTATACTGGAGCCTTACAGGTTGCATGCTCTGTCCTTCGTGTTAAACGTTGCTGTTGACTTGGGACCCTTTATAATGCGTTTTGAGCAAATTTAGGTCGATATTGGGAGACTAAATGGAAATTTATATTTGAATTTTCTTCCTATCATTTGCTCCGCTTATTCATTTTTGTCATCAATTCATCCATCCGACCCAATACAAAACAAAAATACAAAAATATAAACAATGTAGCTAAATCTATCCGCAATGGAACTAAATCCATGGGCAATGGAACTAAATCCATGCGCGATGTAAGTTCCTCAAAGTGACTTCTTTGTGCAATTAAAAAGCGGTGGAAACCTTTTTTATAAATCTCTGTTTTCGATAAAGTTAAAAACTGAGTTTTATATGGATATGAGTTAAGGACTTATCTAATTGTTATAATTCACCTTAGGTGGTTAATGACGGTTTTTAAGAGTAAATAATTATAGAAATTATAATCACTGTTGCTTAAAAACATTTCATACCCTACCCACAATTTTGTGATGATACCCTGTGTCTCTTGTCGCTGCTTGTATCTCCCTGGCGGCTCTGTCAAATTTGTGGATATAGTACTTGAGACTTGAACGTTCTGGAAATAACACAGTAGATTCTGTATAATTACAATGTCACGGATTGTAACGACTAGGTTTCTTGGGGAAATGATAAACCACTGTGAAATCAACAGCGTATAATTGGTCGGTTTCAAGGAAAGATCCCGGATTGTAAAGAGTTTATAAAGTTTCTTGGACGCGGGATTTTTTTATTTTTTGTATTATAAATATTATTATACTATATGACTCAACGTGTCAAGCTGATTTTATTATGTCGGAATAAAATATATGAAGAATATTGAGTTTAAAGCCAATGTGATCAAAACCAGGAAATCATATTTTGTTTTTGTTTTTATAATCAGGAATATAACAGATACTGTTTTCAAATAAGGCATTTGTTTTAACCCGGGTTTTATAAAAGTAGTCCTTGAGAGCTATAAGGCTCGTGGAGCCGGAATTATACCGGTTTCTGTAGCGTGAATCGGACAATAACAATTGCTTGCTACCCTTTGGATAGGACGCTAGTCTAAGGTAAAATGCATTCCGCCAGATCTAAAAGAGCCATGTACACAACTACTACTATGTGAACACCGGGATAGATCTCGGTTCATTAATTAATTAATCTTTAAATTCATTTACGGACAGCGTGGCTCAGCAGTATGGTCTTTGCTTCGTACCTGGAAGGTACCGGGTTCGATCACCCGCTGTGTGGCCTTGAGCAAGTCACTTCGCCCTTGATCATTTGCTGCGCTGCACTGCGGCTGACACCTGGGCTATTCCAGTCTTCCCTTAGAATAGACCCTAGATAAAAATGTCCCCTATGGGATGTATAGTGGGAATTTTATTTATTTATTTTATTTCTATTTTATTAAACAAAGGTAAACCCGACATGATACCGCCTTGAGATGTTTGGGTTTTTGTACATATATAAGAACTATTTCGTGTTTTCATGTTTTTAGAAAGATTTTAAGGTTTAGCGTGAACCACTGGCATCGTGTGGTGAGCGAAACTTGGCATGGGCTTTTTAAGAGTGACGACAAGTGAACAAAGCATAAGTTTTGTAGCATACATGTCCCTACTCCCGTGATTCCAATTATAAATGATATAATGATGGCCTGCGTGATCTCGTGGCTTAAAAACTTTGTTTTGGTAAGTTGAGTGAGATAATGAAAATGATCATATGACTAGTAGTAGTAGTAGTAGTAGTAGTAGTAGTAGTAGTAGTAGTAGTAGTAGTAGTAGTACTAGTAGTAGTAGTAGTAGTAGTAGTAGTAGTAGTAGTAGTAGTTGCAGTAGGAGTGGTAGTAGTAGTAGTAGTAGTAGTAGTAGTAGTAGTAGTAGTAGTAGTAGTAGTAGTAGTAGTAGTAGTAGTAGGAGTGGTAGTAGTAGTAATAGTGGTAGTAGTAGTAGTAGTAGTAGTAGTAGTAGTAGTAGTAGTAGTAGTAGGAGTGTTAGTAGTAGTAGTAGTAGTAGTAGTAGTAGTAGTAGTAGTAGTAGTAGTAGTAGTAGGAGTGGTAGTAGTAGTAATAGTGGTAGTAGTAGTAGTAGTAGTAGTAGTAGTAGTAGTAGTAGTAGTAGTAGTAGTAGTAGTAGTAGTAGTAGTAATAGTAGTAGCAGTAGTAGTAGTAATAGTAGGTAGTACTAGTGGCGGTGGTGGTGGTGGTTGTGGCAGTTGTAGTCGTAGTAATGGTAGTTGTAGTTGTAAGAACAGTAAGAATAGTAGTAGTAGTAGTAGTAATAGTAGTAGTAGTAGTAGTAGTAGTAGTAGTAGTAGTAGTAGTAGTAGTAGAAGAAGATGATGATGATGATGATGATGATGATGATGATGATGATGATGATGATGATGATGATGATGATGATGATGATATTGATGATGATGATGATTATGTTGATGGTGATGAAGGCAAAATAGAATAAGGAGAAAACAAAAACAACGAAATAACATTCCCAATTACTTTAGAATAAAGATTAGCACAACAGATACAACAACACTAACAATAACAACAACGCAAAGGAAGCAAGACACAATAACAACAACAATAGAGACGACAGTGGCCTATCTTTAACAACAGTAACAACTCACTTCCATCTAAGAACCGAAATTTATCGAACCAACGTTGCTCTTTAATGTTAACAGATGCTACATGTGGATGCTTCTCGATTCGCCAAAAAAGATCTGTGGTTCCTGCATTTGGCGTTCCGATGAAGTAGAAGAAGGGGATACAGACAATTTGTTGACTCGAGCCGTTCTCATACCAACATGGATTCTTGTAATTTTTGAAGTACTTGAAAGGGCCCTATTTATTTTACAGAAAGAAAAAACAACAACATGTGATGTAGTTTGAATTGTTTGTTATTTTCAATTTTCAACATGTTTTACTTGATAGTTCGCCCATTACTAACCAGCAACAAATCAGAATATTTCCTGCCATTTACCCCGTTTCGTCCCCTTGATTCTTTTTTTCCTGTATGAAAAGGCCCGAGATACCTTTGGTAAATGTCAAAACACAAATAGGTCAGGCCCGGTTAGAGAGTATTATTCACAATATTTTGACACACTGATAAAGGAATTGCATCCCAAAATCTGACGACACGATGCATCTTTTTTCAATCATCTGTGTTAAAATTGCGAGTGATGTTCAGGATCTTTGGGTTGTTTACTCCCGGTGATAGGCAAGCACCTCTGGATCTTCGGTTCACGGTCAGCGGTTGGTTACTGGGCCAAAATATACGTTATTTTATATTTTAGAGTCAAAATATAACAACTTAAATGTTTATTCGACTGGTTATAATAAAATATTATACGATAACTGAAATAATTTTTAAAAGTGTATGCACTGCATATTGATTGAAGAATTGAAGGTTCATGCTATAAGATGATAGTTTTAAAAAATCCATGTCTATAGCTTGACAGGCATAGTAACAAGAGGTGACAGAGGAACCATCGATTGGCAATTCAATAATTTAAATACGAAACAACTTCATTGGGCTCACTATCTTAATTCTGCCGAGTCCAAGAAAATAACAATTTTTATTATTTTAGCCAGAAAAATTGTCCTTCAAATAGTAATCGAATAAATGTCCCTTATCTTGTCAAAACTTTAAACACCGGGGACTTCAATGGTCATTCCAATCCATGGGTATTTGATGGACGAGTTTTCTGGCCATTTAATTTTTTTTTCAGTGTACGTCAATATTGTATAGGCTTCATTAAGTTTGTAACACTCATCTCTACACCGAGATACACAATAGAGCTATGCCAGAAATGCATAATGATGATAATATCACGAGAACTGGCTCTTTTTGAGGGGGAAAGGGGAGGGGGGTTGTATTACGAGTTTCGAACCTCTCAGTTTGGTTTGTTGCCACGACACAAGCAACAAGACCGAGCTGTCTGGTTTTGTGAGAGCATTCAAGCAAATACAATTACACCAGCATTTCATTGTCCCCTTTGGAAACGAATGTGTAGAATATTCCAGTTGTTTCTCATTTGCGACGAGAACTTTGAACAACTGGAATATCTAAAAATTCTGGTTCAGTCGTCGAATGATTTATAAAAGTGCCGCCTTCTATAGAGTTGCTTCAGTAAAGGTTACGTGGTTCTGATCACTCACAGTATGAATCAACAATGAGCGTTGTTAATGATCGGGTGATTGGCGATGGTCACAATCTGGCATCGTCGTTTGTGTCTCTTTGATTACTTATTTATCTCGTTATTTATGTATTTATTTATTTATTTAATATGATATTTATAAACGTATTTATTTACCAACTTACCTATCTAATTATGCATTTATTTATTTACTTATTATTGTTACATAACTGTCCTTTTCTTTTTACACATTTTATTTAATATTCCTAGTACTTACCGCCATCTTAAATACTTCCTTAATGAACGCTGGGTCGTTCCCGTGGGGTTCCTTACATTTGGGCATCACAGTGTCTGAATGATGCCCTTCAAGACTCACATTGTGGAACTCCGGTCTCTTGTATCTGGCTGTCATAAATACGAGAAAAAATTATTAAAAATAAACTGTTAAATTCAGACGTCTTCTAGGCCTGTCAGCTGCACAGAAATCAGACAAGTTTATACAGTCCAAACCGGCTTCTGTCCCCATACTAGTGTGGCCCAATGGCTCAGTGGTACGGTGTCTCGTCTTGTCACAAGACTCAAGCAATGTTAAGCGTGATTACTGGCTGGACGGGTGACTGATTAAGGAAAAATCTGCTCCCGATGTTCTATCCTTGGGTAAGGTACTTTTCTTACATTGCACAACTGGACTCAGGTGTGAATGATTACCTGGTTACAAGCAGTGACGGATTTTGTAAAAGTGTTAGTTTAAATAAAATGACGCCTAACAGGTACTGTATGTAATGAAAAATGTTTTCAAAATGGCCCCCTGCGGGGAATAAACGATTCATTGTAAAGCGCATTGAGCATTGGTTATCCATCGAAATGTTCTTTATAAATGATATCATTTATTTCATATTAATCGAGTTTACAGTTATACAACAGTGGTCTCATAAACCATAATCTATGCAAATCGAAACATCAAGAAGAACTTATACCATACTGCCACTAAATTTACTCTCTGAAAAAAGTTACTTGAAAAACTGAATTGGAGCTTTTTTTCTATGTTGTCTCTAAGAGCCACAAAAACCCATGGAGCCAGAGTTTGTCACATTTTATGCAGAATAAAACAAAAAATATCAATTGTTTGCTTTAATTTAGATGGGAGACCAGTCAATTGCAAATCGCTTTCAACTAGATTCAACAAAACAAGCTACTTAATCACAGTTAGATCCTGGTGGACAGGAGTGGGGTAGGGGCGGTGGCGGGGTGAGAAAAATAAGATTTTGACCTCATTCAGGGTCGATACCGTTCTCTTCGAGTGAGAAGCAAGTGGTCTACCAAATGTGCTATAGAGAACTCCGCATTTTCTCAGGATTTGTACAAAACCAACGTGTTGATATCGGCTGATCACTCGATAAAAGGCGAGTGATTAACTGAATAAAAAAATATTATAAATTATTATTCATGCAACATGTATTTGTAAACTTTCCGGAAACATTTGCTGCTGACACCGCATGGTGAAGATC
The DNA here is from genome assembly GCF_034508935.2 of Berghia stephanieae. NCBI lineage: Eukaryota > Metazoa > Mollusca > Gastropoda > Nudibranchia > Aeolidiidae > Berghia > Berghia stephanieae. Next base: position 79,886,619 of record NC_088363.1, read on the forward strand.
TTGAATAATATAGGAAAAGCACAGTCCACTGATTTTGAGTTACACCTCAGTATATTCAGACCCATTTATTTACAAAGCAGTGTTTGGATTACTAGGTAAACTTCCGGTTGGAAGCACCTGCAAATGGAGCGTTCTATCATAAACCAGCACTGCATTCAAGATGTAGTCACTATCTCAGGACGCATTCGTAGGTTATGATCAATTATTGTCTCATAACTATTCTGTCGTTCCCTGAAATAACAAGAATTAAAACGTTTAGCCACAAAACTCGTCCTTTAAATATCGATCGATTAGCGTGACCCTCATATCGGCAAAAACTCTCAAACCTTGGGGTCTCGAAAGTCCCATGTTTGAGGGTTTTGCCAAGTTGAGTCCCCAATCTCACTTTGCCACACTGAACTGCGGCTGACACCTGAATTATTCCAGTCTTCACCTGGAATATAAACCTAAAGGCAGCAACCACACACTACTATGTTATGACGATCGACCCAAGATGTAAATTCCGTACCGCACCCGTGCACCGTCTCAAACCCGCCCGGACGCATCGTCACAACGCACCGTTCAGTCAGATGTTCTGCGGTTTCGGGTTCGTTATCACAACAGGTACATGTTGGACATGTGTCAAGTCCCCACTGATGTAGTGAGCGTGCTGTTAAGCAGGTTCTCGGCCGAAGTGGTGGAAAAGCCTGGCAACTTCTCGAGCTTTTTTCGAGAGTTTCGAGCAGTCGATGTCCCCGCCGCTTCGAGTGATTGAATTCGTCCAAATCGACTTCCATCTCGTATATGCAGCTCTGTCCGAAGTCAGGAAAGCTATGTAAAAGATTTGCAGGGACTTATTTCGGCTCAAAACCGGGGCACCGTCCATTATGCGCTTGAGAGGGGTATACCTATTCCCTCTCTCTTTGATCTTATTAAGCCAGATGTTTGTAGTCGTCTCCCTCCGGACATCAGGGGTGGATTGCTGCCATTATTGGGCCCCATTCTCTATGCGTTGTTGCCAGCGTTCCCGACACTATGTGTATGAACTTGCTAGGTTTCATATCTACCTTCTCAACATTCTTGGTTTTACCTCACACTGGAACGCAATACTCCGCGGCGGACTTCATCAGGAGAGCTTGACTAGCACCCCAAGTTGATACCGCCCGCTTCCACAGAAGACCGTTGCGTTTCTCTATCTTCCGGGCAAATCCTTCAAGATGCACCCGATAGGTTAGGCTTCAACGTGCTCTGTAAGGGCAATGACCTGCTCCGTGGTTCAACTCCCTTCCCTGAAACCTGCCTGTTCGGGTGACAGGGCAGCGTCTAGGACCGGCCCCCATCGATTCGATAGAACAAACTCCAAAACTTTGTACAAGCAGCTCAGAAGTGATAAGGGTCTGTAACTGATGTCAGCCTCCATGGCTTCAGGATTGCAACTATCTTAGCTGCTTCCACACATGTGGAAGTTTTCCTTTTGCAAGGACGTCAGACATTGCCTCTGCCAACCAGACCCGTGCCCTGGGGCCCAATGCGTCACCATATCGGGATATATGCCATCCATCCTTGCTGGCAAATTTCCCATTGGAGATGATTAAAAGGAAGTTTGTTTTATTTTCATTTATCTTTAGGTGATTCTTGTTGTAGTAGACGTGTGTTTGATAAGGTGACTTAATTTATCCTACAATAATTGTTAATAAATGTATCTCCATAGTTTTGATCAAATTGACCACAATAATCTTTTGAAGTTAAGACATGTAAAGATTTACCCACGGAGACAAATAGAATATTTCTCATCTTATAACTCATTCTTCAACAATTATTCGGCAAACATTTTTTTATTGGGAGGGCAGTTAATACAGTTTGAAATTTATAATCAAAGACTCCAAAATTATAAATCATTAAAAACGCAATCGACATGAGCATCCATAAGTTTAAATATGAATTTGATGAATATGTCTTTAATTGACACATTTTTGATTGTTTATGATGTAAATGAAGACCATAGTTAAGATCATATCTTGGAATTTTTGACCTGAACCTTTTTTTTTTTTTTGCTCACGTGGTATTGAAAAGCCTTTGACTACAGGTCTGATAACCTAAACTGTTATCAGCTCATTCTTTTAATGGAAATACTTTCATACAAACGCAACATATTGTCCATTACAACAATGTTAAATCAAGCCAATAATTGCGTTCGGTTACCAGATCTGCAAATAAGTTCACGTCGTCTTTGACCTAAGCAACTATGCTATTTATATGTTTAGTTATGATCGATTAAAAAAAGGACTTACGTAAAAACTGGAAGTATCCTTGGGGATAAATATACCCACGATGGTCTCGAACATATGTTGAAGTCTGGATAAAATATGGCTCGATCTTTCCTGTCCAATCCAGATGTAATGTCGGAACATATATTATGCACATCACAATTAAGACCACAAACATAATAAATAGAAATATTACTTGGACGCGACTCATATTTTTCTGAAGAAGAATAGAAATGGGTAATAATAAACAAAATAGATTTTTTTAAATCCAGTAAACAGTTTTTTCTGTCATTATTGAAAGAGTGTTTTTTTTTTTTAAAGAAGTTAGTAAATAAGGGTCGGGGGAAGTGGCCAAACGGTTAAGGCACTGTGATCGAGAAGGTCCCTGGTTTGAGCCCCGCTTCAGACACTTTCGTTTTTTTTGTTGTTGTTTTTTTTTTTTTTTTTTTTTTGGCGAGATTATCAATTCCCAATTTGTTCACTTTGGACAACATGAGTGATTCTTGTTGGAATAGGAGAATTTGTTTGATGGAATATCTATATTCCTTCATGGAATGCCTGGACGAGGAATCAAATGTGCCGTGCGGAAGGAGTGATTCTGTGCTTGTTTAAAGCACTCAAGTAAAAAAGAAAAATTAAAAAAATATATATATCTATATATATATATATATATATATATATATATATATATATATATATATATCCCATGATCCCAGTATCAATTATTCTATTCTAACGCTGTATTACACTCTTATCTTGTTGAATTAAAAAACAAAAACAAAAACAAACACATTATTTAGATTCTACTGTCTAAACTCTTTTTTAATTTCGAATAATCATCTTTTTAAGAGAAAAGCAACAGCAAACAGTAGATGACACGCTAAAACATATATTTAATGTTAACATTTACCAGCATATTAATGTTACACACACACAAACACACGGAGGAATAGCACGAGTAATCATTCAGTGCTCGTTGGACACCCTTTTGTTGTTAGAAAGTCGACTAAGAATGATTGTTGACGTTGTGTGGAGCAGGATCGTACTGCGGGTCAAACTTAATGCCACCAGGGCACTAGCCCGGCAAGTTAGTTGAAAAAATAAGCGCGTAATAGCCCAATGCTTAGTTAACCAGTTAACTGTCGTGCTCTGGAAAGACGGGTATTTTAAAATTTGGCCAGAAAATTAGTACTTCAAATAACGATCGATTTAAATGACCCTCATCTTGACAAAAACTCTCAAAATGGGACTTCGAGAAGTATTCCTTAGTGACAGTTTTGAAATTTTTGCTAAGATGAGAGTATTTTAGTTCGATCGATATTTGAAGGACGAGTTTTCTGCCTAATTTTTAAATACGTGTCTTTCCAGAGTACGGCAGTTAACTGGTTAAAGGATTATGGAAGGATTGGCGTGTCCAGTGTTGCCAGGTTGGCGGGGATAAAATGGCCTGGCGGATGGAGGATTTTTGATGATTTGTATACCCTTTTAAAAAGTAAAAGAGTAGCAATTAAGAATAATTATTTCTTCCCCCCCCCCCCCTAAAACCTGAGTGTACTGTTGGCCTAGATCTTTATTACACAACCTAACTCAGGTTTACCGAGGCTGAAAACAATATCCGACAGTTTAACTCTCGTTCAAACAAAATCGAAACTTCGAATCTTGCAAGGAAACATTTGTAAATAGGTGAGTAGCGTTTAAGAACATAATTTTTATTATGAGACAATACACTATTGTTGATTATAAGTGTTTTAAATCAAATGGCGTATTTTGTGGCGGATTTTGGGCAAATGTTGCAGATGAAGTAGGATAAAGTTGGCGGATTTCTGGCATAAAGTTGGTGGGATTTCTGCAAAGGCACTTGGCAACACTGGACTTGTCTCCCTTCCCTTCTTTCCCGATGATCTCTAACATTACGAGAGTTGGACTAAACAAAAATGATGATTCACGATTTCGTGATTTCAAGGACTATGTCCATAACCACCTTCATGACCAACTGGACTGAGTGGACCGATCTATCCGGTTTGTGAGCATCAATCACACTGTGTTGAAACAGAAATGCGGGGAATTAATCAGTAGATTTTGGACCTATTGAAACATGGGATTCGTGACATACCTTCACACCAGATATGACACATATATCTGGTTGTAGAATGAATCGAGTTGTTACACCGCTCTTTGTTATAGATAGAACAAAATTGACGTCACTCCGCTATATGTTATTGTTTTGTTTTATTTAGCCAGACATTTTATAAGTAGTTGTGTCAATCAGACTATAAACGTTTAAGGTTACAAACAGTTTTGCGTGTTTGTACTTTATATCCGGCTGATGGATGTTATGAGCTTTTTTTTTTTTTTTTAACTAAACGCAAAGTATCAGTTGTTTTTAGAACACCACGACTTGGGTGATTAGGGAAAGCCGAGGTCTATCCCTCGAAGTGGCCCCAAAAATTAGAAGCTGACAGTACCAGTGTAGATCCCTTGAATCGCCTCAGGTACCAGCAGGCCGGAGAGCATTGAGTGAATGAATGAAGAGGCCGAGTGGTTAAGGCATTTTATTTTGATTCGGAAGGCCCCGGGTTTGAGCTCCGCTTCAGGCACTTTCGTTTTCTTTCCCTGGGGCAAGATTATTAACCCTTTTCTCAGTTTGGACAACATGAGTGATTCTTGTTGACGTCAGACTGTTGCTTGATGGATTATCTATATTCCTTCATGGAATGTCTAGCTTACGATGCCGCGCGGAAGGGTATAATTTTTAATTGTTTTCTTTGTGTGTGTGTGTGTGTGTGTGTGTGTGTGTGTGTGTGTCGGTTAATATAATGGATCCCACAAAACGACATGGAACCTTTAGCTACCGTTGTTGTTGATGGTCTGTGGGAGAGACTTCAGTGAGAACTTACCACCAAACTGGCTGTCAAAAAACAATAACAAATAGCCAAATGACGTCGACTTCATAAATTTTATTCCAGATCTGGAGAATTAGAATGCAAAGCAAGAGCTGGTTTCTCGGGCCATTGGAGGAGGTCGTCATTTGTATAGCTTCCTTCCCCTGGTGATAAAGTTGGATTGGAGCGAAGACAAAGTGTTAGTTTAATATGCTTATTATGTTTGTTCAAAACAAACAAGTACCGAAGTCCACAGTCACAATGATAACATAATGTAGTACGTTGAACGGGAGTTAATATGCCGAGTTCGCATATCATTTACCAACTTAATGTCCGACAAGAATTCCTCAGCTTAAGATCCGTGTTTGTCGGTTTAACCTTCTCCATACCAGCCGGGACAATACTGTTCCCATCCGAAGCCTTTTCAGTTTCACCCTTTCGTTAGTATCGGTATTTTAAAACATTTGGTGGAAACATAAAATGTACAGAAAAGAGAAGGAGTGGTAAATGAAACCAACACAACATGAACGTTATTATAAATTACATACGAAATACATCATGGCAGTAGTTGTAGAAGTTGTAGTAGTAGTAGTAGTAGTAGTAGTAGTAGTAGTAGTAGTAGTAGTAGTAGTAGTAGTAGTAGTAGTAGTAGTAGTAGTAGTAGTAGTAGTAGTAGTAGTAGTAGTAGTAGTAGTAAGTAGTAGTAGTAGTAGTAGTAGTAGTAGTAGTAGTAGTAGTAGTAGTAGTAGTAGTAGTTGTAGTAGTAGTAGTAGTAGTAGTAGTAGTAGTAGTAGTAGTAGTAGTAGTAGTAGTAGTAGTAGTAGAAGCAGCAGCAGCAATATTTTTTAAGACAAAGGAAAAGAAAGAAAAAAAGTGTGCCAGTGTGACTGTTCTCAATTTTTTATTATTATTATGATGAGTTTTTTACAAATACCACCTAATTTCATGATTTCCTATATAAATAGATTTATGAATGTTTTGTTTCTGCGGCCAGTTAATTGCTCATCAAGCCTTTCTTGAGAAATATTGTGCAGCAACCCCTAAGGGCTTCTAGTAGCTTCTAGACTCAGAATCTGCTATAATATTATAGGCGCTTCCCTCCATGTCTCGTTATGTGTTTCGATCGCGATCGCCTTATTAAATTGTATATACAGATAGTGGAAATCTCCATTCCGATCGGGTTGTGAAAAGAATAGGCTCAATAACTTAGCCCAGGAACACTCAGCTTTTGTGGTCTGCTACGTGATATAACATTTGGCCATCACCCGGTTAGTCGCAGATTTGTATCCCGTTGTAGGCGGTGCAAAGTTGAATCCTGGGACCAAAAATCTCTTATCTGACATTAATATAGTTTTTATCAGCGACTTACAAGCTGTTGTTTTGTTTGTATTGTTGTTGCCTTGTGAACTTTTCTAAAGCGATTTGAAAACATTACTTGATACTGCCCGCTGTAAGTGCTCAAGGGTTTTCTTCTTTTCCATTTTTTTAAACAGACTATTGAGTGAAGGCATTTGCTGCTAATTCAGTCCCTTGATATGTGGCAAAATTATAATTTCATGTACAAAAACACACTGCAATGTCATCTAAGTATGCACATCAATTGATGTGATGTGTGATTTTCGTCCACACGACGTAAAGACCATCAAGCTTTTCTTGAGAAATATGGTTTACTTCTAAAGGCCCATTCAGACGTAGCCCTACAGAGTTTTCGTACACGGTCAGACGGATTATGGTGGTGGTGGTGGTTGTGTGTGTGTGTGTGTGTGTGTGCGTGTGTGTGTGTGTGTGTGCGTGTGTGTCCCAGATACGACGCGGAGCAATAGCCTTTAACAGTCATGACGTCACTTCCCTCGTGCTGACGCATAGTAACTTAGCAACTGGCTCTAAACTATCGGAACAATGGCGGACTCCCTTATGAAATATTTCTCCGACGAGCATAAAAGCGCATCCAGAGGAAAAAAAAAAAACCCATTATAAATCTGATCTGACTTTTACACATTCTGATCACAAGACATATGAAAAGTTCTAGTAACCATGAAGAATAAAACGTACCGATTTTCTTTGTTTAGAACCACGATGGCCGCCGTTGCTAGGCGACGTGACATCAGACTATTGAATCCAATTAACTCTTCGTCTAAACGAAACTTCTCTGGACGACCTATGTCGATCCACGGTGACCCACATCCACCTCGTCTCATCTACGTTCGTCGGAGTGTACGTCTAAATGGGCCATAAGTTGTCCCAGAACAATGGTCACTATGTTGGATACAACCGAGAGACAAATCCATTCTAAATATGCTAAAAATCCTAAAAATGCGTTGTTGAGATTTATTCGTTGTTATTTATCTGTTCTCCTTATAATTACTAGAGGACCTAAGTACAAACCATAGATATACACCTTGTACTACGTACAGATGTATATCTATGGTACAAACGGAGGAAGTTGAGGAATTATTGTTAGTGGTGTCCTTTAACCAATCAGTGTGCGATCCTGCAAGACTTGAGCTGCTACGTACTTTGGTGCCAAAGGAAATCTATGATTTACCAACAGCCTTGCTGAATGCATAGACTTTTATACGTGTAATTGTATAAGGCTGAATGTTGTAAAATTGTGTGACCCCTTTCTTTAAAAAAAAAAAATACATTCGATTTGATGTGTGTCTTGGTGTGATGGTGAGCATGCATACGTTGGAAACGATTTGCATCTAGATTTGAATGTCTCAATGAATAACATTATCACATAATGTATTTTTTGACTGTATCAATCGTCTGTTAGCCACGATTTAATTTTATGAATTCGCTGCTCAATTATTTATTATTTATTTATTTATTTATCTATTTATTTTATCACTCAGTGATTGTTTTTCTACGGGTGTTTTTGTAGATCAGTGTGTGTGTGTATGTGTGTGTGTGTTTGTGCGTGTGTGTGTGTTTGGGGGGGGGGGTGGTTGGTGGTGTATGTGTGTATGTTAATGGGCGTGATTGTGTATGTGTGTTTGTATGAGTCATTATAATCTCGATTGTCTTGAGCTTGGCACACATATCGATAGTATGCGCTTGGATAAGACATTCACAACATTGCCATCCGGAAGCATAGCGGACCAAAACACAAAACACTGTGTAACCATGCATTTTTATAGTCTGGTTGAGACAGTTAAGTGAGAATTACTCATAAACGTGTATGGCAAAAAAACAATAACATTGATCCGAGTGACGTTAGCTTCATTCTATGTATAGAAATATATTGTATTACTATTAATGAAATGTGTCGTACTTTCTATTCTTATTTATTCGCTACCCCCAATAATGTATGAGTATAAAGCGACGATATATATATATATGATTGATG
>NC_088363.1:79900095-79902595 GCF_034508935.2 Berghia stephanieae
GAAAATTACTTGATAGGTGATACTTGGTATTTGGAGATAAAAGCATCAAATTATAGTTGGTATTTATTATTTGAGTGTACGGTATTTGTTATTAGGGTGTAGTTGGCGTGAAAACTGACCTTTGGTTAAAGGAATTGTGGCAACAGTTTACAATAGGATATAAAACAGAGTGTTTCTGATCAAACCGGGATTCTAGATTCTATTTTGTATTCTACCTTTTGATTCTATTCCGGATTCTACAGTCTATTCGATTCTATTCTTTGCAGTATGCTACAGGCTCGAACATCCCACTAAGAATCTTTATTTTACGGACTTAGAAATATTCCACGTATATTGAAAATGGTTACATAGGCAACTAAGCAAAATGAGTTAACATTTGGATTGATCTTACGGATTTGAACTTTATGAAACTGATTGAATTATGACTATGCTATTTGATTTGGATTTCGAATTTATCACAACAAATAAAGCAGTAAGACATGAAACTTGGAATCTGGACTTTAATTTGAATGTCTTGATGTTGTACATTCAATCCCTTGAACTCTTTTGTCATTATTAACACCTACAACAAAGTGCAAAGGAATATCATTACCATCTATCAAAAAGCCACTATACGAGCATTAGCCTTTACATATTAATATGTACATATATTTTACATTTACGACACAGTCACTGAGTAAGATAATAACGACAAAAACAAGAAAAGCATTAAGACATCAATCTACAGCATTAATGTTTTTATTGTTTTTGTTATTGCCCGAAGACTGGTCTGGAGTGCAAGAGTTCTGTGGCTGGTATGCGGAGTCCACAGCCTCTAGCAGCTTAGCATCATAAGGTTCATAGAGCCAATGACTATCTCGTTTTCCGTTTCTTTAACCCCTTCCTTACCACCCATAGGAAAATCGTCACATTCGTCACGACGCAGCCAGGATTTTTCTTATTCTGATGTCTTTTGTACACATACTATTTGAACATAAATGTTTGCTATAGTTAAAGTATACTAACACTGTGTTGAAGAGCTCATAGCAAGAACTAACAGCTTTTGTGTTTGAGTGAAGTAAATCTATGTTTGTAATCTCGAGATCACATTAAAATTTGAATCACAGTGTATGATGTTAGAGATAAACATTCCTTCCTTTGTACTTTTCTTCACGTTCTGTTAAGCATTTTGATATTGTCAACAGTAGATTGCCTGATATAACTTTTTTCCTTTCAAAATTGACGATTATCTGATACTTGATTTGTACATTAATGAAACCTCACACACACACACACACACACATGCACAATCACACACGCACACACACACACTTATACACACACACACACACACAATCAAACCATACTTCTACACTCATGTGCAACAACTAATTTATGTGACGTCATTTGTGTTTATAATTGAGTAAGTCACAACTTTGCAATGCGGTTGAAAAAAGTGTTCCCAGGACTTCAGTAATAAAAGCGCAAAGAAAAAAACATTTTACCCAACATTTAAAACGATATGACAAAGAAGAAGATACTATTCTGCAGGTAAATGTGACTGGTGATGAATCTAGGGTCCACGACTACATCCCCTCCAAGCCCAAGGAAATTCAAAGTCAGTGTCTCTGCGAGAAAGGTTTTGTTTACCATTTTCTGGGACATGGAAAGCCTAGATCACGTGGAATTTCTTAAAACAAGGACAAATAATCAACTCTAAATAATATGTTTCAAATCCACGAGCCCTCAAAAATAGACCCGCATGGGTTAGAGATGGTAAAAATGTGATATTGCAGTATGACAATGCGCGACCCCACACTAGTCGTCAAATTCGGTTCAAACTTCCGACCCTACAGCACCCTAGCCCTACATTTAGTCCGGATCTTGCTCCAACTGACTATTATTCCCCCAGGTCGAGAAAAATTTGAAAGAAACTGTTACAGCAGTGATTAGGAGGTAGGCCTAGTGGCAGATGTCGTCGATGGTGGCGAGCAAAATCGCCGGGATTCTTCGTTGACGACATGCGCCAACTAGTTCAGTGTTTTCAGCTCTGTTGCTTGTGATGGTGATTATGCAGGAAAATAAATAGTACGACACGTAGCTGAGATTCTAAGCTTTCTTGCATGTGTTATGTGTGTATGTGCGTTTTAAAACAAAAACGTTATAACAAAACGGTACTTATAATATATCAACCCGCCTTTGTAGATCTGTTTAGATGGTAAACGATTGACAAATTTTTGCGTTGCTTTACCTTTGTCATCATGAACGAGGGTGTACGACTTGAGGAGCCCATTTTCGTGGATGGCACCCTATATCGTACACCGTGTGTGCGTTGGGTAGCCTTTTCAAATTTTTCCTTTGCATTTTCAATTAATCAATTATCTACTTCAAGTCATGAAACATTTTGTCCATTTTGATTTAGGCAAATCTTATTGAATTTCGTTACTTTATTAATGCTTTTTAATTTCTTTTTTTCTTTATTTCCAGATGTTGTTACCAAAATATCATTGCTACCAAGAGG
>NC_088363.1:79907595-79935095 GCF_034508935.2 Berghia stephanieae
GGAAGGGAGGTGCACCACGGAGCAGGGCATTGCTCTTACAGAGCACGGGTTCGAGAGAAAACAGCAAAAGGTGCTGTCTTTATAGACCTATCAGCGGCGTACGATACGGTCTGGTGCGAAGGGTTGATGCTCAAACTTGCAAAAATCATAAGGTGCAAAAAGACCTTGAAGTTGTTCTCTTCGATCTTAGGGGAAAGGCAATTCCACGTCGCGCTGGGAGACGCCATGAGCAAAGTAAGGAAACTGAAGAATGGGGTCCCTCAGGGATCGGTACTTGCGCCAATGTTGTTTAACGTTTACATTAGCGATATGCCGAACACTTCCTCCCTGAGGCTGGGATGCGCAGACGACTGGGCACTCGTTACTCAGAGTAAAGTGTGGACCCGTCTCGAGAGCGTACTCAGCGAGGACGTCACCAGACTCAAATCTTACTTCGACAAGTGGTACTTGAAGATGAACACTTCAAAAACCGTGGCCACTGCATTCCACTTATGCAGTGCTTGGCACACCCGCAAACTGAATGTCCTAGTCGGGGGACCAGCCACTCCCATATGAGCCGCATCCAAAATATTTAGGGGTGACGTTGGATCGCAGCCTTACCTATCGGGTGCATCTCGAAGGGGTTGCCCGGAAGATAGAGAAGCGGAATAGTCTTCTGAGGAAGCTGGCGGGATCGACTTGGTGCGCTAGCCAAGCGCTCCTGAGAACGGCCGCCTTGGCACTATGCTATTCCACCGCGGAGTATTGCGCCCCAGTGTGGGGTAGAAGCAGAAACGTTGAGAAGGTGGATGTAAAGCTTCGCAAGTCGATGCACATAGTGTTAGGAACGCTAGCAACAAGCACTAGAGAATGGGGCCCGATAATGGCAGCGATCCAGCCCCCCGATGTCAGGAGAGAGACGATTACGGGAAACTGGCTGAGTAAGATCAAAAAGAGAGGGAATGGGGATACCCCTCTCATGCGCATAATGGACGGTGCCCCCGTTTCGAGCCGAAATAAGTCCCGGCAACCCTTGTACGCAGAATCCCTGACTACGGACAGATCTGCACATACGAGATGGAAGTCGGTTTGGATGAATTCAATCCCTCGTGGGGGCGGGGACCTACACTCCTCTAAGCTTGGTGAGATGTTGTCAGGCTTTGATACCAGTAAGAGGAGACACTGGGTATCTGCGAATCGGCTTCGGTCGAGGAGCTGCCTAACGGCAAGTGCGTTACATCGGTGGGGTCTAACTACCTTCCCATATGTCCACGCTGTGGGCACGAACCCGAGACGGCAAAGCATCTAGTCGAAAGGTGTGTTGTGACGATGCTACCCGGCGGGTTCGCGACGGTGCACTAATGCGGACCGGACTTTGCTGATTGGGTTGATCGTCATAACATAGTAGTGTGAACCATAAGAGGCTGCTGCTGCCATTATGGTATACCGATGAAGATAGTCAACTTAATAAAAGCAACTAAGTACAGCAACTATCAATGCCAAGTGATCTGTGGTAACAATTTAACAGACAGCTTTAATGTAACAACTGGTGTAAAACAAGGCTGCATACTCTACCCGCCTCTGTTTATCCGGGCTCTAGACTGGCTCATAAAAAATACAATTGATGGTAAGAAGAGAGGCATTCGCTGGACACTGACATCCTTTCTGAAAGATATAGACTACGCAGATGATATCGCGTTAGTTTCCAGTACACACAGAGACGCTTCAGAGAAACTAAACGTACTACACAAGAACGCCTCGAAAATTGGACTGAAAATAAATTTCGATAAGACTGTGTACATTAGTGTGAATCCAAAACATGACAGTGAAATTAGAATAGATGAATATATAATTGAAGAGGTAACAGAGTTCTCCTACCTCGGATCCAAAACAACAGACGACAGAAATGCAGACCACGATATCAAGCACAGAACTCAAAAGGCAAACCAGGCTTTCGGCATACTGAAAAACTTTTGGAAATCAAAGCAAATAATGAGAAAGACAAAGCTGAAAATATACAAGAGCAATGTTTTAAGTGTACTGCTTTAGGGAAGTGAAAGCTGGAAAATGACATCTTCCTTACTACAGAAACTAGAAGCCTTTCAGAACAAGTGTTTAAAAAGAATGTTTAATTTATTTTGGCCTACAAAAATAATAACAGTAGATCTATTAAAGAAAGCTGACTGCACTAGCATTTAAAGCCAAATAAAAAGGAAAAGATGGCGTTGGCCGGGTCATGTGGCCAGAATGGAAAAAGGGTCACTTCCAAAGACAGCCTTGTACTGGACAGCAGATGGGAAGAGAAAGCGGGAAGACCCAAAGAAACCTGGCGAAGGACCATGGAGAAAGAATTAAAGGAAGCAGGCCTGTCATGGAATACAGCCACCGCAAAAGCAGCCGATCGCAAAAAATGGAGATGTCTGGTGGATGCCATATGTGCCTCAAGGCCCGAAGAGGATTAAGTAAGTAGCCTACAATATTATTTCGAGCGTTCGCTTTCATCAGGAAGTGGAAAATAAAATATATTGTTGTGTTTTTCGTACATACCTAGCTTCGTGTTTATGGTGGTTCGTAATTACATAAAAGGTGCTTGTTTCTATGTCTGCATGAGGATGTTAGTTCGTTTCTTTTGTTGATTGTTGCCATGTTCGGTTTTGTGATGATGAAGAATTTTTCTTCTAAGCAGAGGTTACAAATCTTAGAAGAGGGGGAGTACGACTGTGCTCTGGAGATGATTTTCCATGTAATGCTGTGTTGATTTTGTTTTCTTTGAGGTTCCAAATATGTTCGCTTAGTGTAGTAGAATGTCGTTTGTGTATGTTTTTGAAGGAAGATTTATGCAGGTTGTATCTGGTTTTGAATGAACACTTAATGAGGCCAATATATGTTTCTTGTTTTGGTGTGTCTGGGCGTGTAACAGAGGCTTGATAAATAACGTTTTGAGTCACGCAATTGTTGTTTAGTGGTCATGTTGCCTGGGTCCTGAATTTTTTCTTTAGGTTGTTGCTAGGCTGAGCTGGCTTCCACTACCACTTCCTGATGAATGCGAACGCTCGAAACAATATTATTGTAGAAGTTGATCATAATCAGACTTGAAATGTTACACACACACACACACACACACACACACACATATATATATATATATATATATATGTATATATATATATATGTGTGTGTGTGTGTGTGTGTGTGTGTGTGTGTATGTGTGAGGTGACAGGTCACAGATAATTTGGTTCATAGACTTTCCAAATTTAGAAACTTACAATTTCAATTGTGTGTTGGATAATAGATTTTAATAGAGATAGACATGAAGAATGTCACGATAAAGAAGCATTCATCGAGTGCAAATCAATCTGGAATCTATTGATACCATCTATAAAATAAATCTCTGAGACAGACCACACCACGGTTCAGTGATTCTCAATGTTTCATTCTAAAACCTATAATGTAATATTATGAAAGCGACCACTTAAATCGAATTCGGTGTTGAACACTAATCTTAAATCTTATATGGCCAGAAATATAAAATTAAAATTGCTTTCCACATTTGTGACCAGTCGCCTCCAAACGGAATTATGTAGGGTTCAACCAGGAACAAAAAAGGGATATAACAACACTGTGAATTTTTAGCTTCTGTCACTTCAAGAAACTGTATCGATTCTACCCAATAAAACATAAAAACGAAACTCAAGTCTCATATTTTTTACATTAAATTACGTTTTAGCACCCGGTCAATCTCGACATAATGCTGTTCTGAAAAGATAAGTCACATATTTTTTTTAAATTAATTTATTCTCCTTAAATAGAATGAATAGACGGAGCCAAAGTCTCATATAAAACCCACCGTCTGAAAACGGTGTTATGTCGGGATGGTCTAGGTGTTGAAAATTGAATTTATAGCCACAAATATGGAGCTCGGGGTTGATTACTATTCGTTACGATGGAGAATAAATCCATTTTTTTACATTGTAGAAACATTTAAAGTTAATATTTCGTATTATTTTCACCTTAAATTAACTTTTTCGAGGTTTCATAATTTATCCCGATGTATGTAATACCGTTTTGGGGCGGAGGGTCACTTATCATTTCAATCAATGCATTCAATTTTACCCATCTGGAACACAATGACATAACGCCGCTTTGAAGCGCTGGATTTTATAATATATAATGAACATTTTGCTCGATGGTAACAGATTCAGATCTGTAGAATTCTTGGTGCAGGAAGGACCGACTCGGTTTGGAAAACTGAACTGGGCACTGTCTGACGTTCTTTGCAAAGATAGTCGAAATTGAGAGGACCGAAACGTCCCTTGTTGTTGAACTGTAAGTAAGCATTGTAATAGTAGATAGAAACATTATTTTAATATAATGATTAGTTTGAACTTCACTATTTCTGATTATAAAATGATTTTCAATTTTGTTTAGCATTCTTGTAGATACTTCAAAGCTCGTATTCTTCTCCTTCGTTAACTTACAGCCCGACACTAGGACTTGTTTTTTGACGTCATTTATAGGTTAGTGCACCTCCTTTTGAGTAGTCGTTAATACAGCACAAGGAAACAAATGATCTTATTAGAAATCAATTCTTTTCTTTTGTGGTTATGGACTTTTTTTTTACTTAATATATTTTGGTCAGTGTCAGGCTTTGAGTTTACGAAGGTTACGCTTAGTTATTTGGTCTTGTGATATGACACACGTTGTCGGGTCGGAAGGTCATTGGTTTGAACCTCACTCGGCACATAGTTGAGTCCCTAGAAAAGACTCTTTTTTCCTATTCTCTCACCGTACTAAGGCGTAAAATGAGTATCTGGCCTTTAACAGCGTTGTCAAACACTTGTAATATCGCCTAACAGACGTCATGTCTCGTTCTATATTTTACGTATGCTATTGGTCAGGGACCCTTTGTAAAGCGCTTTGAGTACGTTTAGTGGATATTGCGCTATCTAAAAGCTCACTTCTTTTTTACTACAGAGTCTCTTGAAAGCTATTTAGTGGGGATTGAATAGAAATAAAATTAATAAAATGACATTTCTTTTATTCATAACAATGGAGAAATTTAACTCTACGGTTTATTTCATTACACGACATCTCAAATTCTGAGATTATTTATAGTTTCAATAATGCAGCCAATAGGAAGCTTTTAAGCTTGAAATATAAACATGATGAATCAGTCTATTTTTCTTTGCTACTAAATTGATATTGCATAAGTTTTAGTTAGTAAATTTAGTTGAAAAACAGTCATCTCCTAACGTGTTATTACTATTTATAATACTCGTGGAGAACCCAGAATATATGCGAGAAATAAAGGCTGTTACGAACGGCAGTCATCTATTATTCTTCTATCAAATTGTGGAAATTAACATAGGTTACATATATAAACAAATAAATATTTTTTTAAACTTAAGATGGAAGATCTTTTTTTTATTGATGAAAGACTTTAAAAGAAATATAAAAAGAAAAGAAAAGAAAAGAAAAGCAACAACAAACTAACGTGGTAAACAATTACTGATAATAATGATAAAGTAATATAATATGATAATAATGAAAATACCAATATCTTTTTTTTTTTTTTTGTACAATAAAATGGATTTTTAAAAATTAATTCAAAGTATCAAAAAATATCTAATAACTATAGCAATAATAAAAAGGATATTTTTTCAATAAAAAAAGAATACAAAATTATCCACACATGGATTCGAACCCAGTATCTTAAAGGCAGCTGACGGCTTAGCCGCGACACCACGGTTCCACATAACTAATTTAGATATTTAATCATGTCTTTCTAAATGGTTATTTTATCTTTAATATTACTTCCATTTGGCAGTTTCAAATTTCGGTCGGACGTCATCAGCGCTTATTTTATAATTTTAGTTTTATTTACAAAGACGTACGGATATCATAATATTACATCTTTTGAGACCCTATTTTTGTGATGGACTTCACACTCCGTATTAACTACACGAAGACTACACACAACACCTATAATGAATAATGTGAGTTGCAAATGTACATAAAAACGACCCGTTAAGATGCACCGATGTTAATTTATGGACAAATCGCGTCATTCTCGGAAAAATAAAGGCTACGAACAGGCACTCATCAATTTTAATGGTAGGGATCAGTATAATTTATGATTTCGTCCTACCTTGTCATCGATCACATGATTTGTTGCTGTGCGGGTATGTGGTCTAGTGGTATGGCACTCGCTTTCAGATAGGAAGGTCATGGGTTCGAGCCTCGCTCGGCGCATAGTTGAGTCCTTGGAAAAGACTCTTTACTCACATTCTCTCACCGTACTCAGGTGCAAATGAGTACGTGGCCGTCAACAGCGTTTTCTCTGTTGGAAATCAATTGTAATATCGCCTAACAGGCGTTAGGTCTTGTTTTACATGTTACGTGTTGCTGTTGGTCAGGGACCCTTTGTAAAGCACTTTGAGCACATTTAGTGGATATTGCCCTATATAAAAGCTCTAGTGCTCTCGTATAATGTTGGGCATATCGTATCGAAATATCGACATATCGATATGAATGACAATATCGAATCAAATCGATTTCAAAATGCCATATCGATATCAATATAAATTATGCTCGCAGTTTACCAAGGCTGTCAGATGGCCACGCACATGGCCGACATCGGACTCACAGAATCATTTTTTCATTTCTTGTTATTATCGACTTATAATAATGTAGCCAAAAACAACACAAAAGCAGTTTACTATGAAAAACAATGGAGAAACTTTTTCGTGAATAGAAGTCTTGAGGGTTGGGAAGGTGTGTGTGTGTGTGGGGGGGGGGGGGGCAAGCACGTTTATCGAAATTTATTTTATCGATCCCTTGTCTAGTTTCTTTTCCAGTTATGAGCAAGTGTCTAGTGGTTGTTCCGAACATATTATCAAGAAAGGGAAAGAGTGAATAATATGAAAAGGCTAGACTTTTGCCAGTTGAAACTGGCGAAAGCTGGGCACTACGAAAGATGTTTTTTTTTTGTTTGTTTTTTACCTTTAGTTGACATTCCAGGTACTATGGAAGGGGGGGGGGGGATTTGTACTTTAGTTCTTTCCTTTATTTCCTTTTTTTTAAATTTTGTTTACGGTTAAATTATGATTCAGACACGTTCTTGATGGTAACTGTTACCCATAAAATGACACTTTAAAAAATCATTATTCGTCTATTGTTATAAAAAGTGTGTTCTCTCAAAAAGAATCAATCACTGCATGAGAATGAAGCTGACATGAGTGAAGGAAAAATCAACTAAGTGAGAATCGGTGAGTGATGCGAATGATTGTCAGTCAAATTGCAAAGTGAATCGTAAACATGAGAACAAAATTACAAAGCATTCTAAAATTATGCGTCTGAGACATCCAAAGTTAAAGAACCGAAAACTAATACGGACTAACATTGAACTAAATTTTTACCTTCTCTTAAAAACAATGGTTACCAATTATAAACTCAAACATTGAAATTGAAACTCTAGGTTAGTGAAGTTTGGTCTCCCATTCGATGCTGATGATCAGGAACTTTGGGAGCAGGATAACTTTGAGTACAATATAAGTCTCCCATTTTTATTTATTCATTTTTTTTTGTTTTTATTTAAATTGAAGATAATACACTTTAGCGAAAACAAGAATGAACAAATAATATTTTATACAAGCTGAATTCGTCATATATGGCTAAATTATTCTTAAAACCAGGTTTCATACGTAGTTCTTGTTTTGTTCACACAAGCGTATAAATTTTGAATAATTAACATCACTGTGGTCTAAAAATAGATCGACAGTCATTTTTGAGAACTTTTATCACCTTGCTTCATAAATATCAATATATGGACGTTATTTAATTTGCTCGTTTATTTGTGAGTATTTGTTTCTTTTGCCAGCCTACAACCATATTTTTATGGTTATTTCTTTCTATAATTTGCCGTGGCATGTGAGCGGTCAAAGATAGGTGCATGGGTTTTATTATAATGTGATGCCAGACTTTTGTTTTGGCGGGTACCTACTTGCGAATGATTAACTCTATAATCAAACATAAAAGAGTAACGAGTATTACGACCTAGCATATTTTCTTCACATTAATTTGAGTAAGTGGGATGCTTGAATTAGCCTGAAATAAAAAGAAGGTTTGGAAGTTACTACTATATCAATCTATGAAAAATAGTC
The DNA here is from genome assembly GCF_034508935.2 of Berghia stephanieae. Classification (NCBI taxonomy): domain Eukaryota; kingdom Metazoa; phylum Mollusca; class Gastropoda; order Nudibranchia; family Aeolidiidae; genus Berghia; species Berghia stephanieae. The sequence continues at coordinate 79,915,737 of NC_088363.1, forward strand.
TTATAATTTTTCAGATTTGCCAGTAATTCTGTGCTTCATGATGTATGTATGAGTTGCATTGTACATTAGTACGGCACCTACAAGGTGCTATGCTACATCAGCATAAAAGTGTCACGGACACAGGGAATTCACATATTGGGACCAAAGCTCCTGTGCTCTAGTAGAATGTTGGGCATATCGTATCGAAAAATGCCATATCGATATCAATATATATTATGCTCGCAGTTTACCAAGGCTGCCGGATGGCCACGCACATGGCCACGCACAGACGTGCTTGGTCCCAATATGTGCTTCATGATAAACATTTAACCTTGGCTGAACGAACATTGTTGATTCCCAACCCTAATTTATTAATAATGAATTATCTTTTTGAAAAGTTTAATAATCAATTATCATTATGATACACGTAATAGTATTTGACAATTGACAAAAAAACATTTTTTATGAACATTTATCTCAACTCCTAATACATAAGATATTGTACTATGTAATATATACATGTACAACACATTATATACTACGCAGAACAAAAATCTCGACTGCACCCGCGATCAACCACGGTCTCTTTGCGTGTAAAGTGGTTGCTTTACCAACATCGCAATAGGAATTCCCAATACATGTATAAACTCTTTTATTTATCAAATTGTTGAGTCTTTAAAATGTGATCCAACTTCTCAGTTTAAATATATATATTGAGCATTTATATAGTACAATATCTACTAAACGTGCTCAAAGCGCTTTACAGGGCCCTCCTAATTAAAAGAAGAACTTCATACGTAGGACGACATATTATACTACATATTTTTTCGGACAGAGACAACGTTGCTAACAGCCAGGTATTCATTTTACACAAGAATACATGAGAGAAGGCAAGTGAAGAGCCCAGAGCGGAAATAGTACGCTGAACCTTCTGACACAAAGACGAGTGTCAAATCACTAGATCACGTACCTGCACGTATTGAGTAACATGTTGGGATGAACCGAAATTGAATTAAAATAGAAGATGGTTAGAATAATAATATTTGAGGCTGAAGTAATATGACAATATTAATTCACTTTAATGAGGCTTATGAATTCCGATAGGATTTTATAATCTTATTACCTGGTTTATCCTCACATCGTATTGGAGAGAGACCCCAGGTCACAATTGTTTTCACAAAATTGTTGTTTATTAATATCGATGTTAACTATCAGGTACTCATTTTACAACCGATTACAATGAGAGAATGTGAACATAGAGCCATTACGAAGGACTCAACTATGCCCCGCTCAGAGTGGGACTCGAACCTGAACTTTCCTATTCGAAGGCAAGTGTCATACCATTGGACCACATAGCCTTATGAGTTACATATATCAAAACTTGAATAATGCGATTTCAACGAGCATCAATATAAGGTTTCAATATAACGAGCGAAATAATAATAAAAATGTTTTTATAAAAGACACTAATTGTTTATCTGTTTTAATTCATATAACAAGCTTTTTATTTTGAGTTTATATCATTATTTGTTCAATCGTTGTAGACATGGTTGGATCGTATTATGCGGAAGGCTTTGTCCGCAAAGCAGAATTAAATGTCAGCTATAGTGACCACATAAAATGACTAAGAGCTAAGAGCTCTTCAGTATTCGCTCAGAATTTATTACGTTAAAAAAGCTTTTCGTATGGGGTAAAATAAAATACAAATCCGTGTTCTTTATCACGGCTTTTTGATTTTGAGACTTAAAGAAGAAGAAGAAGAAGAAGAAGAAGAAGAAGAAGAAGAAGAAGAAGAAGAAGAAGAAGAAGAAGAAGAAGAAGAAGAAGAAGAAGAAGAAGTAGTAGTAGTAGTAGAAGAAGAAGAAGAAGAAGAAGAAGAAGAAGAAGAAGAATTATCATCAGTGAATCATCAAATTCATCATTATCATCATCATCATAATCATCATCATCAACTTCATCGTCATTATCATCATCATCATCATCATCATCATCATCATCATCATCATCATCATCATCATCATCATCATCATCAACATCTAACACAATGTGAAGGTCATCACTGTGTTTCCTGTGGTCTTGAATCACTAGATTCAATTTTCTCCCAATTCTATTTCAGAGTATGATGGAGACCAAATCGTTCTCCCTCCTCATTCCGCTCCTTGCGACAATTTTTTGCCTTATTGTCCAAGGCCAAAAAACTGGTTGTCCGGACAAGCTCTGTGGACCAGGTTCTGATGGCTATCATCCCCACAGATCCGACTGCAGCAAATTCTGTCAATGTGATAATGGAAAAGCCGTAGAAAAGGACTGTGCACCTGGCACCGTGTTTAGCGACAAGGTTAACGTGTGTGTTCATAAGATGTCAGAGCAAGATGAGTGCTCTAGAAAACGGAAAGGAGAGGAGTAGGCAAAAAGGAAGATTGTCCGGACAAGCTCTGTGGACCAGGTTCTGATGGCTATCATCCCCACAGATCCGACTGCAGCAAATTCTGTCAATGTGATAATGGAAAAGCCGTAGAAAAGGACTGTGCACCTGGCACCGTGTTTAGCGACAAGGTTAACGTGTGTGTTCATAAGATGTCAAAGCAAGATGAGTGCTCTAGAAAACGGAATGGAAAGGGAGTAGGCAAAAAGGAAGATTGTCCGGACAAGCTCTGTGGACCGGGTTCTGATGGCTATCATCCCCACAGATCCGACTGCAGCAAATTCTGTCAATGTGATAATGGAAAAGCCGTAGAAAAGGACTGTGCACCTGGCACCGTGTTTAGCGACAAGGTTAACGTGTGTGTTCATAAGATGTCAGAGCAAGATGACTGCTCTAGAAAACGGAATGGAAAGGGAGTAGGCAAAAAGGAAGATTGTCCGGACAAGCTCTGTGGACCAGGTTCTGATGGCTATCATCCCACAGATCCGACTGCAGCAAATTCTGTCAATGTGATAATGGAAAAGCCGTAGAAAAGGACTGTGCACCTGGCACCGTGTTTAGCGACAAGGTTAACGTGTGTGTTCATAAGATGTCAGAGCAAGATGACTGCTCTAGAAAACGGAATGGAAAGGGAGTAGGCAAAAAGGAAGATTGTCCGGACAAGCTCTGTGGACCGGGTTCTGATGGCTATCATCCCCACAGATCCGACTGCAGCAAATTCTGTCAATGTGATAATGGAAAAGCCGTAGAAAAGGACTGTGCACCTGGCACCGTGTTTAGCGACAAGGTTAACGTGTGTGTTCATAAGATGTCAGAGCAAGATGAGTGCTCTAGAAAACGGAAAGGAGAGGGAGTAGGCAAAAAGGAAGATTGTCCGGACAAGCTCTGTGGACCAGGTTCTGATGGCTATCATCCCCACAGATCCGACTGCAGCAAATTCTGTCAATGTGATAATGGAAAAGCCGTAGAAAAGGACTGTGCACTGGCACCGTGTTTAGCGACAAGGTTAACGTGTGTGTTCATAAGATGTCAGAGCAAGATGAGTGCTCTAGAAAACGGAAAGGAAAGGGAGTAGGCAAAAAGGAAGATTGTCCGGACAAGCTCTGTGGACCGGGTTCTGATGGCTATCATCCCCACAGATCCGACTGCAGCAAATTCTGTCAATGTGATAATGGAAAAGCCGTAGAAAAGGACTGTGCACCTGGCACCGTGTTTAGCGACAAGGTTAACGTGTGTGTTCATAAGATGTCAGAGCAAGATGAGTGCTCTAGAAAACGGAATGGAAAGGGAGTAGGCAAAAAGGAAGATTGTCCGGACAAGCTCTGTGGACCGGGTTCTGATGGCTATCATCCCCACAGATCCGACTGCAGCAAATTCTGTCAATGTGATAATGGAAAAGCCGTAGAAAAGGACTGTGCACCTGGCACCGTGTTTAGCGACAAGGTTAACGTGTGTGTTCATAAGATGTCAGAGCAAGATGAGTGCTCTAGAAAACGGAAAGGAGAGGGAGTAGGCAAAAAGGAAGATTGTCCGGACAAGCTCTGTGGACCAGGTTCTGATGGCTATCATCCCCACAGATCCGACTGCAGCAAATTCTGTCAATGTGATAATGGAAAAGCCGTAGAAAAGGACTGTGCACCTGGCACCGTGTTTAGCGACAAGGTTAACGTGTGTGTTCATAAGATGTCAGAGCAAGATGAGTGCTCTAGAAAACGGAATGGAAAGGGAGTAGGCAAAAAGGAAGATTGTCCGGACAAGCTCTGTGGACCGGGTTCTGATGGCTATCATCCCCACAGATCCGACTGCAGCAAATTCTGTCAATGTGATAATGGAAAAGCCGTAGAAAAGGACTGTGCACCTGGCACCGTGTTTAACGACAAGGTTAACGTGTGTGTTCATAAGATGTCAGTTCTAGATGAGTGCTCTAGAAAACGAAAAGGTTAACGTGTGTGTTGCCGAGGAGTCACATCTTAATGAATGTCTCCAATAATCCACCTAATTGCCTCGTAGACCTTGGTTGCGTCCCCTGCCATTGAAAAATTGGAATCTTATAATATTATACTATCATAGTCGTACTTTCCGGGTTTTTTTTTTTACTTTCTCCTCTATCTTTGGTCAACTCCTCTCTCTGTTTTACTCTGATTCTACTGTAAAGTTCACTTGAATATTTTTGTTTTTTTGTTTTGTCGTTTCATCACGTTCAAACTATTTAAGCACTCTCTTCTTGATAATGTCAGAAAGTTTTATTATTCCAGATCGTATTATTACATTTGAACTGCTTATTGTGTCTAAATTTATAATGAATAAAATCTTTCTGAAGCACTCATTCTAGTTTTTGGATATCTTTGTAAATGCTTGCAAGTACAAAATCCTAACATAATATTCATATTCAGTTTTCTGATTGATATCCAATTCCGTAGCAAAACAGTTTCCATCTTTCTTTCATTTTTCCACATCTTTTATTTTAGAATTTGTAGAAATAATGAACTAAATACAATTTTTGAGACAGTTGTAAATACGAGAATTTTCACTTGGATTATTTTGTTATATTTTTGTCCGCTTGATAATATTAAAGATCATTTACAATTGTTTAATTACAAAAAGAGGGAAAATCCAATTAGCTCTTGTTGCACTTTCCATTTACGTATTTGGGTTTTTTGGGGTTTTTTTTGTTTTTGTTTTTATGAGAGCCTTATTTGTGCACTTTTTGTATTTCATCAATTTGTAGTAGAAATAAAACAAAAATAATCTTGTTCAGGCAGTGTTATCGTTTAAAATAAAGTTTGTGAAATTTTAAGCAAATGGTACATTTTGTGTTTTTGTTTTGTTTTTTGTTTAACCCTACTAGTAAAAAGCCCGCAATTTCGCGGGGAAAGAACTATTTTCATTCGATATTGTACCCACCATCATTTCATGAGGGCATATTGGTAAACAACGTTGTCCGTGTAACTTGGTACATCTCCCTGTTGGTTTTTCTGTGTGGCCCGACATGAAGTGTAAGCTACTATAGCCTCTGACCCGTGACACAGCAACATATAGTTGTCCGTGTGTGAAAAAAGGTTGAGGTAAGAAAATCATTTGCGAAAATGAACCTGAAGTAGTAGACGTGAGCAGAGTTGAAAGACGATCCTGGGATCGAGAACTTACCTTACAGTACAGTACTCTGGTGATCATGTTTGGTGGCGTTTGGCACCGTTTTTATGCACCTCCACTGGAGGTGTACAAAAAACGCACCATTTTTATGCACCTCCTGCTGGTTGATTAATGACAATGTTGCTGCTTTAGCTACTCCAAACTGATTTTTCATATGGAAAACACATCAAATAAAATTGTTTTCCTTGACAGAACTTTTGATTCTGAGAATTTTGATACCAAAATCAATGCTGTAGATCTTCAATTTTAAAAGTTACAGCATTTCAAATTTTGTTTTTTTACTCATAATTTCCGAATGGGCGGGTGGACCGATTTCGGAGCGCAATATTTTTATATAAGTTACCAACCCACACATTCAAAAATCAGTAAATCAACACTCTACCACACAGGGAACAAGCTCAATTTTTTTCAGGGTTCTAGTTGGATGGAAAAACCATCATTTATTGCAACAAAAATCGCACCAAGGCCAAAAATGACAAAATCGAAAGGGGAGGTAAAAAGTGCAAAATTTAGGATTTTTAAACAATCGTAACAAATGTAATTTTGGTGATAGAAATACAGTTTAAACACCAATAAAAAGGTAAAGAACTGCTCCTAAGTGTATACAACAAGCATCTAGCCTTATTATTTATGTCTAAGAGGGCCATGTCTTCAAACAGGACAATTTCACGAAAAAGTTTTAAAAATGAAATGTTTTCGTAATAATGTAAATCCACAAAATTCCATAAAATAAAGTCCAAACAAATAGTCTATGCAAATCAAAACATAAATAATACAAAACAATTAATACTACAACCCCACAAGAGCAGTTGAACTGGCAAAATATGCAATCCCTCACAGACCAGCAGATAAGAAAATGGTTCAAAAATAATATTCAGGATACGACGGCACACAATAAAATTGGTGTCAAAACAATATTTAAAACGTGCAGTAAATATCATTAATAATTATAATGCAGGCCATACATCGAGATATAAAAAATTATATTTAAAAAATGAAATATTAGATACTACAGTCAACATAATTGTAATAGACGATTCTGCAAGAAGTAACTCGGTAAAGGAAAATATTTATAAATAACTATATATTATATCAACTTTAAACTTAACCCTAACCATTAGAGTTGATATGCGACACAATGCATGACTAGAAAAAAAATATTTTAATACTTTTGACCGTGCAATCTAGACCAAAACTGACTTTAACCGGTCTACAAGACCATGAAATGTACCGCTTAATTTCAAATGCTTGTGACCCAATACAGCTTTGCAGAACCGTATCTCATGTTTTAAACACTCACAAATATGTCGTGAGGACTTGCCCATTGAATTAAGTTTAAGAATCAATTCATCCACTTCGGATGAGGATCTGCACGGCCCACCATGAATTTTAACTTTTTCCGTGTAGACGCCTCTTTGCGTGATCGATTTAAGCTCTTTTGCAATCTTTTTATCTTGATTGTCTGCAAAAATCTGGGGTTTTTTGTCATTCCTCATTTATTTTTTTGAATTCAATGTTGGCCTGCCTTAACTGTGCTGATCTTTTGCGAGCTGATTTTAGAAGCTTGAGTGCTTTGAGTTGATTGCTGTGTTTAAGATAATGAAAAGTTTTATTTCGCTTAATACAGTGGAAAGCAGATCTGTTATGCAAGGAGGCATTTCTTCTTTTGAAATATCAAAATCAAAATCGCCAAAAGAACTTTCTCCAATCAAATTGGTTAAAGGACAATGACGAAGTTGATTTTGAACAGCAGGGTCTAAATTACAAAAGTAACCCCCATCCATAAATTCTGCAAGCTGTCTTTCTGTCAGAATCAATGCCTCCTTGCAAAGAGATCTAAGCATGTCCACCATAAACTGTTCATCACAAATGGCAATAAATTCATGAATAGAAATGGACAATGCAGAAGAAATATTCATTGTATTATCAAAGACAGATGTACAAGTTTCATTAAAAAGGTCACTGGGATCCTCAGACCACCTCTGAAAAGCATCCCTAAGCATTTTAGCATAGGTATGAAATTCTGAATACTTAACAGAGCTGTTCACCAGTTTCCAGTAAGGACCAGTGACCTTGATATAAAACAAAGCAAGAAAACAAACATAGGACATCATTACATTGTCTTGAATATCAACAGCAACAGATTCAATTTTCATGTTAGGGTTGTCATTCAAAACACCAGAGGTGAAAAATAACTTCATTGTTGACAAATTATGAAAAGTGAGAGCAGCAGCTGCTTCAAAGTGGCAATTAAAGCGGTTACTTTTAAAGCTAGGAAAGTAAGACTTTTCACAAAATGTTGTCCACTCTATTCTACCGCCATTCTTCTGGTCATCATTTGGACCTAAAATACCAGACGCCATTCTCAGAATACGAAAAGTAGCAGACTCTTTCGTATCTGAAAATTTTGCAAATTTACTTTGATTATCTCGGCCGAGAGGACCATGATCAGCGACATAGGCATTCTCTACATTGGCAATGGCCTTTTCAAATGCATTGACAATTGCTTGAAGCTCGAAGGAAAAAATAACGATAAGTGTTGAATTGTTAGCCTCAATTTAATAGACGAAGACATACTGTGGAGGTTTCCGATTTTTTTTTTCTGATTTCCCCTTTATCAACAAAAAATGCACGTCGATAACACATTGAATGGTACCGATGTTGTTTTAAAAAAATATAATAATAATAATAAATAATAATAATAATAATAATAATAATAATAATAATAATAATAATAATAATAATAATAATAATAATAATAATGATAATAATAATAATAATAATAATAATAATAATAATGATGATAATAATAATAATAATAATAATAATAATAATAATAATAATAATAATAATAATAACAATAATAATAATAATAATAATAATAATAATAATAATAATAATAATAATAATAATAATAATAATAATAATAATAATAATAATAATAATAATAATAATAATAATAATAATAATAATAATAGATTAATTTAAGGTTTTAAATATATGTCCAGTAACTATAACAACGAAAATGATGTCTTTCTCAATGAAGTAAACATTTTTTTAACGTCCACAATGGGATTGAAACCAGTACTTTCAAGTTTAGAGTCTGAAGCTTATCCACTGCGCTACGGAGCCACCTGACTATTCAAAACATTTAATAAGGTCTTTCTAAAACCTCATTTTACCTTCAATGCAGCTTCTATTTTCTTGTTTTAAATTTCGATTTTTTTAGACTATTATTATCATTTTTTAATTTATTACCAAAGAAGTTAAACCTGGGTATTATCCATCCGAAACCATCACATTGAAAACATCAAAGGGGCAATAATAATACTTGATGTCATAAATAGATGAAAACTGTTGAAAACTTAGTGTAGATCTGAATCCTTAAAGTAATTAAGTGAATACATTATTTCGAATGCGACGATTTGCGTAAAAACGCCAATCTGACAACTTTTTACAGTGTCGAAATTGGTGGTTTTTGAGAGTGTTAGTGTTGTCGATATATATTTCATGATATCGGTTTGACTCAACGAACTTTCAAACTGACTTTAAATTATAAAAGGAAATCAAATTATCTGTTTATCTATCTATAAAAAATACATTTCTAATTTTCAAATCTTTCAGTAGAGTTGTGCGCTGTATAATTTTTTATTGACTCAAATGGCACAATGTTCTCCACAAGGCTAGAATATATTTTTTAAGACAACAGTCTACACGTTTTTATATTTCACGTTCTAAACTGCATTACACAGTTCCTCCCCGCCTACCCTCTTTTCACTTAATTAATTGCGCACCTTTTAGAAGTATCTAGCATTCTATTTTAATTCGTGCTTCCTTAAACAAAGGAGCATACTAATTTCCTGCTAACCAATGTTTTGTTTATTCATCTTAACTACGCCACTACCACAGTATCTCATTCATCTGTGGCATTTCATTCATCCTGTTTTGTTGATAAAGTGGAAACCCGAAACGTTCATTTGATCCGTTTTTGTAATTAAATTGAAGCTTACATTCAATTTCACATTATTATTTATTTCTTCGCTTCGAGCAACAACATTCACATCGTTAATACATTAGACTGGGGATGTAGGAGCTTTCGGAATGTCTACCCTTTACTTAACTTATGGGAAAAAAAACATCCTAGCACCTTTACTAAGACTTATGACTAACCCTAATAGAAAGAAAAAATATCCTCCGATCTCGAGCTAACCCTAATAGAAAAAATGATGACATATTGAATAAATAAACGCCTGACAAAAGATCAACGGGGAAAATACAAATTTAAAGAATACTGGGGATGTAGGAGCTTTCAGAATGTCTCCCCTTTACTTAACTTATGGAAAAACAAACACCCTAGCACCTTTACTAAGACTTATGACTAACCCTAATAGAAAAAATCCTTCGATCTCGAGCAAACCCTAATAGTAAAAAAGACCCTCGGACTCAAAATGGCGACTGAAAATCAAAACAATGGTCAAAATCCATCTGTCAACTTTTGGTTGTTCTTCCTGTCGTAAAAACGCCAAACTGACAACTTTTTACAGTGATGAAATTGGTTGATTTTGAGAGTGTTAGTGTCGTCGGTACGTATTTTATGATATCTGTGTGACTCAACGAACATTCAAACTGACTTTAAATTATAAAAGGAAATCAAGTTATCTGTTTATCTATCTGTAAAAAATACATTTCTAATTTTCAAATCTTTCAGTAGAGTTGTGCGCCGTATCATTTTTTATTGACTGAAATAAGCACAATGTTCTCCACAATGCTATATTTTTTAAAGAAAGGATTTTCATACTTGGGGGCCAAAAAGACCCCCAGGGATGTGTTTTTTATTCATAAAACAGTAAGTTTTTGACGAAGAGACCTGAATTTTGGTGACTTTTCTTAAAATGATGAGGTCCATGACCATGCCAAATTCCATGCTTGTATGCACATCTGGAATTTGAGATTTTCAAATCTGGGGAACAAATGGCCCCCATGACTTTCAAAGAGAACAATACAGAAAGAACGATTTCCTGATTTTGGGGTCATTTGGCCCCAATGACTTTATAGAGAAAACGGAGTGATATTGGTCAGTACTGACCCACGAGCGCTGGCACATGTTGGTGGTTTTCCCATGCCAGGAACGAGTATGAGACCTAGGCACATTTGACCCGCGATTCATCAAATTCTTGGGCTAGAGACTCGAAGTTTATCTATGGTTGTCATTCGTATTATAGGGTTGGAGGGGGGGGGGGGGGTTCAATCTTGTTGTTTATTCTATCCCCTTTGTTTTCCTTTTTAAGCTCTGCTCTCAACTTGTTAGTCCTCTCATGTTAAAATCCACTCGACATCTATCGTCTTTTGTCAATTGTTTTTCTGGCGCGAAAGTTTAAAACTGGCCTATGGGAACACTTTCTGTCAAGATTTTAGGATGCACTGGAACTGGAAGGAGAGGGTGAGTTGGTCGCTGTGCTAAACGAATATCCACCTATCGTATGATAGTGATAATATGTGGTTGCAATATAAATTGGTGGTGGAGGCAGTAATGAGAAGTACAGAAAGTATAATTGCGAGAATGGTGACGTCACATCTTCTACTCTTCCAGTTCCAAACTCCTGGGATTTGATCAGTCCTTTGGAGGACTTATAATGAAAAGGTTACATATTGAATCATAAGGTGCACAACTTTATTAGTTTCAGTTAGTAGCAGGATGTATACCGTAGGCAGATTCTTAAGATTATGGGACGTAAAAGAGCGAGGAAAGAGGACCTTTGATAGACGACCAGCATGTATTGAGACTAGAAAATAAGATACCATCAATCTCAAACCAGAAGATCAATTCCACAAGGTATCCAGTCCTCCGGAAGAGTGGTTTTACACTTGCATTGAGATCGGAACCAGTTTTTTGACATCACACTTGTGTTTCCTATTATGGTGGTATAGTTGTGGTGATGATAAAGAGATCAATAAATGATGATATCAAATGTTGGTGGCGGGAATAGATGCTGTGCGATGGGCTAGGAAGCTCACAACATTGCCGTCCGGAAATATAACGGACCAACAGACAAAACTATGTGTAAACTTGAAGGCTTTTTGTCTTGTATTAAGTGCCTTTTATCTCAACGTGTGTCTTAAACTGGGTAAACTTCAAGAATAATGATTGTTACTTGTTCATCTCACGTCATAGAATCTAGGATCAACCCCGGCTTCTTGACCCATATGGTTTTTAGAACTTGATTCAAGAACTGTAACTCATAACAAACAGTTTATCTCGTCTTACAAACGCTTTGATTCTAATTTGTCCAGATCAAAATCTCTGGTCTTAGTTACAACAATCTTGTTTCCAAGACAAAGTCAATCCTAACTTCAATTGCCCAAAATATAGTAAACTAAAAGCTTGTCTGTCGCTCACATTTGTCGAAAATCTGTGGTACTGGTCAATGATAAATGAAGACGTGTATAAATCAGGAAGTTTAAGCGATGTGAAGGTCGCCATGCCCTCCAAACTGTACGTGATATCATTATCGTTATTATTAGATCGTCTCCAAACCATTACCATCCATTTTCGTGGAACCCAATTCATAACATTTCCAAACAATTTTATATCTATGTCGTTCTGCCCTCCAAACTATACAAGACATTATTATCGTATCCAAAGCGCAACCATCGATATTCTGGGAACTCTTTTCACAATACATGTCACCTATAACTCAACGCGTCCTATAGTTTTGTCAGCTTAACAAATTTTAATCATTCTCTTTAATAAAACACAAAAACTCAACATCATTTGTATAGATTTTGTGCATAAAATCAATTTTGAACATGTTCAATCAGCCAGACATGACTCTGTTTAAAAGAAATAAGTAATAAATTTTCATGACTTTCAAACCGGATATTTTTCTTCGCTTGAACGATTGTCATTTTGTTCCCTAACTCTTACTCTTATGTAGAGGTTCAAAATCTTTACTCCTCAATGATTCTTTTATAATAATTCTATTCATTCCAAATAGATGATTCTGGGAAATTGTCTAGACATGTCAATATAATTTACAATAATGTCATAAAATAATAAATCTGCTCTTTCTTGGGTAATCACGCTTTTGATTATGAAAGAACTGAAACCAACAACAAGCTGACGTGGGCTGAATGAACGTACAAAAAAAAAAAACAAAAAAAATCAAACAAACAAAAACAAACCAAAAAAATAAAAACCAAACTAATACATAGATAGAATGGACAACATAAAATAACAAGAATCTTATCGCGGCATAAAAACAACGAGAGTCATTCCGTTGCCCCACACGTTAAACTTAAATCAAAGTTGTCTAAGTGTTACTAACAGTCATGTGATACGTTGGCCTGGGATTTTTTATATAATTTTATTACTAATGAAATAATCCAGTAGTGACGAATAAGTTCGAAAAGGTCTTTGTCAGCACTGACAAACATCCCCTGCGTTCGACAGTACTGAGCAATTGCCGGTGGCACCTCTTATTTAGTGCTGACCAGCAGGCGCTGGCACGTATTGGTCAGTACTGACCAATAGCCCTAGGCTAGAGAAAAATACTAAAGATTTCAACAAAGGAAGCTCTTTCTTTCATTTCATTTCACAATTTTCAATAATAATAATAATAATAATAATAATAATAATAATAATAATAATAATAATAATAACAATAATAATAATAATAATAATAATAATAATAATAATAATAATAATAATAATAATAATAATAATAATAATAATAATAATAATAATAGTAATAGTAATAATAATAGTATAATAGTAATAATAATAATAATAATAATAATAATAGTAATAATAATAATAATAATAATAATAATAATAATAATAATAATAATAATAATAATAATAATAATAATAATAATAATAATAATAATAATAATTTTTATTAGGTCCAATGCAGCATAATTTAGACCTCACAACCGATGGCCGATTTTTTTTTCAACAACATACAAACCATTTAGTTAGCAAATTCATTTCACTATGACTGAGACATAACGAAGACAGTCAAATTATTAATTTTGTTCACCTAGAGATTGAAAACCGGTACAAGAAAATAAATCACTTTTCATATAAGAAGCTACGACAAACAAATATGTGAGAAGGATTTATATATGACGAATGGTGCTTGTTTGCACTGCTGTTGACATGGCTTTCAATCTTGTATGTAAATACCATGCATTGTTACCTTATTATGGTCATCTTCTATATGTATGGATGTATGAGTGTATATGTGTGTATGTGTGTGTGTGTGTGTGTGTGCGTGCTTTGCATATGTTTGTACAGCACACATACATGAGTACATTTAAGTTGTTATACTATCTTTACCACGTGTATCATTATTGTAATCTTTCAATCAATTTAATATTAAGGGCATTCAAGGGATTTTATCCTATTTCGCGCTATACCATATGTTATGTGTTATGTTAAGGTAGGGTACACACAATAAGAAAAGATAAGCAGGACACGAAAGTAAGGCAAGCATTGTAAGAAACATTAAATTCAATATTAACACTTTCATTTATCCCTTATTGTTTCATACTTTCCTCTTTGGCGATTCATTCTCGCTAGTACTACAATCATAAAATTAATGATACTATCAATTCATTTTTATTACATAGGATAAGTATAAGAATCATCTTCATTCGTCACAAATCTAATAAAAAAAAGTTAAGAGTTAGTACGTACTTGGATGTTTCTTGATTGGAGTTTATGAAAAAGTAGGAAACTGAAACTGGCGCTCATCATATGGACAGCAAACAGGAAACAAAATTACCTAAGTCAATTATTGTAGATGCCATCTACCAGTAAGTTGTGGATCAAATTGACACGACTATGTCACTAAATACATAGATGCATGATGTAAAAACAAAAAGAACAACATGTTTTAACCCCATACATTTAATGAGTAACTAATATTTTAACTGAATTTTCCATAGTAAAATCATAGGGGTCAAATGGCCCCCAAATAAGAAGAGAGGACTTTCTAGTATTTTTCTCTTAGCAAGTCAGGGGGGCCAAATGGACTCCAAATCAGGAAATAGGACTTTCTATTTTAGTATGGAAATAGGGTTAATAACGCACAAAAATAGCGCGTTTAGTAATGCCATTTGATCATTGCACTACTGCATAAGGAATCCAAAGAATTCAAACTGCGAGGCTACCTTAAGATAACGATAGGTATTGAAATGTAAGCTTCAAGTTATTAAACGAAGACAGATACTGTGGACGTTTCGGGTTTCCTCTTAATCAACAAAACACCATGAATGAAACACTAAGGACGAATGAGAGATGTCCCACACATTTCAATACTTATCGTTGTTTTTGTTTTTTTCCTTTGAGCTTCAAGCAGCAACATTTTCATTGGAAACAAATTTGCAATTCCAGCAGACAAATTAATGTGAAGCAAGTCTTGTTATTGTACGACTTAAATAATTTCAACTTTATTTCATCTGATTAAAATATATGCTTTTTAAAACTTCACCTAGACGTCTATATTTCTCGGTGAATTTTTTTTTTTGTTTTGTTTTTTTTTTTTTTTTTGGGGGGGGGGGGTTGGGAGAGAGTGTTTCTTGTTTGTTTTTTGGGGGATTTTTATTGTTTTTCGTTTGTTTTTTTGTGTATCATTTTAATAATATTATAGTCTACAATTTTATCACGCCAACACGTTTACTTTCAAATTGTTTGGCTGATTGTAAATAAACAAATGTAAACATGTAGCGCCATAGAATTAAACGAATGAGAATACGTACGGAGCCTAAAAAGTGTCCACCAATGAAAGCATTCAGCGCCATTATATCATGGGCTGGGAATGTAAGCATTACCATTCATTCGGTTTCTATGTCAACATAACAACACAAGAAAAACAATAAACAATATAAAAATCCACAATAAAATGGTTCAGAACTGTTGCGTATATTTATGGTTCAATAAAGCTGTCAAAAAATGAAGTTAGAGAATGTGTGTAATCGTGTATTATAATAACATATAATGTGTTTTCGAACCACCACATCATCACTGTCACGCTACTACAACCACCATTACCACTTCATCACTACCACAACTACTACAACCACCACCACTATATCATTATCACTACCACTACACCACCACTACATCATCATCACTACTACAACCACCACTCCATCATCATCACTACCACTACTACTACACCATCACTACCACCACTATTACAACAACCACCACATCATCATCATCACTACCTCTACTACTACAACCACCACCACAATATCATCACTACCACTACAACTATACCACCACCAGCACATCATCATCACTTCCCTTTACTACTACAAACACCACATCGTCATCACTACCACTACTACTGCAACCACCACCACCACCACCATATCATTATCACTACCACCACCATTACAACAACCACCACCACATAAGCACCACTACCTCTACTACTACAACCACCACCACAATATCATGACTACCACTACTACTACAACCACCAGCACCACATCATTATCACTACCACTACAACTATACCACCACCAGCACATCATCATCACTACCACTACTACTACAACCACCACAACCACATCGTCATCACTACCACTACTACTGCAACCACCACCACCATATCATAATTATTACCCTACTACTACAACCACCACCACCACTACAACTACACCACCACCAGCACATCATCATCACCACACTACTACTACAACCACCACCACAATATCATCACTACCACCAGTACCGCAACCACCAGCACCACATCATTATCACTACCACTACTACTACAACCACCACAACCACATCGTTATCACTACCACTACTACTGCAACTACCACCACCATATCATCAACATTACTACTACTACTACTACTACTACTACTACTACTACTACTACTACTACTACTACTACTACTAATAATAATAATAATAATAATAATAATATTAATAATAATAATACCACTACTACTACTACTACTACTACTACTACTACTACTACTACTAATACTACAACAACAACCACCACCACCACCACCATATCATTACCATTACCACTACTACTACAACCGCCACAACCACATCGTCATCACGACCACTACTACTGCAACCACCACCACATCATCATCACTATCACTACTACTACAACTACAACCACCACCACATCATCATCACTACCACTACTTCTACAACTATCACCACCACATAGTTATCACTACCACTACTACTGCAACCACCACCACCAAATCATCATCATTACTACTACTACTACTACTACTACTACTACTACTACTACTACTAATACTACTACTACTACTACTACTACTACTACTACTACTAATACTACAACAACAACAACAACCACCACCACCACCATATCATTACCATTACCACTACTACTACAACCGCCACAACCACATCGTCACCACGACCACTACTACTGCAACCACCACCACATCATCATCACTATCACTACTACTACAACTACAACCACCACCACATCATCATCACTACCACTACTACTACAACTATCACCACCACATAGTTATCACTACCACTACTACTGCAACCACCACCACCAAATCATCATCATTACTACTACTACTACTACTACTACTACTACTACTACTACTACTAATACTACTACTACTACTAATACTACTACTACTACTAACTAATACTACAACAACAACAACAACCACCACCACCACCATATCATTACCATTACCACTACTACTACAACCGCCACAACCACATCGTCACCACGACCACTACTACTGCAACCACCACCACATCATCATCACTATCACTACTACTACAACTACAACCACCACCATCACATCATCATCAACACCACTACTACATACTACAATCACCAACACCACATCATCCTAACTACCACCAATACTACAATCACTACCATTAGGTTTTGGAGCTTTACTTCTTTTGAAATAAGGAAACTTCGGAATTGTATTTGGCATTGTGTTTATATTTATATATCATAATATAATTCTAATCAGTTATCTATTTAGAACTAGATACTATACAATATGTATGCCAAATACCATTCCAAGTCCTTTTTCTTGTGTGCGGGAATTCCTCTTTCGGCATTGAAATTCCTACGAGTGGTGTCTGAAATTCCTGTGAGCCAAATTTAAAGTTGGCGTCTCTTTGCTATGATGATGCAGTGAGTGTGAGAGAGTCATCACTACACACATAAACAACAGAAACAATTTAAAAACATAACTATGACACGAACTCACACACGAGGCTATGCTATTTATCCTTTTCTCTATATAGAACCTGACAAGACAAACAAGAGCTTGACTCTCTCTCTCTCTACACTTAGCATTGATGTTTGTCGTATGACGAGTTAAACTCTCGGTCGACCTGTCAATATTCCTTTTTGCCTAGGACGTAATCATTAATAATAGAATGTTGTGTGGTTTTGACCCTGAAGAAAACCTTAAGAAGTGACATTTATATTATTTTAAAGACATCGTTTTGAATAATTTTGAGTTAAACGAGCGAGCAGGAAGTTATTTTCTTAGATTTCATGAACGACCGATCAGCGCTTGTTTACTATAGTAACGCGATTCCCAGCCCATGTCTCAATGGCGGATATTTTTCTCATCGAGGCCGCTGGCTGGTTTGTCAATAAGAGTATCGTACGGTTTCTATTGGGTAAATTCCTTGTGTAGCGCAAAGATATGACTAAAAATTACATAAATCGTTACAATTTGATGTCTTTAACGCAGTCATCATAAAATACCTGGCTAAACTCTTCAATTTATTTGTTTTTTACAATAAACATTGATAACGAAAATAATTTCGCCGCCGTAAAAAAAAAAAAAAAAAGTATAAGCTATTTATGACTAGACTTTATTCCAATAGACAGTTTCTAAACCAAGTTTGGAAAGATATAAAGCAAGACTTAACAATGAAATGTGTGCTTTGTCCAACCATGGTGTGAACAAATGCAAAAGGTATCTTAAGTGTATCCATGGATGTATATAGTACCAGATAGGCTAAGCACTGGGGAAGCTCGCTCTAAGACCCCTACTCACTTAGTTCAGGTGCGCTGATAAACAGACTTATCGTACCAATAGCTTCCCCCCCCCCCCCCCCCCCCCCCTCTCTCTCTCTCTCTCTCTCTTTCTTTCTTTCTTTTTTTCTTACTCTTTTTCTCTATCTCTCTCTTCCTCTTTCTTTCTGTATCTCTCCCCCCACCCTCTCTCTCTCTCTCGTTCTCTCTCTTTCTTTCTTTCTCTATCTCCCTCTCTCTTTCTTTCTCTCTCTCTCTCTCTATCTCCCTCTTTCTTTCTACATACTTTCTTTATTTCTCTCTCACTCTCTCTTCTCTCTCTCTCTCTCTCCCCTCCCCTATCTCCCTCCCTCCCTCCCCCTCTCTCTCTTCTCCTTCTTCTTCTTCTTCTTCCTCATCTCTCTCTCTCTTTCTTTCGCTATATATCTCTCTCTCCACCTCTCTCTCTCTCTCTCTTTCTCTCTCCCTCTTTCTTTCTGTATCTCTCCCCCCACCCTCTCTCTCTCTCTTTTTTTCCTTTCTCTATCTCCCTCTCTCTTTCTTTCTCTCTCTCTCTCTATCTCCCTCTTTCTTTCTACATACTTTCTTTATTTCTCTCTCACTCTCTCCCCCTCCCCTATCTCTCCCTTCCTAACTCCCTCCCCCTCTCTCTCTTCTTCTTCTTCCTCATCTCTCTCTCTCTTTCTTTCGCTATATACCTCTCTCCACCTCTCTCTCTCTCTCTCTTTCTTTCGTTTTCGCTCTCTCTCTCTCTCTCTC
>NC_088363.1:79940095-79947595 GCF_034508935.2 Berghia stephanieae
CGGACACGTGCAGTGAAGTGACGAGATTTGGTAAGCGGTAGAATGAGATGGGCCTATCTTTCTATTTATACACCTATGAGTGTATCTGGTCTTATTCTAAATGTTAATGTATTCAATGCATTTATCCTCACCACACAAAGCAGATGGTGAAAGTCACAATATTAATGCCTCTCTTTTAAAATTGGATGGATCCAAAATCTCCTTTTACTTCTCTTGTTCCTCTTTCTTAACCACATCAGTAATGCCTTGCCATCCAGTGGGAAAACGCTGGATGGCCAGGCATTACTGATGTGGTTATATTATAGCACAGAGACGATTGGGACATTGAGTAAGCTAGAGTGAACTCGAGATGGGAGGTGGGCCCCAGTGAGGAGTGAACCCAGAATTGTGTGAGGTAGACACTAGAAAAGAGTGAACCTGAGACTATCGGAGCAGAGCACCAGAGACATTGGGAGGTGGGGCACCAGTGGGGATTGAACCAGAGTCTATGAGAGATGAGTACCGGCCGGGAGTGAACCCAGAACTATGTCAGGTGGGTACCAGTGGGGATTGAACCAGAGACTATGTGAGGTGGGCACCAGTGAGAAGTGAACCAGAGACTATGTAAGGTAGGCACCAGTGGAGAGTGAACCAGAGACTATGGGAGGTGGACACCAGTAGGTATTGAACCAGAGACCATATAAGGTGGGCACCATTGAAGAATAAACCAGAGACTATGGAAGGTGGGCACCAGTGGGGAGTTAACCCAGTCCTGTTTGGATTTGAGACCAGTGTGGAGTGAACCAGAGACTATGGGAGCAGGGCAAACCAGTGGGAATTGAACTGAAAACTATGGGAGGCAGGTCCAATGCGAATGAACCCAGAACTATGCGAGGTGAGCACCAGTGGGGAGTGAGCCAAAGACGGTGGGAGATGGGCACCAGTGGAGAGTAAACCAGAGTCTATGGGAGGTGGGTACCAGTGGGGAATAGAACCAGAGACTATGGGAGGTGGGCACTAGCGGGGATTGAACTGGAGACTATGGGAGGTGGGTACCAGTGGGGAATTGAACCAGAGACTATGGGAGGTGCGCACCAGTGGGGATTGAACCAGAGACTATGGGAGGTGGATACCACTTAGGAGAATGGGATGTGGACACAATTGGAAAGTGAACCCGGGACAACGGGAGATTGTTATCAGTGGGGAATGAACCTAAGACTATTGTAGGTGGACACAATTTGGGTGTGAACCAGGGTGTATGGGAGGTGGATATAATTGGGGAGTGAACCAGGGACAATGGGAGGTTGATATCAGTGGGGAATGAACCAGAGGCTATGAGAGGGTGAACAATTTCGGGAGATGGGGGGGGGGGGGGGGGGGGGGGGGGGGGGGGGGGATAAACTCGGGACTATGGAATGTGGACACCAATGGAGAGTGATACCTAGGGTTCACTCTGGGTGGGGTTCTTTACCTCCCATCATGGACAGGAGCACTTACTGTGTCTTTTACCACCCCCCCCCCCCATATCTGATTTGGAACATGCTTTCTGTCTTTGTCTTGGAATGAGATAACTTGGTTTCGTCCAGGCCCTGGCCGGATACCATAGCTGGGAGTGGGAAACAGTCAAATGTATAGTTAGAGTTTTGGAAGATATTTTTTTGTCTTGTAAATCATATCTCTGGTATGCACTGTATTGTTTTGTTTACATATTACATATGACTTGAAAACATTTGAGTCTATCCCTCTTAGTTGGGATCTATGCGTGTGTCTGAATGAGACTTTTAGGTGATCTCAATTAAGTACTTTGATACTGTGCTCATGGAACCTAGACCTGGTTCCTATTTGAATAAACTCCCCTTTGTCTTACCTTTTCTTGGATGCTTTAATTGTAATTCTAGAACTTTTTACTATCCCATTTTCTTCCTTTTAGTGGCGCTGATATGACCTGAATGTGCTGCAAGCGCCGTAAAACCCTTAAAAACAAACAATGGTGCCCACCTCCCATAGTCTCTGATTCTGGGCGGGGTTAAATCTCCACTGGTGCCCACCTCCCATAGTATCTGGTTCAATCCTCACGGGTGTCCTGCTCCCATGGTCTCTGGTTCACTCCCTACTGGTGCCCACCTCCCATATTATCTGGGTTCACTCCTCATTGGTACTCACTTCCCATGCTCTCTGGTTCACCGGTGCTCTCATCCAAGAGTCTCCGGTGCACTCCCCACTGGCGATAAGCTGAGCATCGGCACTGCATTTTAGAGAAAAAGTTTTGTTTTTATTTTGTTAATTTAGTTCTTAATATCTACCTTTTTTTTTTTCTTTTTGTGTTTTTCTTTTCGGGGGGGGGGGGGGGGGGGGGGGGGGTCTGTCTCGTTTATCGACGAACAATCTCAGTTCCGGACCCGGATTAGCTGGGTAGCCATCATAATATCTCGGAAGTGATACCAATAATGGGAATTCCCAATATCAATATCCTTGGCTTTCAACAAATTGGCTAACGAGAAACGCTCCCTACATCACCAATTACAGGTAGACAGACTCGCACGTAATTGGTGATGTAGGGAGCGTTTCTCGTTAGCCTATTTGTTGAAAGCCAAGGATATTGGTATTGGGAATTCCCATTATTGGTATCACTTCCGAGATATTATGATGGCAC
Organism: Berghia stephanieae; assembly: GCF_034508935.2. Taxonomy (NCBI): domain Eukaryota; kingdom Metazoa; phylum Mollusca; class Gastropoda; order Nudibranchia; family Aeolidiidae; genus Berghia; species Berghia stephanieae. The sequence goes on from NC_088363.1 coordinate 79,942,728, forward strand.
GGCCCGGCACCAGGCTTGACCGCTGACATCACAATTCTGAACAATGACGATTCAGGGGATGGTATTGGACAATAATCTTGGGTTTCGACATATATTTTATGGGATCTCTCTGCATTTTCATTGACTGTTGTATTTTACTTCAACTTCACTGCAGGATATCTTGACCAATTCATTTTTTTTAAAGACAAATTATTGCCCGCATCAATGGTTTGAATGTCGATATAGATATAACCGTCATGTGGTAAAATTGGTGTCGATGTTGGCGATCAATATTTACTAATGTTATATTATAGTATAGCGAAAAAAACGGCACTTTGATGTAATGTCAATATAAGTGTGATGTCGATATAACCGTTTTCCGATATATCCGCTCTGCACTGTAATAATAATAATAATAATAATAATAATAATAATAATAATAATAATAATAATAATAATAATAATAATAATAATAATAATAATAATATAATAATAATAATAATAATAATAATAATAATAATAATAATAATAATAATAATAATAATAATAATAATAATAATAAATGGCACCTATTATAGTGCTTTACGTCGTCTAAACAGGCACCCAGTGCTTTACATTGACATCAATTACAATATACAAATACACTAACAGATTTTAATCTATCATATATGAAAATAAAAAAAATAAAAATCTCACTTGCTGTGTTGAGAAGAGAAATATTGCAAGATAAAAAGTAAAAAGGAAGAAAATGGGATGGTAAAAAGTTCTAGAATTACAATTAAAGCACCCAAGAAAAAGTAAGACAAAGAAAGGGGAACTGAGAACAAATAGGGATCAGATGTAGATTCCAAGAGCATACCACCAATGTACTTAGTTTGAAATCACCTATAAGTCTCATCCAGACACAAGCACAAAATCCAACAAAGAGGAACACACTCAAATGCTTACATTATACATTCAAAATAAAAATAATAATACATAACAGAGAGTTGATTTACAAGGAAAAAAAATATCATCTCCCAAAACAATAACTATGCATTTGACTGTTTCCCTCCCAGCTAGGATTCCGGCCAGTGCCGGACAAAACCAAGTAATCTCATTCCGAGACAAATACAGAAAGCTGGTTGGAAAACAGATATAAGGGGATAGAAGACACAGTATGTACCTCCCTGCCCGCTATGGGAGGTCAGGATCCCCACCCAGAAGCTAGTGCTTTACCAACTGAGCTATTGGGCCCCCACTTTATGTGACAATAATTTAATATTTTGATAATGACTTGTCATTATTGTAATGGTACAAACATTTTACTCGTTCTGGACACTTATCAAAACTCGACCCTTACTACCGCCACATACATATTAATGTGAGCCACCCTGTCAATCTCAGATTTGGTTTTATTTGTTTGTTTTAAAGGGTTTTAAGGGCGTTGCAACGCATTTAAGTCATATCTTCTTCTTCTAAGTTCCATGCCTGGTCCAGGCTTCGGATACTGCATGAATTATCTCTCTCCATTCCTCCCTGTCTCTTGCTTTTTCAAACAGCTCTTGGATTGTTCGGTTGGTGAAGCCCTTCAGTTGGTCTATGAGTGTTTTTCTTTGTCTCCCCCGGGCGCATTTACCAGGTATTTTTCCACAACTTGCCAGGTATTCATTCTTATCTTTCCTTACTATGTGTCCGAAAAAGGATAGTTGTCGATCCGCTATTAAGGACATTAGTTTCCTTTGTTGGTATGTTTGTTTTAGCACTTCTTCGTTCGTTTTGTGTGCAGTGTACGATATTCTCTGCATCCTTCTCAAACACCACATTTCAAAAGCTTCAATGTTCTTGTGTGTTTCTGCATTTGTAGTCCAGCTTTCGCATCCGTATAACAAGATTGGCCACACGTAGCACTTCAAGACTCGGAATCTAATCCCGAACGACATCTGTTTGTTTTTCAAAATGTTTCCGAGGTCCATGAAGGCCTGTTTGGCTTGAGTTATTCTTGTCATATCAGCGCCAGTAAAAAAAAATACATTTACATATATATTGTCATACATTTACATTGTGATTAAATAATCAGACTATTTACATAACATACTATGAATGTACACATCATAATGGGAATGATCTAAGTCATTCTGTAAATTGGTGGAGTGACGTAATGACAGGTCATAAGACCATTGATGACCATTACCCAAATGATGCTATAATAATATTATTATTTTTTAATTATGGCGTAAAAGCTTTTCTGTACCTTCACCCCCAGCTCCAAGCAAGAAAAAGGAATTAGATATACCTATTTAACTCTTTCTTTCTTTGCCAATTACCCAGGCCAGCAAATCCACGACAAATGATTGAGACCAGCATGAAAGCTGTAACAAATAGAACGACTCACAAGGATACTCTCACTTTCCCACCATAAGAGGGTTAAATCACCACAATCTTTTTTATCACATTTCTGCTTCACATGCTGTGCATCTTTGTGGTCTAGAGATATGTGACACTTGAACCATGGCCTGTCTTTGAAAGATACTCTTTACTCACATTTTCCCACTTCTCTCATGTGTAAAATGAGTTCCTGGCCACTAACGGCATTGTCTCTGTAGAGGCCGTTTGTTTTTGTTTTTAAGGGTTTTACGACATTTGCAACACATTAAGGTCATATTAGCACCAGTAAAAAGGAAGAAAATGGGCAGTAAAAAGTTCTAGAATTACAGATAAGGCACCCAAGTATAAGCAAGACAAAGGAGAATTGGTTCAAATAGGGAACAGATGTAGATTCCAAGAGCACAACATCAGTGTACTTAGTTTGAGATCACCAAAAAGTCTCAACCAGACACCAGCACAGGTCCCCACTAAAAGGAATACACTCAAATGTCTACATATCATAAGTTAAAAATAAAAAAATAACAGTACATAATAAAGAGATGATTTACAAGGAAAAAACTATCATGTTTGTTTTGTTTGTTGCTTTAGGTCTCTTCCAACACAATTGAGGTTATATGAGAGACCGCTGAAACAAAAAAACAAGCAATCTAACAAAGATAGTACAAATGTAAATCAAAATCATAACCTAAAGATATCATAAGCTAAATTATAAATAACCAAGAACAAACAGGCAGAAGATTTACAGAAAAAAAAATATCCCCTGTCAAAAATACAATCACAAACCAAAGAAGCAGGATAGGCTAGTAAAGAGAAGAAGAAACGACATCACTATCGGATCGTACACCCATGCGAACATCATAGGTATATGATTCAAGGGTGATGCTCCCATCCAACCAATATCATCTCCCAAAACTATAACTATACATTCGACTGTTTCCCTCCCAGCCAAGGACTCTAGCCAGGGTCAGGACAAAACCAAGTAATCTCATTCCAAGACAGAAAGCAATTGGAAAACAGACACAGGGGGATAGAAGACACTGCAAGTACCTCCCTGCCCACTATGGGAGGTCAGGATCCCCACCCAGTTGTAGAGGCCCGAAAAGAAATCAAAATTGCTTGCCATACCTCATGTTTAATACCATATTATGAATTATTTTTGGCTTGAGACCCCTTGTAAAGAGTTTTGAACATATCATGGTGATATATGATATAGGATTTTTAAAATTTGTTTGTTTATATCTAATCAAGTATATTAATTTCATATCACAATAAATATATTATATAGTAGAGCTAGGATTTATAAAACAACACGCAATCTTAATCCCGGTAAAACAATAATGCCTATAAGTCGACAATGAATCAAATCAGATTTTATAGAAAATAATAAACAAAGCGTGCATTATATGTGATTTTACAGTAAAAACATGATAAGTTTTCCAAAAATTGAAAAGGTCTTAGGAAGTAAAAAAAAATTAAAATAATTAACCCTTTCGAGATAGGTTCAAATTTACTGTGATCTGACATAAGATCTGATCATTTAAATTGTATTTTTTGCCATTTAAAAAAATGTCATTATCACAGTACAGCACATTACCTAAGGTTTTAAGACAATAGGCTATTCAGGTATTATTAATTTGAATCCCTTATCACAGATTGAGATATAAAATACAACTTAAATTTACAAGACATGTAACATATCATTTTCAATGTATAATGACATAATTGGTAGAGTGGAATATCATGCTTTGTTTTGACAAACTGAGTCATGGTCTCCATTTTTATTAGGATAGCAAGGCTAAACTCTCAAATTCAACCAATCTAAGTCCACATGTAACCACTTTACCTCAACAAAGAGGAGTGGAAATTTAATTGAATAAGGTCTAAGTCAACATAATATATTTGCCTTGGATATAATACATCACTCTGTCACTGTGAAATATCGACATGGCATATCACCGGCCATTACAATGACAGCACCCATGTGCTAACTGGGCTGACACTTCTCATCTCGGTGCGAAAAAAAAACAACTCTAAATCACCCACATCACTCAATCTGCAGCAAATACCGGACACTGGAAAATTAAGTGTGAACACCTAGAGACACGCCCATCACCACCTCTCTCCTCATCGTCGGAAAAAAAAACACATGGGAGTGGAACCTTCGTCGCTTAACCTTATAAAACATGCATCTTGCAATGAAACATTCTCTTCCACAAAAATATCTTACAAGAATGAACATATTTTATTCCTGTTCAGTGGTGTGACATCCAAAATATTGGGTGAGTGGATTATATTGATGTAATTTTCTTAAAATTATTTCTGATCTACAGACTGTATCAACAACCTTTTATGCATACTCTTACCTCTCTATACCTTTGATGTTGATAAGCATGGTATCATTATGACTTGGATACATGTAATTTGATCATATGTTACAATACAATTGTTTATCTAGTTTTGTGCAGTCTGGTAATTCGTGAGGCTGGAGTACCTATCATTTGTTTATTTCATACTATATGGGC
>NC_088363.1:79952595-80000095 GCF_034508935.2 Berghia stephanieae
TAAATAAAATTTCACTTATTCATCCCATAGGGGAAATTTGCCTTTAGGGTCTAATCAAAGGGAAGACTGGAATACCCCAGGTGTCAGCAAAGAAAGCTAGGGCGAGATGACTGGCTCAAGGCCACACAAAGAGACAGGTAGTCGAACTTGGTACCTTTTTTGGGTAGGAAGCAAAGACTGTACCGCTGAGCCACGCTGCCCCCATTATATATGTTAGGAGTGTTTTGTTGATTTTAGCCATCAATTGTGCAGCGCTTTTTGTGGATCCACAGCAGTAGTGGTAGTGGTGTTGGTGCTGTTAGTAGTAGTAGTAGTAGTAGTAGTAGTAGTAGTAGTAGTAGTAGTAGTAGTAGTAGTAGTAGTAGTAGTCGTGGTGGTAGTAGAAGTAGTAGTAGTAGTAGTAGTAGTAGTAGTAGTAGTAGTAGTAGTAGTAGTAGTAGTAGTAGTAGTAGTAGTAGTAGTAGTAGTAGTAGTAGTAGTAGTAGTAGTAGTAGTAGTAGTAGTAGTAGTAGTAGTAGTAGTAGTAGTAGTAGTAGTAGTGATGGTAGTACTGATCTGCAAAATGAGTAACACAGGATGGCTTGCTGTGCATTCCGTGGATCCATGAAAAGCACTGCGATTCATTCAGTGTTCATCAATTTCTTGCTATGGCTAAATCACCAGAAAGTCAATGCACATTGTGGACTATTTGTAATGGCAGACAATGGACATATACTGACCATCTTTTGGTAAATTCATGAGTGATGATTGCATTATTTGCTTAAATAAAATTACATTGCTTTTTTTTCATTAGGACAATAACTTACATTTTCGGTTGCGTAGTTGAAGATTGCGACTTCTATCTAGGGCCTTTAAGCATAGTGTCATTAACATGAATTAGATTCAAACAGTCAAAAAAAAAAAAAAAAACATTTCATAGTTCATTCTAAATGACAAACCTTACCACAAAAAAGCCCACTGAGTCTTATTACACTATATATATTCCAATAACCCATAAAAATATTACTAAAAGCAGGTATAGAGATTCTCAAGTCTTAAGTGATATTCTTCTGCAAAATTGGGTTAAAGAAATATATTAATTAAATAATATTAAGCTGCTTAAATTTATCCATACATATTTTTAAAAAATAAATTTTAAAATAATAAAAAAATAGTAGAGCATTTATATAGTGCAATATTCACTAAACGTGCTCAAAGTGCTTTACAACAACAACCCTCAAAAATGTAGGACAACATGACATGACATCTGTCAGGCAATATAGTACAATTTCTTTTGGCAGGGACAACACTGTTAACAACCAAGTACTCATTTTACACCTGAGTATGGTGGGAGAATGTGAATAAAGAGCCTTTCCCAACAACTCAACTATGCACCACCCGAACTTTGGACCTTCCAATCCAGAGGTGAGTGTCATACCACAAGACCACAAAGCCATACTCTATAAATGAGTTGTAAAATAAAAGCAATGAAAACTTTATACATACTTTTTCTTTGTATCCAAGATAACAAAAGCATGACGTCTTTCACCAATGGCCAATTCAACCACTGCAATATGCTTGTTTACAGCAACAACCATTAAGTTTTTGCCAAGACATGCTGAGAGTAACCTGCCCATACTTGGAAATTTTCCAAGTGGAATTGACAATGATGGCTGTTTGAATCTGAAATATCATTTTATGGTAAAGCTTGAACCTGTTGTATCTAGATTATCGGGAAATCAAAATCACACTCTTGCACAGTGATGAGAAACATAGGTTATGAATAAGTGCCAGATGAAAACAGAGAATAAAAATATTGTCACGTCAGAGCCAAACTGGGGATCCAATGACACAGCACCATCTGCCTTGCTGAGAGAGAGAGAGAGAGAGAGAGAGAGAGAGAGAGAGAGAGAGAGAGAGAGAGAGAGAGAGAGAGAGAGAGAGAGAGAGAGAGAGAGAGAGATCAGCAAGCAGTCGCACTAGGCACTGAGCAACCCTATATTTCTCATCGTTATTGATACAAGTGCGCGTCCACACTTTTTTTGAATTTTAATCTTGCACAGTGGAACTGAGTCAATTGATGTCAGATCCAACATCTGCTTTATGACCCCTTTGGTGATGATCCCACATTGTGCATTTTTTAATTCAATCTTTACTCATAATTGTTGCATTGAGAAGACATTGTCTTACTACCAACAGGACAGTTTTCTGCGTCCAAACTATCAGCATTTGCTCTCTCTCTCTCTCTCTCTCTCTCTCTCTCTCTCTCTCTCTCTCTCTCTCTCTCTCTCTCTCTCCTCTCTCTCTCTCCCTCTCTCTCCTCTCTCCCTCTCTCCCTCTCTCCCTCCCTCCCTCCCTCTCTCTCTCTCTCTCTCTCTCTCTCTCTCTCTCTCTCTCTCCCTCTCCTTCTCTCTCACCCCCCCCCTACTGCCTCACAACGGATTTATGTCAGGATTATCTAAATAGGGTGAATTAACCAATAACTAGAATTTTAAGAAACAAAGATCACTCTTTTCAATGAAGACATTGACTTTTATTTTCCAGTGGCTATAGGCTAATTGGAAGATTGCTTAACTTGGCTACAAACTAGCCTAATTTAATCCCACGTGTTAAAATTTTCGTAGGCTTTTCTGTCCACCAAGGATTCGTTCCATCGAATATCTGACCAGATGGATATAGGCCTACTATGTAATAAACTAGTGTCAAATGAGAACAAGCAATAATAATTCTCAATTTCAGACAGTTAGACTAAGATATACTCCAGATTCATGAGCTTGAAATTGCTAAATGACTTTTTTGTTTGTTTTTCTGTTGTGTTACTCAGATCAGAGAAGTATTGATTTATATTACCTTATTATCTGCAAGACTTTCTTCCATCTTCTATGTATAACCGAGAAGTAACAATGACAAATATAATCTCTGTCACAGATATGAGAGGATGTACAGTCAACTTGATGCTCTCTCAGTCCAAAATGACCTAGGAGACGAAATTATGATTAAATTCTGTAAATTTCCATTTCAATAATTAAAAAATATCATAACTTTCCTCTTATTTACCTCTGTAAGTCTTTTTTTGTTATTAAAAATAAAGTAAAAGTGACTATTAGCTTTAAATTAAACTATGGCAAATCCAACTAATTTAGACATAATTCGGACCACAACACTATCATAATTAACTAATACATTTAAGGGTGGATATATCAAAATCATCCGGACCACAGTAAAATGTCAATATAAGCATCATATCCATACCTTAGTGCTTTCTTAAATAAAGGGGGAAAAAAAGCAAGAGAACAAGAGAAGTCAATCTTGATAATTTGGTCGTCCTTATTTAAAGGGACAATTTTGAAATTTAACACGTTTCACTTTAAACTTAATTTGGATTTTAAAAGTCAGTTGATGTGGTCTATTTCTAAAACCCAGGAATCCTTTAAAAACGTTGTCCTTGACACTGACAATAACATCAAATGAGGAAGTGCCCTCAGGATGATGTTGTGCAAAGCAGCATAGGTTCTTGATAGAGGCTATTGTGGATGGCTGAAAACTGGTTCTGATGCTGCAACATCCTCCTCAGTTTACTTTGCATTAGGCATTCTCGTGACATTTGCAACAGAGACGTCGACTGAGACTTCAGCACTGACCTTAAGGTTCTGATTAGTGACAATGTAGTCCTCAGGCACTGTTTCAAGAGGCAGGGTGGTACTGAGCTGCTCTGCTTTCTCATCTTCCTTCTCAGAGGTGATAGGGCTAGAAGTCGGGGTTTTGATTGCTCTTGTCTGTTTGAACCATGATAAGACAGCCTGGTCCAGGCAAGGATCCTCTTACCTTGTTCCTAATCAGTGTCTTTTCCTTATTGGTTCTTTTGTGTTACTCTTCTCAATATTGTCACTGTTGATGGTGTCATGCAGGATGTCATACTTTGCAGCAATTTTGTTTCTAGCTGAAAAGCTTCCTATCATCTTCAGTCAGGAGTTAAGGCTTGAGTGGACGATGTATCCTGCAGTGATTTCAAAATCACACATAACTTTCTCACAGCATCACCTACATAATTTTATAACCCTGCATAAATTACAAGAAAGCAACACCTTATGTCTCTGTATCTGTATCTGTATGGTTGGTGCTGAAGAAACCAATGGTCTGGTTGTATTTCAGCGGCATCCTCATTGGGCGCGGGCCCATGTCAGTCGGGCCTTGAAATCGTTTAGGTGTGGTGCCATGATGACCAGTTCATCCAGCCCATTCCACTCCGAGATAGTTCTAATGAAGAAAGAATTTCTGTAGTTTTATGTTCTTGTCTGTGGGATTTTGAAGCAGTTCGAATTGTTTGTGGCGTATCTGTCAATGGGGTTTTCAGTTATGTGGTTGGCGAAAGTGAGTGCTCGGATTTTTCTTTTGTTTGGTCGTGGCGTGAAAAAGGAGTCTGCCTTTATTGATGGTATTTGATCTGTTATTATCTTGAACATGAATGACAGACGGGTTTCTTTTCTTCTTTGTTGGAGGCTGATGAGATTTCTTTCTTCTAACATTTTTGTCATGCATCCTGGGGTTCTGCTCTTATAGTTCCCAGTTATGAACCGGGCGCCTTGTCTCTGGACTCTCTCAAGTTTTTGAATATCCTCTTTCAGGTAGGGGTCCCAGGCAACTGCTCCGTATTCCAATTGTGATCTCACAAGTGCGAGGTAGGCGTTCTGTTTGCATGACGTTGGGGCGTGGCTAAGATTTCGGCGGAGAAACGCGAGGGTGCAGTTTGCCATTTGGGTTATTATGATTTTATAACGTTGCATTAATTAAAGACAAACAAAGATACAGGAAATTGCTAGAAGCCTGCAAAATATATTGTTTCACCTTTATGTTACCGAGATCAATGGACATGCCACACACTGCCACCACTCTTAACTACGTTTTATGAGGCTAAGATTTGATAGTATGCTTCTTCTGACAGAGTTACCCCCAAAGTCTTTGTTTCGCAACAAATCCTTCCTAATGACTGCGCCCAGGTTGTGGAATTCCCTTTCTTATAATACTAAGAATAGTGACAATTTAGAAACCTTTAAAAAGAAATTGAAAACTGAACCATTGAGAAGAGCGTGTTTCGACAATTAATATGCTTTATGTTTTAATTTATGGTAGTAATGTGTATGTAAAGAGTTTGCGTATGTTGACGCTGAGAAGTTTCCGTATGTAGGTGGAGAAGGTGTGCGGTTAAGAAGAGAGATTATATAGCAAAAATTCCGTTTTTCGGGAATGTGTAACGTATAAGCGGAGTGTGTGATTAACTGATGTAAAATTAAGTGGAGTGAACTTATTATTAATATAATTTAAAATGAGTTCAGTGGTAATGTCAAGGGTTCATTAATTGAAATCCTTTCAATATCACTGCTCGGAACGAATACCAGACGTTTGCAACCAGTCAAAGTTTTGCTCACAGATCTGGATACCCATTAATTGAGGATCTGTTTACTCACTAAATAAATGATGTTCCGGCGCAAATAAAGAATGACCAAGAAACCATCCACGAACTGATCCAGGAAAATGGATGACCCTAACAAATAAGTTAAGAACAATTAACCTTATTTGAGCAACATAGGGAGAGAGGATGAAAAATTAATTTACCAAAATCCTAACTTTAATTTTGGATCAGAAGGTCCTGGAATTGAGCCTCACTCGGGGCAGTCCACGAGAAAGGCTTTTTACTCACATTCTCTCAACACACTCAGGTGCAAAATGATTACTCAGCCATTAACAGTACATCATTCTCTAAGTTGGAAAAAAAAATTGTATTATCGCCTAACAGGCATCTCGTCTCGTTTTACATGTTACGTGTTGCTGTTAGTCAGGGACCCTTTGTAAAGCTCTTTGAGCACATTTAGTGGATATTGTGCTATATAAAAGCTCAATTTTTGTTGTTGTTTTTTTCTTAGTTAGCCAATATAAATTTTATTCTTGTTTTTTTCACATAGATCATTGCTGATAACGATAGCTGACTATGTTGATATAAGTCTTCTATAATTTGTGCTGTTATATATGAGCTCTTTATATACCAATGTTATAAAGCAAAAAAAGTAAAAATAAAACAATAAATAAATAAAAAAACATTGAAAAATGGAACTTTGATGTCATGTCGATATATGGGTGATGTTGATCTGTATATAATGAGTAAAATCTCTATTGAAGAAATTAATACCTAATGAACAGAGGTCCAAGGCATCCTCTTACTACTAGATATCAATTAGTTTGGATCCATTCTGTGACATGATCTAATTTTTTTTAATAAGAATAATAAATATTATATATGATGGGGCAGTGGGATGGGGTAGTTGTAAAAATGAATGATAAATTACTAATATGACAACATAATATTGTTGTCATCAAAGGAGCAACTGTAAAAGTTACTACTTTGAGAAAGAGAAATAATAATGGGTTCTTCAGGCTCAGACATAGACCTAAAATAATATATCGATAAATTAAATATACGAAAAAAAAAAAAAAAAAAAAAAAAAAAACAGCCTTATATACCTGCTACTGGTAACCATGAGGCTACATTCCCTTTGAATACAACATCCCATGCCTTTCTTTCAGAGCTTAATGAAATTTCATGCTTTTCACTCCCTGCAATGCTCCTTATCCTTAGTGAACTGTGTGTTGTCGGAAATATCGTGTCAGGATTTGACCTTGATTCTGTGATATGACGAGTTGCAGTTGCAGTTGAGTTTCCCATCAGTGATTCGGCATTATAACCTTAGTATAGGTATATCGTAGTCAGAATCCAGATGGAGTTGCCTTACTACACATCCAAAAAGAAATACATTTTAATTCAAATCACCAATCCCTTACTTATTTTCAAAGTTTCGCGACACCCGTTAAGTAGCATCACCCTAAAAAAAAAGCGGTGAAAATTCGGCCACTAAATAATATTTTAATAATAGGATTGTATTTGTAAGTTCATGCTGAGTATTATTAATATTATTATTATTATTATTATTATTATTATTATTATTATTATTATTATTATTATTATTATTATTATTATTATTGATTATGGCATCGATTGTGAGACTGAGATAAGAGACCAGATAACCATGATAATGATAATGACTATGACAATGCAACTGCAACTGCACTGATTGCAATAAAATTAATGGCAATATGATGAATCTGAATCCATGAATCAGCAGCAAAACGAATAAGTATAAGAGTATTTTAAACAGTTCTGCTTACTTTCAAAATGTACACTTAATTCTGCACACTAAACCAGTTAAGTAATAAAAAAAAAACATGGTAGAACAGAACATAATTCAGAATCCAAGCAGTGTTTAGTCTCAGCTGTATTTTTTTTTTTTTTTTTTTTTTTTTTTGTTTTTTTTTTTGTCCAGCCTGCACTGAAGGTAAATAACTTGTTTACAAACAGGTAATAAATGTTTCGAACTAAATCAATGACGACGACTTTCGATTTTAGTTCGTCGGAAAAGAATAATTTCAACAATAATTTTCACACACACAGGGCAGATTTTTCGTTCGTTTGTTTTATTTGTTTATTGTTTGTTTAACGGTTTTGTTTTGTGATGTTGTTTTTGTTTTTTTGTTGTTTTTTTTGTTTTGTTTTTGTTTTTTGTTGTTTTTTTTGTTTTGTTTTGTTTTTTTGGAGGGGGGGGGGGCTTTATGTTGTTGTTTTTATGTAGTCTTTTTTGTTTTGGGTTGATGTTTGTTAGTTTTGTTTGTTTGTTTGTTTTTTTTTTTTGCTTTGTGTTGTTTTTTTTAATGAGGCATCCGAGTTAGGGAGAGGTAGATAATAGGAGAGGGAAAAGGCAAGAACTTAATGGTGAATTGGCGTTCACACGGGGGAAGGGGGGAGGGGAGGGGGGGGGGGGTGTCACAAGGGGAAATAACAATTATGACATTTTCCAGCTGACACGTAATCGAAACTTCACACATCTATGAGAACTCGCTCAAACTCTACCAATATTGGACAGCGAAATTTAAGTGCAAACATATGGCAAACACGCCCACCACCCTATCTTCAAAACAATGAATCATAAATGGGAATCAGCAGGACACTCTGGCCTTATAAAAACCTGCAACTTACCACAAGACATTCTCACCAACAAAAATATCGTCAAGAACAGATTTGTTTTATACTGAATCAGTGGTGTGATATGATTCATTAATACGAGGTGGTTGGATTACATTGAGTTAACTTTCTTAAATTCATGTCTAATATACAATCTGTATCAAAAGCTTTTTCTGCAAACTTTTACATCTCTACTTCTATGAGATTGATATGCATGATATCATTATGACTTTGATACATGCAATGTGAACATATTTAAATACCATGGTTTAGCTAGTTGTTATCTGGCGCAGACCGGTACTTCTTGAGGCCAGAGTACCAACCAGTTATTTATTTCATGCTATCCGGGCGTTAGCATTATAAATATTATATATAGAGATATAATATATATTATTATATATATATTATTTCCCTGTCTGGAGGCGCTCCAGTCCGAAGGCAGGCCCAAGAAGATTAACACCGAGAAATCTGATGGCCTGCTTATATTTATATCAAACCAGATTTCTATGCCTTCCTGGTTTGGCCATAGGAAGAGCTGATCAACCTCACAACCTAAAGCAGAGAGACCACCAGTTCGGCTAAGGACCTCAACTGCTACGAAGATAATAGCAAAAATATTGTGGTTTTGTTTGTTCTATCCTTTGTTAGTGCCCAATGATGAATCATAACTAAAAATAATCAACAAAAACCTGTAAGCACGTACTATATAAAACTATTTAAAACAGAATAAATCTGACTTAGTTTTATTGTCAATAAGAAGTGGGTCTGGAACTTGTTTATTCATTACTTATTGTATTGTGAAGGCTATATCCTTAGACAGCTGTACGAGTCAATAATCATTGCTGTTAATAATTCCAAGTAATATGTAACGGGGAAAATCATAGGATTTGCAGAGTTCTATAATTTAATTCTAATTAATAGGGCGATTCTGTGAGAGCAGGAGCTGACAACCCATATGAAACGCTCGTGTGGTGTGGAGATTATTACATAAGTTTTCTTAAATTTAAAATTTTTATCTCTACCTTAAATACCACATTATAGGGAGGGGGGGGGGGTATTTTTGTTTGTTTGTGTTTTTGATTTTAGTTTTTGTTCTTTTAATGAGGCATCCGAGTTAGGAAGAGGTAGATAATAGGAGAGTGAAAAGGCAAGAAATTTATGGTGAATTGGCGTTTATTTAACTGTACACAGACAGAGGAGGGAGGTGGGTGGATACTATCTGAAAAGTCTTAAATTATACAGTGCCAGACGAAGAATGAAAATACACATTAAAAATCAGCCTTCATGGGCTGTAGATCGAATCTTATTGCACAATAGTGCCTGCTTCAATTTCAGGGAGGGGGGGGGGGGGGGGGGGGGGGGGGGGGAGGGGGAAGATGAGTGATGATGTCAGTGCAAATATTTGCAGGACTGATAACTGACAGCAATTGTGAGGTTAATTTAAAATTGTTTTAATGGACTCTATCCGTCGTTGTTTTTAGTGTATTTTCATTACAACAAAGAGTCAATAATAATAATAATAATAATAATAATAATAATAATAATAATAATAATAATAATAATAATAATAATAGTAATAATAATAATAATAATAATAATAATAATAATAATAATAATAATAATCATAATGATAATAATGGAAGACCTATATAGCGTTGTAATTCCGAGATATCAGAAACTTAGCGCTTAAATTACAAATTACTTTGGCTGAGACATACTACTCACACACACACACACACACACACACACACACACACACACACACACACACACAACACACAGCATAACCCAGACGCCTGCATTGCTTCTCATATCAACAACTATAATCGAAAAAATTTTAAGCGAGCAATTAAATTTAAAAGATTCTTTTTCACGAATAATCTGTGACAAGGCGTTCCAAACAGACTGGCCAAAAAAAAGGATCTCATTCCAGCTTTGCTTGCGCATTTGAGGGACAACAAGTTTGGTGGAGTCACAGGCCGAAAGTAAAGGACAGGGTTTGATGTTGAATATCTTTCAATTAGTTCGGAAAGGAATGAGCACAGACTATGGGTAGAAGGGGGAAAGCTTTGAATTTCATCTTTTTCTCAACAGGCAGCCAATGCAGGTCATGAAGCAGAGGTCTGGCAGAATCACACCAACGCTTCATGTATAGGCACTAATTGTTGTTTCTTTTCAAGGGTTTTACGGCGCTTGCAACACATTTAGGTTATATCCGCGCCAGTAAAATGGAAGAAAATGGGATAGTAAAAAGTTTTAGAATTACAATTTAAGCACCCAAGAAAAAGTAAGACATAGGGGATCTGGGAACAAATAGGGATCAGATGTAGATTCCAAGAGCATACCATCAATGTACTTAGTTTGAGATCACCTATAAGTCTCATCCGGACACAAGTACAAAATCCAACAAAGAGGAATACACTCAATGCTTACATTATACATTGAAAATAACAATTATAATTTAAAAAAAACAAAACAAAACAAACAAAAAAAAAAACTTGAGCTTTTATATAGCGCAATATCCACTAAACGTGCTCAAAGCGCTTTACAAGGGGTCCCTGGCCAACAGCAACACATAACATGTAGGACGAGACATGACGCCTGTAAGGCGATATTACAAATTTTTGGGACAGAGACAACGCTGTTAACGGCCAGGTACTCATTTTACACCTGAGTACGTTGAGAGAATGTGAGCAAAGAGCCTTCTCCAAGGACTCAACTATGCGCCGAGAACAGAGAGATGATTTGCAATAAAAAAAATATCATCTCCCAAAACAATAACTATGCATTTGACTGTTTCCCTCCCAGCTAGGACTCCGGCCAGGGCCAGGACAAAACCAAGTAATCTCATTCCAAGACAAAGACAGAAAGCATGTTGGAAAACAGTTATAATGGGATAGAAGACACAGTATGTACCCCCCTGCCCACTATGGGAGGTCAGGAACCCCACCCAGGTATAGGTACTAAGATAAAGAACTGAAAAGTGTTTATGAAATGTGCCAGACAAAGCAATAAAGAAAAAAAAAAAAAACAAGAAAAAAACTATCCCAAAAGATCAGTCGACCTCGACTGGGGATCGAACCACAGATCTTCTGATTACAGGTCAGAGGTGCTACCATTACACTACAATGTATACTTGTCTGGCAGCGCTGGACAATCTGAAGACGTCTCAGATTATCTTGTCAAACAAAACAGAGCATTACAACAGTCCAATTTCGATAGCACGAAGGTGTTTGGTCACATCCTCAGATATTTGGGTTATGACCGGGCGCGATTATTTAACATTGTTGTAGTGGACAATATTTAGCGTTGGTCTACTTGAGAGTATATTATCCTTTACAATAAGTCTACAACAATAATATGGGTTATCACTTTATCTACCGTAAGTTGCGAGGCTGAGCCATCACAACTGCTAAATTGTCAACAGACTCTGGTGATAGGTCTAGGTCTGCTTGATCAGAAGCAATCTTCTTCTTGATTGATACGACAGGAATGCCCAAATATTCTGGGAATACAAAGGGTGCATTAGGTCAGTGAAAAACTGGAGTGATGTCTGGATGAAAATTTGATTTTCAGTTTAAAGTCTTTAAATGGTCCAAACTCTTGCCTGGAAATATCTGAAAAACTCAGAACAAGGATGTTTGCATGCCAACTAAGGTGACCAATAAGGGTTCACTTCCTGTCATGCCACATTGTTGACGATCTCTCTGCCATTGGAATAGATTGTGGCATTGCAGACAACTAAAGCTCTTTGAGTACCGTCCAACTCAGAAGATTGGAGTTTAAATTTAAAGTTGCCACACCCATTTTTGTCCAATCACGCCATTGCGTCCTGGAGATGTAGAAGTCTACCGGCCAACAACACCATTTGCAGGGATGTCTATGTTAAAAACACAACGATATTTTTATGTATGTGGTAAAAGCGAAGGCGTTGTAGTGTCATTCGTGTCTTCTCCGAAATAATATATTTTTAGCGGTGTCAACCACCAAAACTACAGATACCATTCAAGTAGAGGGTCTTGACAAAGATGCATTCCATTTGATCTTTGTCACCTCTTGAATTGCTGATGTTAACTTCTTTGATTGGAGACTTCATGTGACCCTTAATGCAACAACGGCGGCAAAGGCCCCTTTAAATCAGCATAATTAATATTTTTTTTAAAATGTCAGTTTCATGTTTTAAAAAGTTAACAATCTGAGAGAATTCGTAAAATTTAAAACAAAACTTGGTTGTCTGTATATTGTCGAAGTTGTTTTACTGTCCCCTTTCCTTCACGAACATTTATGTTTGCAAAGTTAAATTCTTGTAATATCCTATTTCGTGATGCTTTGGAATAAAATTTCTATACTTTTCAGGTTTCAATCTCAACGATATCGACGCCAATATTGTGCTCCTATGCGACAAACGCAAAGGATATGAGAATGAATTCAACAGCCATTGACACGGAGACACATCACTGGAGAGGTGGAATCATAAGTGATGAGGAATTCATCATTATAAGTTTCGTTTTAAATTGCTTCATACTCTTTTTCAGTTTAGTGGGCGTTATTAAATTACCAATGTTATAAATATTGGGACATTTTTATCAATGGGACTTACAGATGGAGTGACCGTAACCTTCATGGGACTCGCCATATCTGATTTTGGGGTTTCCTTTTGTGGATGTTTTCATAGTTGTAGAAATATTTTTTTGAAAAACAATACAACCTGAAGGGCTTACCTTTAGAACGATAAAAGCACAGAAAAAAAGTAAAACAAATGGGAGTGGTTCAAATAGGGAGCAGAATAAAATTCCAAGGGCATTCCATTAGTGAACTTTGTTTTTGTTTTGTTTTTCAGCGTTAGAAAAAAAGGAAGAAAATGAGATAGACAAAAAAAATATAGAATTACATTAAAGCACCCAAGAACAAGTGAGTAGTTCTCTCACAACTTTTTGATGTGTCGTCAACGCTAGCGATACGACTCACGACGATCCCACTAAGGCGCTCCACACGCGGTAAATAAAATTTGCCGCCATCAAAAAGAAGTCTGAAAAGCGATTCCTTGTCCACTCTGAGCCTTTGGTCTCAATTTAAACTTCATTGTGAGGATACCACTTCGAAATCGAAAATTGCTCACACGACGACATCATTGAATGTATCATGATGTCAGCCAATAAAAAAGAAGAAAATTAGAAAGTGAAAAGTTATAGCATTACAAATAAAGCACCCAAGAAAAGGTAAGACAAAGGGGAATGGTAGGGAATTGGTGTAGATTCCAAGAGCATACCATCAATGTTCTTAGTTTGATATCACCTAAAAGTCTCATCCAGACACGAGCACAGGTCCCGACTTAGAGTAGAGGAATACACTCAAATGCTTACATTATAAATTCAAAACAACAAATATAATCATAATACATAATAGAGAAATGATTTACAAGGAAAAAAATAGGATCTCCCAAAACAATAACTTTACATTTAACTGTTTCCCTCTCAGCCAGGGCCAGGACAAAACCAAGTAATCTCATTCTAAGACAAATACAGAAAGCAAGTTGGAAAACAAATATAAGGGGATAGAAGTAGAAGATAAGTACATCCCTGCCCACTATGGGAGGTCAGGAGCCCCGCCCAGACGTAGGGAATAGAAGACACAATAGAGACCTCTCCGTCCACCAAGGGATATCAAAAGACCCCTCACGGCCCTCGTCATATAGCTTTATACATACATTTGATATATATATATATATATATATATATATATATATATATAATATATATATATATATATATATATATATATATATATATATATATATATATATATATATATATATATACACGAGGGCTCTTTCAGAAATAACCGAAAAATGCCCATTGCTCAGCAACCAGTGGAGATTTTTTAATTCTGTAAACGACATGATATTCCTTATTTCCTTACGGATATTCCCAGAAATTATGAAGTGCATCATTTTGCACAATGAATTTCTAGACGATTTTAAAATGGCGGCCCACCTTGAAACTTGGTCAAAGAAGGAAATCAGAGCTGTCATACGTTTTTTGAACGCCAAAAGTTTGAATCCTACCGAAATTCATAAAGAACTTCAGAGTGTATATGGTGAGCATGTTATAAGCCGTACACAAGTCTATCACTGGTGTAATTTGTTTGAAGCCGGCCATTCCGACTTGACAGACAGGGAAGGGAGATAACTGCGACGTCAGAGGACAATGTGAAGCGAGTTGATGAGCTTATTCGTCAAGACAGGAGGTTGAAACTTCATGAAATCGCAAGCAGTCTTGAAATTTCGGAATTTTCTGCCCATAGAATTGTATTTGATGAACTTGGCTACAGAAAAGTCAGCGCAAGATAGGTTCCTAAGCAATTGACAGACAATCATAAAGAACAAAGATTGGACATCTGCAGGGAACTTTTGAGAAGAAGCAAGAGCTCACGCAGGGTTCACGGGCATACTGTCAACGCCGGCGGAGACTTTCTAGGGTACGATGTGACTTTTCTTGACAGCATAGTCACCGGTGATGAGACTTGGTTGCACCATTGCACCCCAGAAACAACGCAAGATTCGATGACATGGAAACATCCATCCTCACCTGTCGCGAAGAAATTCAAAGTCAGGCGGTCAGTAAAGAAAATAATGGGAACTGTTTTCTGGGACAGTCGTGGTGTTATTCTGTTCGAAACCTTACAACCTGGAGAAACAATCAATGCTGCAAGGTACTGCCAAACTCTTGACAAGCTTAGGGAGGCCATTCGCAGAAAGCGCCCAGGGCAGTTGACCAACGGGGTCATTTTGCAGCACGAGTGACGCAACGTTGGCTAGAGAAATATGGATGGGAGATTTTGCCACACCCACCACACAGTCCAGACCTCGCACCATCTGATTATCACCTCTTTGGGCCACTGAAACGTGAGCTGGCAGGAAAGCGCTTTGATGTCGACGAAGAGCTTGTTGACCATGTGCGGAAATGGCTACAAAAACCTTGACGGAAATTTCTTCCGAGAGGGTATCTATTCCATGGTGCGGCTTTGGCAGAAGTGTGTCGACAGACTTGGCTGTTACGTAGAGAAATGAAGGACGAGTCAAGGTATGAACACGTGCAAGAATTTTGTTGATAGCATAAAAAAACACGGATTTTACAGGCATTTTTCGGTTAATTATGAAAGAGCCCTCGTGTGTGTATATATATATATATATATATATATATATATATATATATATATATATATATATATATATATATATATATATATATATATATATATATATATATATATATATATATATATATATATATATATATGTTTGTTCTGTTTTGTTTTTAAGGGTTTTACGGTGTCACAGTAACGATTATTCACATTTATTTTATTAAAGTTTTACTTTAGTTAGTAAGAACTGAATTTATCTCACTCCAGTTATATTTCGGTAGGCTTTGAAACACTTTACCTTCTAATATTAGATCATCTTTCCTTTAATAGCCTTCCCTTGAATTAATTCCAAATTAGTGAATACTTTTCGTTCTACCTTCTGTCACGTAGCCACTTATTTTAACAGCTGATAGGTCTAATCTTCTTCACTCACTACAATCTATGCCCGGACGGCCAGCCACTCTATTCCTCACATTATATATATTTAAAGATTTTTATCTTTCGGGACTTTGTGGAATATTTGATTAATTTTGATTTCCACCATCAGGACGCCGGAGCTTTTGCCTTTGCCAGTTCAATCACTGTCGAGAATGGATATATATATAGTCATGTGCAAAATTAAAATAACAAAAATTAAAATTGAGCTTTTATATAGTGCAATATCCGCTAAACGTGTTCAAAGCGATTTACAAGGGGTCCCTGACAAACAGAAACACTTAACATGTATGACGGGACATGGCACTTGTATTGTAAGGCGATATAATTGCAATTTTTTTCGGAGACAACGCTGTCAACGGCCAGGTACTCATTTTACACCTGAGTAAGATGAGATAATGTGAGTCAGGAGCCTTTTCCAAGGACTCAACTATACGCCGAGTGAGGCCCGAACCCAGGACCTTCCGATCCGAAAGCGAGTGTCATACCACTAGACCACATAGCCCCACATAGTACACAGGTCCCCACTAAGAGGAATGCACTGTTTTTTTTTTTTGTTTTTTTGTTTTTTTTTAAGGGTTTTACGGCGCTTGAAACACATTAAGGTCACCGCCAGTAAAAAGGAAGAAAATGGGATAGTAAAAAGTTATAGAATCACAATTAAATCACCAAAGGAAAGGTAAGACAAAAAGGAATTGGTTCAAATAGAAAACAGAAGTAGATTCCAAGAGCACACTATCAAAGTACTGAGTTTGAGATCACCTAATAGTCTCATCCAGACACAAGCACATGACCCATTAAGAGGAATACACTCAAATGCTTACAAATCATATATAATTAGTGAACAAAACATAATACAATACATAACAGAGAGATGATTTACAAGACAAAAAATGCCATCTCCCAAAACTCTAACTATACATTTGACTGTTTCCCTCTCAGCTAGGGATTCCGGCCAGGGTCAGGACAAAACCAAGTAATCTCATTCCAAGACAAAGATAGACTGCATGTTGGAAAACAGATATAGGGGGATAGAAGGCACAGTAAGTACCTCTCTGGCCACTATTCAGGAACCCCACTCAGAATGCTTTGTTTGAGTCAAAAGTAAGATATGAAGGAAGAAATAGGTGTGAAAACACGTATATTTATGAAGAAACGAAAAAACCCAACAAATAAAAAAACAAAACAAAACAAAAACAAATCAACATCAAAAGTTGTTTGGTGAACGTTGTCATGTTTACTTCATAGGATCACGTGATTTAAGAAAAAAAAAGGGCGAGGGGACAGAGAGAGAGAGAGAGAGAGAGAGAGAGAGAGAGAGAGAGAGAGAGAGAGAGAGAGAGAGAGAGAGAGAGAGAGAGAGAGAGAGAGAGAGAGAGAGAGATAGAGAGGGGGGGGGGGGCAAAAGAGAAAAGGTATCAATCCAGGTTTGAACATCTCTATGTACACAATACGAACATCTTGGCAATCAACTACAACATGGCTATATTTGTCACAGCAGGACACAAGCATTCTATAAATAGTAACATTACGTAGCATGGTGTGTTGGGCCATCAGCATAAATTATGTATAGTGGTAATAATAATAATAATAATAATAATAATAATAATAATAATAATAATAATTATAATAAAATAATAATAATAATAATAATAATAATAATAATAATAATAATAATAATAATAATAATAATAATAATAATAATAATAGTAATAAAAATAAAAACTAATTTCTAACTTTAAGAACAGGAATCAAAACCTACAACATTGCATTTCGGGAAATTTGAAAAGACGTAATGTAATGAATACCACTGGATTGCGGGAAATCTTTGGCCCGGCAATAGAAATAGAGGTAAATGAATATAAAATTATTTTAATCAAGGAGAGCATCAACAAACCCCTCCGTCATAACATTATCATTATCAGTTGAACGGGAATGTTGTCCTCCAACCTTGTGCCAAGGGTTGGCCAAGACAACTACTTCTCTCCGTCCAATGAGCAATTTGATAAAATAAAAATTCTAACGTGAACGTGAAAGGCACTCACAGGACGAATTTATATGAATAGTAACTATATTATTATGGGATCCCGGCACCCCCTTCCTACCTCCCCAATTAAAAAACAAAAACAAAACGAAACTATAAAAGACGGAAGTTCAATAGAGACAATATGTGGATCAAAGGATATCATTGAAGCTTGTCTGAGACCATCTTTAAGTCTAAAAAACCCACATTGCTACTGTCAACGGATCTCCGCAAAAAAGAGAAACATATTGATAATCATAACAATAACAACAAAACATATATTATAATGGAGAGAGGATATCCATGAAAATAAAAGTTTTTTGTTTGTTTTGTTTTTTTTAAAGGTTTTACGGCGCTTGGGACAAATTTAGGTCATATCAGTGCCAGCAAAAAGGAAGAAAATGGGATAGCCAATAAATTCTAGATATACAATTAAAAACACCAAAGAAAAAGTAAGACAAAGGGAATTATACAATAGGGAACAGATGTAGATTCAAAGAGCACACTATAAATGTACTTAGTTTGAGATCAGCTATAAGTAAAAGTCTCACCCAGACACCAGTACAGGATCCGACTAAGATGAACACAAGTGTTTACAAGATATGTCCATAACACAAATATAACTATCAGTACCTACATAGCAGAGAGGTGATTTACAAGGAAAAAAAATATCACCTCCCAAAACCAACACTATACATTTGACTGTCTCCCTCTCAGCCAAGGGCCAGGACAAAACCAAGTTACTCATTCCAAGACAAAGGCAGAGAGCAACTCAGAAACCCCATATAGGGGGATAGAAGACACAGCAAGTCACCTGTCCACCATGGGAAGTAAAAAGACCCCGCAAAAATATATTTCCCTTCAAAAAGTTTGTTTTGCTTTTTAAAAAATGACTACTCCCTCTCAGCAAAAGATTCTGGACAAGGCCCGAGTGAAACTAAACGACCCCTTTTCAGAACAAGAACACAAAGCTGTATGGAAAAGACAAAAGTAAAAGACATGGGGGGGGGGGGGGGGGATAGAAGAAGCGATAACTGGGCTGTGGGCTGGTGGTGGACATATCAACCGAAGGGAAATTCCATTCAGCATATAAATCAATAAACCAAACTTTACCCGTCATGCCCTAGGACTATTATGACCTCTTCGACAGCCTGTCGGGATGGAACATTGCCTTCGTAAACTTATAGCCTAACACTAAGACCCATATTTTGACACCATATTTAGGTTTGCGGAGCGCCTAGTAAGTTGTCTTAAGGAGTGTTCAAGGAAACAAGTGATTCCATTGGTTGAACTGTTGAATACAACTCACGATTTGTTTTCTTTTGTGGGCCCTGACTAGTCTTTTGACGTCATTTGTTGGTCAGTGTCAGGTCATAAGTTAACGAAGGCCATGGATGGAAGCCATTTTCTTAATTTAAAAATATGCAACAAATATCTTTAACGTTTAATTTCTTGGATGTTAAAACATCTTGAATATAGATAGAACGAAGATGACGTCACTCGGGTCATTGTTTTTTTTTTTTTGCCATCCATATTTGTATAGAATGTTGAACTTAAAAAAAAAAAAAAACAATTCAGAGAGGTGTGAAATTGTGTTTGTAAGAGGTGGGGGGGGAGGGGGAGAGAAACTGGCCCTTAATGCTATCTGTTAACAGCACTCGTCCTTGTGCTTCATCCCAAAGCTGTCCTGAAATATTATATAAATAGTATGCGCTTGCCTCAGAAGCTCACAACATTGCCATCCGGAAGTACAACGGACCAATACACAAAACTATGTGCAACTTTGAAAGTTTATAGTCTGGTTAATACAGTTTAGTGAGAATTTAGTCACAAACGCGGATGGCAAAAAACAATAACAAAGGCATGAGTGACGTCATCTTCGTTCCATCTATATAGTTCGCAGTTGACGTCACTCAGGTCTTTATTGTTTTTGGGTTTTTTTTGTTTTTTTTTTGTCATCCGCGTTTATGAGTAATTCTCACTCAACAGTATTATCCTGCCTATAAAGGATCATGGGTACACAACGTTTTGTGTGTTGGCCCGATATACTTTCGGATGGCAACGTTGTGAGTTTCTTAGCCAAGCGCATACTATATATGCCGACCAGCCAAAACTGTGGGTCCTCTAGATTCTGATCACCTTTCATAAAATTTTGACACAAGCGAATCAAATAATGTACAGCATTGTGCGCCATTGGCATTCTATACACTTCATCTCTACGCACCCCTGTGTCAAAAATATTTGATAAATAATCACAGACTTTAGGGTACCCTTTCCGACTGGTTATTTTTAAGGGTTTTACGACGCTTGCAACACGTTAAGGTCATATCAACGCCAGTAAAAAGGCAGAATATGGGATAGTAAAATGTTCTAGAATTACAATTTAAGAACACCCAAGAAAAGGTAAGGCAAAGGGGAATTGGTTCAAATAGGGAACAGATGTAGATTCCAAGAGCACACTATCACTATCAATGTACTTAGTTTGAGATCACCTAAATGTCTCACCCAGACACAAGCACAAGATTCCACTGACAGGAATACACTCAAATGTTTACATTATCCATTCAAAATAACAAATATAACAATACATAACAGAGAGATGATTTACAAGGAAAAAATTATCATCTCCCAAAACTATAACTACACATTCGACGGTTCCCCTCCCAGTCAAGGACTCCGGTCAGGGTCAGGTCGAAACTTAAGTAATCTCATTCCAAGACAAAGACAGAAAGCAACTGGAAAACAGATATAGGGGGATAGAAGACACAGTTAGTACCTGCCTGCCAACTATGGGAGTCCGACTGGTTGGTATGTACTTAAGGTGGTTATGCTACAAACACAAAATTGTTGAAGAGAATAATCCAAAATCAGCCCCGCTCCGAGCTACTAACAGTAGCCTTCGTAAACTCATAGCCCGACGCTGTCCAAAAAAAAAAAAAATTACTTCAAAATTCAAGGCGACAACACCAAAAGGAAGTGAATCTTGATTTTATTTAATAGTCCAACTGATGAGGATCATTTGTTTCCTTGAGCACGAAAGACTATTTATGCTTTGTATGTTTTTAATGGCTTTACAGCGCTTCCGACACATTGAGGTAATTTCAGCACCAGTAAAAAAGACAGAGATGGGGTGGCAAAATAAAAAGTCTATAGATTTATTAAACGTAAACGCACATGAGAAAAAGTAAGACAAAGGGGAATGGTTCAAACAGGGAACGGATGGAGATTCCAAGAGCACACTATCAGAGAACTTAGAGATCACCCAAAAGTCTCATTTCGAAACATGCAGAGGATCCATCAAGAGGGATACACTCAAATGCTTACAAAACATGATAATAATAATAATAATAATAATAATAATAATAATAATAATAAATTACAGTACAAAACAGAGAGATGATTTGCAATGAAAAAAAGAAACAAACCCAATTTTCATCTACCAAAACTAATGCTATACATTTGATTGTTTCACTCTCCGTCAAAGGACTCCAGCCAGGACAAGGACAACCCAACTAATCTCATTCCAAGACAAAGATAGAAAGCAAATCAGGGAAATAGACAAAGGGGAATAGAAAACACAGCAAGTGACCTCCTGCCCACCATGGAAGGTCAGAAGACCTCACCTAGAAAGACAACTTGGGCGGTGCACTAAGCTAAAATTGACGCCACAACAGCGTCAGGCTATTAGTTATAATAATGAAAGTTGAAGGTTACGTGCTCACCAAAGCCAATGCTTGCGACAATTCAATAAGTTGTAGTTGAATACTTTTCATTACGCGCGAGAAAAGAACCGAACAAATGATGATAACATTACAAATAACAAGGGCGACATTATATCGATACATGACAATATGAAAAGTGACAATATATCGATACAAAACAATATTAAAATAAAGGTGACAATAAATCGATGCACAACAATAACCATAAATAAAACTATTGACATTGTGAACCATAATAATAATAATAATAATAATAATAATGACAATAAAAATAACATGTTGATCAAATAAGGACATACAAAATTATAACCCCCAACAAGGCAGTATTCCACATTATGATATAGAGAGGTTGTCTGTGCTCATTTTTAAATAGGCGCTTTCCTACAGACAGCCATTAGAGAAACCCATACCCATCTCCATGACAACAACAACAATACTATTAACCGCGCGTGTGTAGTTATTGTACGATACGAACATAATATCTCAATTCATATTGGTACAGTGACATCGATTTAAAAACAACAAAAACAAGATGGAGAGACAAGTTATGACAAAAAATGTCAAAAACAATACGTTGAGGCAAGGTGATGGTGGTGGAGGTAGTAGTGGTGATGGATGATGATAATGATGGTGTAGGCGATTGTTTGTTTGTTTATCCCTTTAAGAATTCCAATGCGATTGCAACACTTTAATAATTCAGATGAGTTTATAAAGAGAAATGTCCACCAAATGTGCTCCAAGCATTTCACAAGGGGTACCAAGCCAACAGCAATGCAGGACAGGATATGACACTATCAAATCGTTAAAAAGGAAGGGACAACGCTATTACGTACTCATTTTAGACCTAATATGGTGAGAAAATGTGAGTAATGAACCTTCTTCAAGGACACCGGGACTTGAACCCAGGACCTATAGATATCAGGCCCATTCGACTAAGACGTCGTTGTCGCATATTTAATTAAGACACATCAGCATTAATAAAGGGAAAAGGAAATATTAATGATTAAACAAAATTTTAGCATCTACTCTTAATCGAAATTGGAAGCATATATATCTGCTAAAATCAAAAGTATAGCCACGTTTTACATAAAACGTATCTGTTCATTAACAGTTACCTGCCGTACTCTGTAAAAACTCGGGTATTTAAAAATTTGGCCAGAAAACTCAACCTTCAAATATCGATTGATTTAAATGACCCTCATCTTGGCAAACACTCTCAAACTTGGAACTACGCGCGAAGTCCCAGGTTTGAAAGTGTTTGCCAAGATGAGGGTTATTTAAATCAATCGATATTTGAAGGACTAGTTTTCTGGCCAAATAATTAAATACATTTTTTTTTCCAGAATAACCTCAGTTAACTTGGTTAATCAATTGTGCCCTAGAAAGATTAGCAAGAAAAGCCTCAACTGCACCTGAGATGGGGGCGAATGCTCTAAGATGCGGGAAGGGTGACAGCTCCCCACCCACCATGGAAGTGGAAGGACACAAACTGTTGAAAAAAAATGATAGCAATGATGATGATGGCGGTGATGAGGATGATAATGATAATGATTATGATTATGATGCGTGATATAATAAATAGTGCATGGTATTAACAAATACAATTATTTTTTGTACATTCAAGGCTCATAGTTTTTGAAAAAAAAATATTAGAAATTGCCAAGGTGGAGATGCTGTACATGATGATGATGATGATAAAGGTAACCATGACGATGATAACGTCAATGACATAAGATGTGGATAACTTTGATGATGGGAGACATTGCAGTAACCAAAACAAAAAAACATAAGAAAACAACAAACAAACAAAAAGCAAATCCCAACAAAATGACTCAAAAGTTAACTAGATATTATTATACACATCATGGAGCAAATTAGTTGTGAAGGTCAATGGGGAATTTGGTAAGTTATCAAACCCCCCCCCCCCCCCCGTTGAGCGCCTCGAATACAAACCAAATCTCATAACAATAAAATTATGCTTTCCTGACTCATTGAGTCTAAACAATCTGTTCTGATCCAAGAACTCCAAACGAGACAAAAATTAATTGTTTGAAAAAGGGACACTGGCGTACACTGATATGACAATATTTTTCTCTTCTTTCCTCCTCCCCCCCACCCAAAATAAAAGTAAAACAAACAAAAAAAACAAAACAAAAATACAAAGCCTATTAATTCATGGAATAGGACAGACAAAAAGGACAGGATCCTTTTATCAGAACTGCTAACACACATTGCCAATGACACGAGAAAAGACTTTTTTTTTTTTTTTTTTTTTGAAATCAGGCATATCTCTTACAGTTTTGGTGAGACAATTCCAAATTTGAGGAACTGAATTATAGGATTAACTTTCTCCATATGTTTTCAATCGTGGTTTACTGGTACAGTTTAGTGGTATATATTTGTGAACAAAGTGATCTGGGTGGTATGGTAGAAGTCAGAATAGAAAAGTAAAGGATCATTATTGTTAACATTCTGATATGGATTTCATTCATTCCCATGTATTTTTGTGGGGTCTTTTGGTAAAAATCAAGTGACTGGTATTTTACACAGACACACACACATACATGTTTGTCTTTAAGGGTTTTTTCAGCTCTTGTGACACTTTTAGGTTGATTGATTTGATTTTAAGGGTTTTACGGCGCTTGCAACACATTACGGTTATATCAGCGCCAGTAAAAATGATTTTTTTTGTTTTTTTTAAGGGTTTTTCGGTGCTTGCAACACATTTAGGTTATATCAGCGCCAGTAAAAAGGAAGAAAGTGGGATAGTAAAAAGTTCTAGAATTACAGTTAAAAATCACCCAAGAGAAAGTAAGACAAAGGGGAACTGGGAACAAATAGGGATCAGATGTAGATTCCAAGAGCATACCACCAATGTACTTAGTTTGAGATCACCTATAAGTCTCATCTGGACACAAGCACATAATCCATCAAAGAGGAATACACTCAAATGCTTATATTATACATTCAAAATAAATATAGTAATAATACATAACAGAGAGATGATTTACAAGGAAAAAAATATCATCTCCCAAAACAATAACTATGCATTTGACTGTTTCCCTCCCAGCCAGGACTCCGACCAGGGCCAGGAAAAAACCAAGTAATCTCATTCCAAGACAAAGACAGAAAGCATGTTGGAAAACAGATATAAGGGTATAGAAGACACAGTATGTACCTCCCTGCCCGCTATGGGAGGTCAGGATCCCCACCCAGAGTAAAAAGGAAGAAAATGGGATAGTAAAAAGTTCTAGAATTACAAATAAAGCACCCAAGAAAAAGCAAGATATAGGGGAACTGGGAACAAATAGGGATCAGATGTAGATTCCAAGAGCACACTATCAAAGTACTTAGTTTGAGACCATCTATAAAAGTCTCATCCGGACACAAGCACAAAATCCAACAAAGAGGAATACACTCAAATGCTTACATTATAAATTCAAAATAACAAATTCAATAATACATAACAGAGAGATGATTTACAAGGAAAAAAATATTATCTCCCAAAACAATAACTCTGCATTTGACTGTTTCCCTGTTAGGACTCCGACCAGGGCCAAGTAATCTCATTCCAAGACAAAAACAGAAAGCATGTTGGAAAACAGATATAAGGGGATAGAAGACACAGTATGTACCCCCCTGCCCACTATGGGAGGCCAGGAACCCCACCCAGTCAAAGGACAACACCCAGCATAAATAAGTTCATAATATTACAGTATCTTGATGTACCAGATGATGCCTGCCTTTGTCTAGACATGTTCCCTCTTTATACGAATTATTTCAATAAGACACAAAGTATGACAACATTATCTAACAGTTCGGCAATAATCAACATTTTGGATATATCAACCAATGTGAGCATTTCAAACATTGAATTATAGTTTAAATATTTAAATGCAATAAAACAATGATAACAATGCAAACAACAACAATAAGAATAATTATAATGATGATGATGATGATGATAATAATAATAATAATGAGAATAATGATGATTAATAATAACAATAATAATAATAATAATAATAATAAAATCAATAATAATAATAATAATAATAATAAAATTAATAATAATAATAATGAGCATTCTCCACCATGGCAATTTTATATGTAATTGTAATGAACAAGTTAACAAACTTACATTTTACATCCATTAAACCAGTATCAATTCAGATAAAATACAAAATGGAAATCACCATCTCTGTACTTAGTACATAACTTATAGATAGAACCCATGAAAATAGGGACAGAACTAAAAAAAAACAAAAAAGACAAGTGTTCACAATGACGGCTGTGATTGACAAGAATGGTGTGAGGATGATGTTGGCAACATAATCATGATGACAGAACATAGAACGACGGCAATACAGTCACAGTCATGATGACAAGAGAGAACGATTCTATTACGGCGGGGGATCTAAAGGATATTTAAACTGAAAAGACGTTAGAATAAATAATTTCTTTTGATTCATTTTGATGTTATTTCTGATGCTAATCGCATCACAATTGAAAAATAGGGGGAAACAGGCACAAGCGTAATATCTTTTTAAAATCTGAAAAGATGTGTATGACAGAGTTAGACAAAGCCCAAAGAAAACTACAATATATATATATATATATATATATATATATATATATATATATATATTATATATATATATATATATATATATATATATATATATATATATATATATATATATATATATATACAGTGCAGCCTCTGGATAGCGACACCCCTGAATAACGACAACCCCTGGATAGCAACATTGACCTCTGGTCTCAAATTCTTGCAATATGTTATTAGTTATTAGTAATAAAACCCCCCAAATAGCGACATACATTTCAGTAAAACCTCTGTTTAGCAACATCGTTATAGTTATAGCAACGAATGGCATTTGAAACCAATGCTTGAAAGCCGACCTTCGTCATCTCGTACTCTTAACCAATTTTTTAAAAAAGCCTTTTCCCCACTCCCAGTGAGATTGTTTGGTACTGACCAATCAGAACACAATATGTTTACTACACTGCATGGAATCAGCATCAGTTCATAAGGAACCACAGCAAAAGATTATCAGTGGATGGAATTCTCAAGGGTCCATTTACTAAATCTACTTATTTTAAGAGCCTGAAAATTTTGGTGCACTTAAAAATTTCGGTATTCAAATCTCATCATTAGCATTTTAATTAAAACGTATTAAAAGTAGATGAGAGCATCTGTGTTCTTGTGCAATAAAATCATATTGGCACTCGATTTTCTTGATTATTTATTCCTAGTTTTGTTAAATGGCGTTGGAGCCCTGAATACGATGAAAACAGTAACAATACACATTGGAAAATGAAACTGGTATGCCCTTTGTAAACAGGAGAAATACACATTTTAACGTCGTTAGGACGCGTCTTCTCTCAGGCACTGGTCCGCACATTGCACTGTGAATGCATTCACAGACTCACCATGCCCCCTTTTGCGCCATCTTGAACACCCCGGAATAACGACATACTTTTCCGGTCCCCGGCAATGTCGTTGTCCAGGGGTTGCACTGTATATATATATATATATATATATATATATATATATATATATATATATATATATATATATATATCTCGTAAAAAATACATTTTTCTTCTACTGAGGGTCTGACCTCAGGTCTTCAGATTGATGGACATCAATTCACAAAGTATGCTGATCTTTTACCAATCAAGATGACTGATTTTATCCTTGTATTTTTCTATTTGTTCTGTCTGGCTCTGTATCATCAGACCAGTTACAAACAACTAACGAGTAAACTTGTATATCTTTTTCCCAAAAATCCAAATTTGAAGGAATTGTTTTGTATTGTTTTTAAGGGTTTTACGGCGCTTGCAACACATTAAGGTCATATCAGCGCCAGTAAAAAGGAAGAAAACTGGATAGTAAAAAGTTCTAGACTTAAAATTAAAGCACAAAAGAAAAGGTAAGACAAAGGGGAATTGGTTCAAATAGGGAACAGATGTAGATTCCAAGAGCACACCGTCAAAGTACTTAGTTTGAGATCACCTGGTAGTCTCATCCAGACACAAGCACAGGTCCCAACTAAGAGGAATACACTGAAATGTTTACCAATCATATAATATAATATGTAAACTAAACATAATACAATGCATAACAGAGAGATGATTTACAAGGAAAAAAATATCATCTCCCAAAATTATAACTATTAGTACTATACATTCGACTGTTTTCCTCCCAGCCAAGGAACTCAGGAAAGGATCAGGACAAAACTAAGTAATCTCATTCCAAGACAATGACAGGAAACAATTGGAAAACGGGTATGGGGGGATAGAAGACACAGCATGTACCTCCCTGCCCACTATGGGAGGTCAGGATCCCCACCCAGAAATTTGAAGGAAGAAAAAAAATCTGAATCAACTCAAAATGAAAGGTTTCCATATCAATTCCTATGAATTATTCGTTTAAATACCTTAAAGAAAATAGAAAGTATATATAGTGTTTTTTAATTTGAAAAAATGTCTATGTCTATTTCGCAGTAAAAAATCTACTTTTTCACTGACTTTACTTTAAAAAATAAAAGTCTGAATTGAAATATCTAACTCTGGAGGAATAATACATTAGAATTTGGCCAAAGTTGGCCATGAAAGGATGTGCACACATCTATAAAATATGTAATTGTGGCAGATATGTATCTTTCGTTCATAAGCACTCATTAAAAAAAAAACAAAGGAGAAAAAGGGGACTATGTAGAATGAAAGAATAAAAGTTGATATCAGCACCAGTGCCTAGTCTTAAGACTTGTTTAGAAGTCTCACCAACAAATTGGTGGTATTAATATGCAGCAATTTCAAAGCTTCAAAGTAAATCCCACTCAAACCCTCACAAGAATGGGTCTCATTTTCTGACAGATACCTTCACACAAAGCCACATAGAGAGGTAGGTCAAACATAGGTGCATAGTATAGATGGGATACAGCTAGTGAACTTAACTAGGATTTCAACTCAACGTGTAAAGGGAGGTTATATAAGAAGCTGTTGGTACTTGTAGGCTGTGAAATTCTGACATCTGATTTAGTACGCTTTCAAAATCATGGCTACTTACTACTAACAATGGCACTTGGTCATATGTCTGTAAAACCATGGATCTCAAATCAGAAGTATCAGCTCTTATTAATGAAATTAGTATGATATATAATAATATATAAACACACATATCAATTGACACTATAAAAGAGGAACTAACGAATGTGGATATAGCACAAGATAATATAATATGAATGGGAAAATTATTCTGCAAAATTGCCAGGCACCACAGAGGGGGGCTTGTAAAAGTGGAAATCGGCTAAATGGCAAAAAAATAATAATTGAGACCCATGCAAATAGAACTTGAGGAAAGAGCCAGGACATGATAATGTGGTAGCAAAGACATGGTTTCCAAAGGGAAAGAGGGGAGAGAAAGACCAAAAACTTCATGGAGACGGATATTATATGATATATCAAGAGAGGAAAGAAATCAATTGTACGGATGACATGGGGCCAAACAATAGTGACAGCTGTTTGCAGGGAGGATCATAGTACACAAATGGAGGGTGCATGAGCTTCTAGGTCCTCAAATGACAAAGTGGATAGATAAGGTAGAGGTATTATGCTAACAAGGCAAGAAATGAGTGGTTCATGTCAAGCGATACGATCCATCTTCAGTCAGGACATCAGTGAAAGGTTTGCACCGGAAATGCATCTTTAATTATTTTCTTTTTTTTTTTAATTTAAGTTGAAAAAGTTAAAAGATAGCAAGCAATACATAAAAATTCTATAATGTGGCATCAAAGAACTTAGCATCAGGAGAAAAAAACAAGAAAAAATAGAGATGCTTCTAAACGGAGGTTGATAAGATAAAAAAAAAAAAAAAAAGGAATAAACTTGAAACACAATATGAATATTATTAATAGCAATGAAGACAACATTATCTACAGTGGATGACAATACTAGAATCATGAACCCTGGATAAAAGTCAACATTAGATAACATTCAATATATAAATAATATATCAAGGATATAATTTATCATTACATACATCTAGTTGTTCTAAATAATTTTAAGACATATTGCTCTAGTTGAAATGTCTCATCAATTGTCCGCCATGCTCTGAATAGAACTGTTACACACACCACACAGAATCAAGTCACGTCCAAGTCAAGTCAAATCAAGCAAACGTATGACCCAGCTTGTCACTTGTCCTTCACTTTAAAGGAGAGCCATTAATATCTGGAAAATCCTTGTCTCGAAAAGCCTGAATGAAAAGCTAAAAGACGGCAATCAGACCTTCAAAGTAACTTGTTGCATCCTCATAATATTCATGATGATAACCAGATTATATTTGATTCAGGTAGCTCTTTGTTATCATTTGAAATGAAACGAGTCCAATGGGCATCTCACTTTTGACTCTTATTAGAAAGACACTGCATAAACAAAATTACACAATAAGTATAATAAAATAATAATATTAATATTACAGATGTGAATTATTGAACACTGATTTTCACTCTCCAGAAACAAATGAGCACCTTTTAAAAATGTGCCCTAAAAACGCTGTGCTACTAAACAACACCTTGGTGATTATCTTATTTTATGGGCATTAAACGTAGTTCCAACAATTGCAATGTCAACTTTGACAGAAGGGAAAGCACCCATCTGCCACAGGCATCTAGCATAAAATGTTTATTTAAAAAAAACAACTATCTTTCATTGTTACATTTGCTAGAAAACTTTTTTCATAAACAAACCCATTCAGAATTGAAGAAAGAAAAGTTATAGAAGTATCTGTTCTTTTGTTTGTTTGTTTGTTGCTTTAGGTCTCTTCCAACACAATTGAGGTTATATGAGAGACCGCTGAAACAACAAAACAAGCAATCTAACAAAAATAGTACAAATGTCAATCAAAATCATAACCTAAAGATATCATAAGCTAAATTATAAATAACCAAGAACAAACAGGCAGAGGATTTACAGGAAAAAAAATATCCCCTGTCAAAAATACAATCACAAACCAAAGAAGCAGGATAGGCTAGTAAAGAGAAGAAGAAACGACATCACTATCGGATCGTACACCCATGCGAACATCATAGGTATATGATTCAAGGGTGATGCTCCCATCCAACCACCCGCTATCTGTTCTTTAATCTATATCAGCCGTTCTCTCGTTTTTTCTTCTTTTTTTTTGTATTGGAATGAACTGCCACTCATTTTTTGAAATGACAAAGACGAAGTACGGGGTCTGTGTACAAACTAATCCTAGTGGGTTAGAAAATTAAAAGCAAAACAAAGCATTTTCAATCCGGACATAAATTTCAGACCTGAAATAAGTAACATACGAAACATCTCCGTATATAGGGCGATTCAAAAAGAATATGGCAAAACAATAGCGTAATATCGGATAAAAGAAAGACATTAGAAAACACTAGCTTGGACACATTTGTAGTACATACCTTCAAGCTTATATTTCATGTTTTCTAATAGCTCAATGTGACTACCACTCGCAGCGCGGACAAGCTGATGAGAATTCATCCCAAATGCAGTGTTGACCGCAGTTGTTATTCAATCTGTCAAGTCATCGATCCTTGCTGGAAGTGGTGGAATGTAAACTTGATCTTTAAGATACCCTCCACAAGAAAAAGTCTGGGGATCTGGCAGGCCAAGCACAGAGAGTAAGGTCTCTAGCACCTCTCCTCCCAATCCAATGCCAAGCCACATTTTCATACTAATAAGCTCTGACCCCAAAATGCCACAATTCAGCTACACTGGAAGTTATACTAGCGGCAGTGGAGAAACTGACACCCAAACAAATTGAGATAACTACTAATCCAGTCCACCGCAATGCTATAGACTTTAAACAACTGCATAATTATTTTGGCGTATTCTTTAAGAATCACCCGGTCTTATTTTAGTGGAAAAAATCCCAATTTTAAGGAGAACAAATCGGTATCGACATAAACATAAGAAGTTGAAAAAGTTTGAGCCCCGCTATCTCATTGAGAAAATAAATACATATAAATGAGTTATAGTTAACCCTTTAAACTTTATAGTATTGCAACTGATACCTAGGTAGTTATCTTTTCATCAAAAAGACCCCAAAGACAAAGTTCTCCCCCAGGGGTTGAGGAAAGGAAGTGTATTTCTAATGTTCATATCAACTACAACATAAATGCTTTTATGCAAAATCTATAAATAGTGGAAAGTTCTCCCAAATGAAAAAAAAAAAAAAATACTAGTGTCAGATCATGAATTTTTAAAAAATGAATCAGTGCTAAACAAATGTTGAAAATGCACAAATAAACTCAATTAAACAAAACAAAAAAAGTTATCCCTTTGCAGTTTACCATAGCAACAAAGTTTTCTTTTTGTTGCTGATTCAAAAATGAATAAAAGTGAAATAATACAATGTTGGGAAAATAAAAAGTGAACAAAAAAAAACTTTATTATTGATTCAATGTGAAATTTGACATGGTGGGTAGAAAAAAATGTGAATTGAAAAAAAAAAAAGGAATGATTAAACAACACAAAGGCTTAAAAGACATGAAAAAAATCAAAACAAAATAAAACAATAATAAATTCTTTAAAAATTATGCAGTGTGGGGCAAAATGTGAGAATGAAATTTGATTTTGGGGAATAGGGGAGAGGAGACCGTTAATTGGTCATTGAATATCTCAAACTCAATTTTTTCCCCCCCAATATGGTTTGTTCTATCTTTCACTATACAACACTTTATAGACAGGCAGAAATAAGTGTTGCACTAAAATTGATCAGTGCTTTAGGCTTTCTATAGATGCGTATATATATATATATATATATATATATATATATATATATATATATATATATATATATATAATGTGTACAATCTCAGACACAATCATCACAGTCCTTACAAGTACATACATGACACATTAAAAAATACTTTGGTATTCTTTTGTTATAAATAAGATTAATCTCTTTGAAAAGTCCCCATTCCCAATCCATCACAGGAACAGCTCCATCATTTTCATGTCTTCCCGTTAATATAATGAGAACAAAGGGAGGTAATAGATGCAGAGAAATTGAAACAGAATATCCTCCATCCAATCAGAATCACCTCTCTACTCCATTCTCAAACTCCCTTTCATAGCCTGTCAATTTCTTTCAAATTAGATCACCTTTAGTTTCAGACCCCACTGAGTAAATCAAGAAAGCAGTGAAACCAACGAGACTCCCGTTTAAAACTGAAACCAAAGTTGCTAAACTTTTACTGTTCTTTTGGGGAAAACAGCAAGGTATGATGAGAGGTTGTACAAAAATCTAGCCCAGTCCATAGAGAGCATTTAATTTTCTGGCAAATAAACTAGGTAGAGATAAAGGAAGTTGAAAACAAACTTGACCATCCAATCTACTCCAGTCCAAGGTCACTTGATACACACAGAATCATTTGTCACCCAACCGCTCAGGCATAGGAAAAAGAGTCAGACGGGGACAAATCTTGCTCTTGGTGAAACTCTACAGCACCAATGCTATCTCCACCTCCAGTGTTAAGAACGATAATAGAGGCGGTATCCTTGTTACTTCTGTTTTCTGCTACAACATCCATATCCTCGTCCTTTTCATTGCTGTTTTTCTCTGCCTTTAATAATGAGGAGGTAGAAATGGAGAGTTCACTACCTTCAACACCACTGGCACGACAATTTTTCTTTCTGTTTGAAACCTTACCACCACAAACACTGTCATTTTTATTGACTATAATATTATCATTGATATATTCCTCCTCCTCATCATCACGAATAAACTCTTTTTGTATCAACAAGGCTTTCATTTCAACTCTATTACTTTCCTCCTTGTCTCTCTTCTCTACCCTGGAAGGAAGAGAAGCCATTCCGCTGCCTCCGTCAATTTTAATTGAATGCAAAGATGTTGAAGATAATCCAGTGTCTTCACAGGAAGACATTGCTGCTGATCCTAGCAGTTGGGAACTAGCTTGCTGTGTTTCGTCATCATCCCCTTCCATGTTTTTATGTAGACAAATGAACGGCAGCACAACCTCTGCTGATGTTGCTGCTTCTTCAACACTAGAACTGACTTCTGGGTCTGCTGCAGGCAACCGGGGAGCATTGCGTGCTACTGACTCTTGACTGGCTCCAATCTGTAAGGTGGACAACAGAATTTATACTATATTAACAGTCTAACAACACAATTATTCAAGAGAATGTGAGTTTGAACATCAGCAATCGCAATATTAATTAAAACAACAACAATAATAATATTAATAATAATGATGACGATGATGATGATGATAACGATAATAATAAAAATAATAATAATTTGGTATCACTCAATACAAAAATGACAAACGTTTGTGACTTTGTCAACACTGAAATGCCTCTTCTGCTATTTTACTAGGTTAATTCATCCTTATATGTAGACCTGTAAATGAGCTCTATAAAAATTGACTGAAACTCTTCGACAAACTGAAGATTCAATTATTTTTTTAAAAATAAGGGCATCATTGGAAAGGAGAGTGATAAATACAATATATTAAAATAGTGGAAGTTTGACTGCCATAATTTGATGTAGAAGGAATGCTAAATAAGCATGTCATTCATATAGGTAAAGATGACTTCATCAAAGTCATATTCCTGCCTCTGGAATTCTTTTGACATAGTCAGAAAAACAATCACCATTATCATCTTTAACTTCTAGCCATGACCAATTGAATTTATTCCTCACATCTTTATCGATGCTCGAAAAGTCTGAATTGCGATCCACGAACAGCTCAGACATTGTGAGAACATTAGAATAATGTAGCAATGAGCAAACTTGATTTTCAATCAGTAAATGACAGAAAAAAAAACTTAAATAAATATGACTCCTGGCCAATACACTGAAGTATTATTAAGTAGAAGTGAATTATCAAGAAGAAACTTCGGCAGGCGTAGCGGAAAATTTCAAAGAATCGAAATGAAGGTAAATCGCCACAAAACAGCAAGCTCGCTTGGGCTTGAGCAAAACAATGGCAGAAAACGTCCTGATTTGCACGGGAATTAATTAGGCTACTTACCATTGTTCCTTATAATCAGGTACTCAATCAGTGAAGAAACGGTCGACCAGTTTGTTTACAACGTGAGGCAATCGAAATGTGCTTGTAGCAATCTATCCTAACTTTCGATTTGAAGGTGTCTACATAACGGACTTCTGGCATTCGCAATTTACTTTATCATATTTTTGAGGCTCGCCAGGTAAATGTGGTCAATTTTGGCTTAGATGAAACAGTGAAATTTATCGCTCGGTGGCTCAGTTAAAATTGGCTACAGTTGGGATCACGACGGGTTTGGAAAGTGAAAAAATAATTTAACGAAGGATGTGTGAAAATACCCAGGGAAGTGTTCAGACACGCCTTTTATAAAAAGCGTCGCTTAGTCTTGGCAATATTACATCGTTAATATAAACGGTCCCCATGAGCTATGCGTAGCGCTGTGGAACACTCCTAATTACTTTACGGTCATTCGACTACGATTTGTGAATTCTTTCTTTTTTTTTATTTATTTCTTTCTTTCTTTCCTTTTTTTAAATATTTGAAATTGACAAATTGACTGATTTCAGTTAATTGACTGAGAATTTACAGGTCTATTATGAGAAATTATTTTGATGGTGATGATCATCACTCAGGTTTGTGGACAGGAGTGTTCAAGCATTTTACTCAAAATTCGACAAACTCGGTTCCATGACAATATATTGCAATAAAAGCCTCATCTTTACATTCATTTAAAACTCACTATACTTTTAGGGCAGGTCAATGGAGTGTCCATTCCTTACTGTCTAAGACTTACCTGCATGCCATAGGCAGCTAAAATGTCCATTTTACACATAGGGCATGATCTGTTCTCTTGCAACCAAGGGTCCACACAGCTTTTATGAAAGATGTGTCTAGATTTATAAAAAAGTATTTAAGGAAATAAAAATGAGAAACAAGAGTAATAAAAAATAGTTGCTGCATAATATCAGTGCTGATGGTGACAAAATGTGAAAGAGGAGGAAAATTTTTAACAATTGCCTTTAAGCCCTGTGTTAAGTGCATAACACCAACTTTTAGAGCAATTGGGATGATAAACTATAATTGATAATCTAGCTAACATGGAGAATGGGAGACTGCACCTATTTGTTCACCACACATCAAGTCTCTCAGTGCCAGTACATTTGATTGGGGGAAATGTAATATTTTAAAAGGAGGAAATTCCTCTTCTGACACCAAAATTGCAGATCCGAGGAAAACCATCCCCACTGTAATATAATATGTAGAGCAGTTTGCTCAACTCTCTGAATTTGTTCCTAGCTCCGTCCGTATTGAACTTAAGTGAGTTTAGTCCATAAAATTTGATGCCTCTATCTGTTTTCAAAGGTAGCAAAATGTGGTTTCCACTTTTTATATCATGCACGCTTTTTTTTCTTTTTGCTCTGAACTTTTGAGATACGGGTGTCACATGTGTTTGGTGCATTAAGACTAGTGGATTGTCTATGGGTTGACGGTCAGTTGTGTTATCCTTGAGCCAGATTTGACCATTGTAAATAGTTATTCAATCAGGGCCGTGAGGCACCCGTTTCTATACCTTTAAATGGACATTAGCAGTTGCTTGCTGCCCTTTGAATAGGATGTTAGTCTATCGCAAAGTACATTCCATGAGATCTAATGGATCCAATTACTCAATCATTGCTGGGTGGACAGGAGGGTCAGAAAAAAGATTGACTTTAATTAAACAACTGAGCTATCTGGAGTCCCAGACATCTTCATGATATCCACTGTAATTGACTTAATAGAAGACACTGTTGATGTTTACTTATGCAATTAAAAAGAACAAAAAAAAACTTGATTCAAATTGTGAGAAAATGAATTTCAATGGAACTAAAGCAAATTAACGCATTGTAAAAAACAAGGCGGTAAATTTCCATTAATTTGGACAAATAAGGTCTCCAGAAATTAGATTTAAAAACAACAAAAGTCTAATAATGAGTTATAGGCAATCAGTCGGCACCTTGCATAACCAACTGAAAAAAAAACCAAACAAAACAGATAACATATAGCATAAGAGTCGTGGCTTACGTGCAAGGCAGAATCCGAATCACATCATGAAGCTTGTACTGCTCAATGCAGACAGCACACTGGTCATGATCCCCCTCTAACACCTGTGACGAATATAACAAAAAAAAAAGGTTACGAAATGGGAAGACAAAACTGATCAGAGCAACTCCATATTACATCATTTCCAAGATCGAATTTTGACATCTAAGATTTACACACATGTACTGTAAGAGTCCATTTGGGACAAAATCCGAATTTAAAGATAAATATCTATATTGACCTTAAAATGCATGATTTCCATCCTTTCTTTCTTTTTTTAATTATCTTTACAATGCTTTAGAATTGATAAACTGGTGTTCAGTTTGCTTACAAGTTACACACTATTTAAAATACCAACATTCTACAAAATTTTCATCTAAAATGTTTAACTCGCTGACTACCATTTCCGATAGGTATCGGTAAAATGCAACCTCCCATGATTTCCAATACCAAATCCTGTCTATTTTGTATTTCTCTATTTATTTCTATTAATTTCAAATATGCTTCGGTATCTGTAATCTGTGATTTTTTTTAAATGACAAAAAAGACCAGTAACCAGAACAAATCTCGGTAACCAATAAGTTAATTAGTGCTTATTATAATAAGCGTATTGAATCATCATTGAACTGAACAATCAGTGCTTATAATAAGCGTATTGGATCATCATTGAACTGAACAATCAGTGCTTATGATAAGCGTATTGGACCATCATCGAACTGAACAATCAGTGCTTATGATAAGCGTATTGGATCATTATCAAATGAACAATCAATGCTTATGATAAGTCTGATAAGCATAATGGATCATCATCGATCTGAACAATCAGTGCTTTTAATGTGCGTATTGGATCATCATCGAACTGAACAATTAGTGCTTACAATAAGCGTATTGGATCATCATCGAACTGAACAATTAGTGCTTATAATAAGCATATTTGATCATTATCAAACTGAATAATCAGTGCTTATAATTATGATGAGAGGCATATTGGATCATCACCAAATAGAACTTTTAGTTCTTTAAAAAAGCACATTTGATTATCATCCAATTAAACAATTATTGGTTGTGATAAAAGCATAATGGATCATCATCCAAGTGAATAATCAGTACTTTATGATAATCATAATGGAATGCTTTACAATTGACCAGTACCATCATCCCAAGAACAGGTCTTGATGGTGATGGCCCATTTTACAGTAAAGAAATCATATCTTCAAGAGAGAATTGACAGCTATGTGACTCCCGACAGTGATCCAATAATGAGAACCAAATAAATAATGGGAGAACCGACGCGGCTATGTGGTCTTATTGTATGACACTCGCTTTTGGATTGGAAGGTCCTCGGTTCGACCCACGCTCGACGCATAGTTGAGTCCTTGGAAAAGGCTCTTTACTCACAGTCTCTCACCGTACTCAGGTGTAAAATGAGTACTTGGCCGTTAACAGCGATGTCTCTGTCTAAAAAATATGTAATATCGCCAAACAGGCATCTTGTCACATCCTACATGTTATATGTTGCTGTTGGCAAGGGACCCTTTGTAAAGTGCTTTGAGCACTTTTAATGGGATATTGTGCTATATAAAAGCTCAAACTCAAGCAAAAAAAATGATGGGTAGGTGGGTTGAGAGGGGGGAGGGAGAAAGAGAGAGGCTCACCTTGTCCCCGGATTTGACTGTACTCTGAGGAATTTTTGCAATTGCCTTCTTGGCAGCACATGCCAAACGCCTCTGGAATGAAACAAAAGAAATATTTTTAGAAAGGTGAAAAAAATATATATTTAAAAAAAACAACTTAAAAATATTAAAGATATGGAACCAAACAATTACAAAATCAAAAACAAAAAAAACATTCCTATTCATCAATACCACACTTGATTTTCCACGATTTCATATATTGATTTGGTGTTGGATGTTGTAGTAGTGGTGGTGGTAGGGTTGTTGAGGATGGGGTGGTTGTAGTGTCAATTATGGTATGGATGATGATGATGATGTGGTGGTGGTAGTAGAGGTAGAAGTCTAAGAACGATCTTATGGTTGGTTGCTATAGTGATTGTCCAAAGGATGATGATGATGATGATGATGGTATGATTGTATCATGTGGTAGTGTTGGTAGGAATGAAGATGATGTGGTGGTTGCTCTCGTGGGTGACAAGGATAATGATGTAATAATGTGGTTGCTGTAATGTTATTGGTAGGGATTATGATTAGGTGGTTGTTGTAGTAGTAGTATGTGGTGAGGGAGGGAATCAAGAGAGGCAAGGAGAGGAGAAAGAAGAAGTTTGAGGAGAGGAGAGCAAGGAGGAAAGAGAGGCAGCACTAAACAAATAGTTAAACTACGTGTGCAGCAACTGCAGTGGAGACTGC
This sequence comes from Berghia stephanieae, assembly GCF_034508935.2. Taxonomy (NCBI): domain Eukaryota; kingdom Metazoa; phylum Mollusca; class Gastropoda; order Nudibranchia; family Aeolidiidae; genus Berghia; species Berghia stephanieae. Next base: position 79,991,460 of record NC_088363.1, read on the forward strand.
CATGCGAGGATCGGTCTGCCGAGTCAACAAGACTGATGAGACTAAAACACACATTGTTTCTTGAGATGGAAGGATGGCTTCTAGTTGTAGGATGTATGACGTAGTGGTTGTTGATGAGTATAAAGATGATATTGTTAAATATGCATGTGGTGGTGGTTATTGAAATGTTTTTTTGTTTTGTTTTTTTTTGGTTTAAATTCAAAGAATACTGAAAAAGACGGATTTGTGGTGGTGATGGACAGAGATGAACAACCATTTAGGAGGATTTCCTTATTGGAAGATTCTGCAAAGTACTACGTCATCTTGTATGCACTAAGTACAGCTGGGATTTGTTCAAGACTCAAAACTGTCACTATTTTGTCTGGCAGTTTGTTCCACTCCTTTTAATGATTTGGACAAAATCTTGGTTGGCTATATGTTGTGTTTGATCTATTGATTGCTCAAGCCAAGGAGTAGGCGGTATGAATGCTATGTACCATGCTATGCTATCAACTACATGTTGACAGCTGTGGATTATTGTTTGTTAAAATTTTTAATCTGGCCATGATGGGATTTGTAGGGGGCATACAGCCTGGATTGTTTTCAGTACCTGGCCAATGTAGGTAAGCCAAGCGATGTCTGAGTCAGTGTCATATATATTGGTCATCCAATGGGAAATGAGTCTTTGTACCTTCTAGAGAGTGTTAATGCCATTAACTGTGTACAGGTCCCAATCAAATCCGTTGTACTTCAGGACTGGCCTTATGTGAGTTACATATTTCCTTGCTTGTTTTTAAATTCCTTTCCAGGGAGCCAGGGTCTTTAAGGCTCTGTTTGTGATGGGTCCATCTCATGTCTTAACCGATGGTCACTCCAAGGCATTTGTTTGTTTGTTTTGTTTTTAAGGGTTTTACGGCGCTTGCAACACATTTAGGTTATATCAGCGCCAGTAAAAAGGAAGAAAATGGGATAGTAAAAAGTTCTAGAATTACAATTAAAGCACCCAATAAAAAGTAAGACAAAGGGGAATTGAGAACAATTAGGGATCAGGTGTAGATTCCAAGAGCATACCACCAATGTACTTAGTTTGAAATCACCTTCAAGTCTCATCCAGACACAAGCACAAAATCCAACAAAGAGGAACACACTAAAATGCTTACATTATACATTCAAAATAAAAATAATAATACATAACAGAGAGATGATTTACAAGGAAAAAAATATCATCTCCCAAAACAATAACTGCATTTGACTGTTTCCCTCCCAGCTAGGATTCCGGCCAGTGCCAGGACAAAACCAAGTAATCTCATTCCGAGACAAAGACAGAAAGCATGTTGGATAACAGATATAAGGGAATAGAAGACACAGTATGTACCTCCCTGCCCGCTATGGGAGGTCAGGATCCCCACCCAGTCTCCAAGGCATTTGGTATGGGTGACTGGTTCAAGATTTTGTCAATGGAGAAAGTGGTTGGTTTAATGAATGAACTGGCCTCTGAACATGCTACAACCGAGCATTTTTGCATTTTAGGACATTTGTCAATTATCATCTCAATAGGCAAATTTGTCAAATTAAAGTCTTCTTGGAGGTGTTTATTTGATCTAAGGAAGATGTTATTTTCTTGTGGAAAGCAGTATAGTTGGCAAATAGTCTAAAAATGCATGGTGAAGCGGCAGATCATTAATGTAGATGAGGAAGAGCAACAAGCAGAGTATTGATACCCAAGGAACTGGTTTCAAAATTAATTAAGGTCGATTTTCTCCATTTACAACAACCGACTGTTGCCTGTCCAGCGGAAAAGCTTTAATCCAAGTATAATTTTTCCCCTGAATGCGGTAGTAGAGTTAGTGGACCTGTAAGCTGTCAAATGTCTGTAAAGTCAAGAACAATTAAGTGTACTTAATATCCAATGCCCATTGTTTGGGTTATCTGATTCACTAAATCTAAGAAAGTGTTTTTCATAAGAAAGAATGACCTTGGTAGAATCAATGCTGTAGATGGCGCATTAAATTTTGGTACTCGAAATAGTGCATCATTTTACTACCAATTATGTGTTCTAATAATTTGGAAGGGACACTGGTTAATGTGTTTTTATAATTTGTAAGCTGTCGATTTGACTGTGCTGCACTGTACTTTAGCATGATTCCAATTATAAAAGGTTGCGACCAATTGTTTCAATTTAAATTCTATATTCTATCGGATGAATCTGAAAAAAAAAAAAATTAAATATTTTTAAAAAATGAATTTGCAGGGATTAAAATAATAATGAATATGAACTTCTTTTTTAAAAACAGTGTTAGAAATTCCAGCACCAAATTTATCATGACATAATACTGCATTCATTAGGTCCACATGACTCATATTTCTTTGCTTGCGTATTTGTGACTGCACTTACCGCAAGTCTTTCTTTCGCATGAGAGTAACGGAATCGTTGTATGTAATAGAAAACAAGCCAGGCCAGAGATATTATCATGAGTACCACGAAAGAAATGGAGACAAATAAAACTGATGTTTTGCTGAAGTTGTTATCCTGTGAATGGTCAAAGTGCACTTCTTTCCCAGGTACAGCGTGCAACCTGACATTGGAACCACTGTTGAGGATACTGATAATTTTCTGTCCATCCCCGAAGGTTATGAAGATTGCAATACCATTTTTCTCTGAAACAAATCAACAACAAAGGCTTAAAATTGATATGTATGGATAATCATTATAAAGGAAAAGAACTAATTAATTAAAATAACAATTTAAAAAAAACAACAACAAAGCCTGCAATTTGAAAATGATCCATCTCAATAGAATGAAATCTCAAAGTTCCTCAGCAATGAAAAATAGAGTCATTACAAGAAATTGGTCTGAGAGTTGATTAAAGAAATGCTTTAAATAAAGATAGCATGTTTTAAAAAAAGATTAGATTTATTACATAGGTTGGGCTGTGGATCATGATAGCTCAGTTGATAGAGCACTTGAGTCACATGGAAAGAGATTTTTTTCCACGGCCCACTGTCCCCCTTCCCCCAGTAGTGATTGTGATTGTGATTGGGTAGTTGGGTCTGCTAGATCTGGCAGAAAATACGGTACAAGCGGCTTAAATGGGAACAGCACCGTTACACAGAAATCATGCCAACTAAGCAGGGTTCCAATTAACAGACTCCACGAGTGGCTGTCATAATTGGAACAACCTATCAAAACAACAAATATGTCATATTGTAATTGTAATCATGACACTAGCGTTACTGAACATCCTTTCAGTTGATTATTGACAGTCAAAATTAAAATGTTATCCTCCGTTTTATTTTTTATAACATTTAATATTAAACGTATGTATGTGGACATGATGCTACTAATGAATGAGTAATCATATCTAATGCATTATGAACCCATTATTGTTAATCTCAATAGGGTTATAGTTTTTTTATCTCTTGTAGGTACTTGTAAAGAAAATAGATGTCATATAACGTTCTGAAGGTCTGAAGATTCATTCAATCATGACCAATTTTCAAATACCAGTATTCTATGATTGTATTTTTCGATTTTACATTGTCGTATTGATATAATCTTTCCTTACATTCAAGGTTGTGTAAAACTGTCTGTGAATGATACAATGCAAGGCTATTTGACATGAGATTCTATAATCATAAACTATTGTATAAGGCATTTAAAGGATAATTCCTATATTAAGTCAGTTCAGTAGTGAGATAAGATAAGATTAGATAAGATATCTAGCACATATATGAACTTTAAGTTTATGTAGATGTCTGTGTGGAAAGACAGCTCAGTGGGTTAGCCCACCTTTCTCATAATTTTCTTTTTGCTGCACTGTTTCGAATCTGCTCTCTCGGTTTTTTTTTTTTTGGTTTTTTTTTTAATATGAAATATTTAATAATATTTTTAATTGTTTTTCTTTTTGTTCTGTTTCTATATTGAGCAGGAGTTTTTTAATCAAATTATTTTGTTTTCCCCGATTATCGTTCAATTTTTATTCATATTATATTGTTAAATTTGTTGAAGGTTTTTTGTTTTTTTTCAATATTCTTGATGATGATGATTATTATAATTATCATCATCACCAGTAGTATTAATATTACCATCATCATCATCATCACCACCAGTATTGTTTCTAAAATTTATAATAATAACAATAATAATAATAATTATTATCATCATCACCAGTATTTAATAGTATTAATACTATTAATTATCATTATAGTTATATATTCGGTTTCTAATTCTAAGCATGAATTTTTTTTTGTTTTTAATTTTTAAAAATATATTCTTTATTTGCTCCATGTGTCTGATCGAAATTATTTAGTTATATTTCTCTCTTTCTGTATCGTTGCTTCTTAATGAGTTTTTCTTTTTTCTCCTTTATTGCCTTGATTATTTTGTTTCTGAGCAAGATAGTTTATATATATATATATTGTTCTCTCTAATCATTCGATCGCTCTCTCTGAATTATTTTTGTTGTATTAGTCTATTAATATTTATATCTTTTTTTAGTATGTACTTTTTCAGATCGGAGTGAGGATCAATATTTACAATTTGTAGTATGTTAGGGAGCGTTCACATATTACGTCATCAAAAATTTGCCCTTTTTAGACCCCCCCTCCCTCCCCCAAGTCATCACTTGTCATCATGACCTGACCCCCCCCCCCCCCCCTCCCCCAACAGATGATGACGTCATCTAATTTAATAAAAACTAAAAGATAACTTTAATTTCACAATATTTATTATTCATTTTTCAAACCATAAACATTGATTATCAACGTTTGATAAAACACATTCAGACATTTTATTAATTTCAGAAACTGTTGATAATTTATGTTTTACGATACAATGGGGACATAAAATTTAAATTTGCAAAGATAAAATCTAACAAACATTATTTAAATTAGGCTACTTGGTGCAGGTGCTATTAAAAAAATTTCAGAAAGTGTAATTTAAAATAGTATAGGAGGCGGAAAACGGACAAGACCTGAAATTATCTACTTTGACAGGCCCATTTTTGTCAATTTCCATCTTTTATCTACAAATAAGTATCATATATCATTTTAAAGCTTAAAATATGAGGATTCAGAATTTGTAAAAGTTATGAGCAGGAGACGATTATGTAACTTTAAAAAGTAGGTCGATCAACGGTGACCCCGGTTTACACGGAAAGGCAAAATGAAAAGAAATTTTAACAATCTGAAGTGACAAATGACTCAAAATACATGTACACAGGTCCAATTGTTTCAAATAAATAACAAACAGAATATCTTTGTATTTTGTATTGAAATTAACTTTATTATACAACAAGGGGGATAATTACATGAGACAAATAACGAAAAAAATTTTTTGTAATATTTTTAACTCATTTCAACTTTGAAAAAAAAATGGGTCCTTGTTTTCAATTGTATTGACAAGACGGGTGACAACAACCCAGGAATAGATGTCTGGAGGGTCCTTTTTTACCAATCACACACTCTGCTCTGCACATACGCATAATAAATTGTACCAGTACCGCTATTCCTTGGGAGAACTGCACGGTGAAACTCCCTCTCCTCCAGTACCTGGTATAAAAGCAATATATAAAGACATAGTTGTTGACAAGAGCACTACTTTAAGCATATTTGATTTCCACTGCTTTAAATATATTTGATTACTCTGTTGAGAAAATAAGGCTTATAATTATGCATAAGAAAGGCGTTCTTAAGAACAACAACTCACACTTACAGCTTTTGTTTGCTACATCACAGAGGTTCAAGTGTAAGGATATGAAATAATTTAGCATATGAATCTAATAAAGCGATATATATATATAAATAAGTCTATAATTGCATTTTTCTAGAACATTTTGGCAAGTGTATGGAATTTTTTCCTCTCAACCTGTAATTCAGTACTTAGGTGCTATTACGGATTTTATCCCTATCGGTTAGTAAACTCACAGTTCTGGAGTAAAATCTATCAAGCCTGTGTATCTTGTATTGTAGCTAATCAAAATTTTCATACTGGATAAAATTCTTTTAGATCAGATGTCCAGATGCCATCGCTGCATCCTCCCTGAAAGCAGAGTGAATGTTGTGGTGACACAAAAAATATGAGAAAGAGAGCGAATCAATATATTTAATATAAATTGTTTACAAAATTCAATTGATTAGCAATTTGTGTTCTTAAACAGCTAGAAATGTTCAGATATGTACTTACATTGAAATATTCAGCACATGTTACCAAAGTTTACATTTATGAACTGTATATTCATCACCAATGTCCAAGTTTACACATTTCAGAATTCCTGGTGCCCACGCAGGTGACACCAAACTTTATTTTGCTCAAAAAAACTTTTTCTAAAATTTCAAGTCAAAAATCAAAGTTTAAAACACAAAACCAGAGCAAGATTAATGTCTCCAATCAATTTTCAAACACTTTCTTTCATAATTAATAATAAAATAGGATATTGAAATTTGGTGCACGGGCAGAAATTCGAAGACACGAAATCTCCCATACCCGATTATTCACTCTAAAAACAAATAAAAATGTTAATTTTTTATTTTTTTGTTAATTTTAAAAGTTTCCTGGACCTAATTTTAGTCACATGAACAAATTTGTAGTTAAAAATTTCAAAGATTGCCTAATATATAGAATTAAGTTTCCTTTGTCACATCGGAGACACGAAAATAACGCGATTACATAATATGCAGAAAATAACTTATAAACAAAGATGGAGATAATTTTTTAAATTTTTAAATCATACAAATTGTAGTTAATACATCTAACTTTTGTTAAAAACAAATCATAAAGTTAACTTTAAATGGAAACTGTTGATTCACTTACCTCATTTGATCCATTCTAAAAACGAAAGTAAAACCTTCGTGTCTTCAAAACGCCACTTTTGCTCGGTAAAAAATCCTAAAAAAATATATAGGAGCAAAATTTCGCCACCATTTTGCTACCACAGCTCCAGGAATAGTTGATCTATCAAAAACAGCAACTATAGTCACCAAATATCAATTAGATTTTGATATATTATGTTGCCCATGCAGAAAATGCTTTTCCTGTCATTATTGTGTTTTCCGCCAGGAGGCAAATTATTTTATAGCATATTAGTATTTTAGTGGAATGAATTTCTGTTTCAATTTCCGAACATAAAATTAATTGATTCAAAAATGTTTCTGCCTTGAACCTCTGGCAATGTACTATAAATAGTATCATCAATTTCATCTTCATCGTCATCACTTTCTCCCATTTGCTGTTCTTCTTGTATGCTGCATTTTCGTGAATGGTCTTTCATTGCTGTGATCGAGGAGTGATACAATGAACATTTAGGGCAAGTTCGCATTTTTGAGAAGTGATACCCCTTTCCCATCTTGTTTCTTGAGAGATGGGCAATACTCATCATAGCAATTTATCTTTAGCTGTTTTGAAAGGAACAAACTTTGAAATAGGCTTCCAAATCTTCCATTATTGCCTATCTCCAAACCATCATCACATGAAGCAAGTGGTACAGGTGGTGGCAGAAAACGCTCTGGAAAAAAAGATGAATAGTTAGTACGCCAAGGTTTGCAGCATGAGTTGTCACTGCATTTCACTATTTGCAGCAGATATTGGGATTGACGAATGTGTTTTATCTTCCAATCATCTGTTTCTTGAAATTGAAGTTTGGGTCTTGGATTTTCAGGTGGAGGGATGAATTTTCCAACAACTGGGTATCAATCGGTTTTGATGATTCCATCATTTAATTAATTTTTCACCTTTTTGCTAATTTATTTGGAATGCCATTTTTGAAGCTCTTGCATTTAATAAAATAGGCCTAATTTGCCTATGTTTTGATGACATCATCTTGAGTCTGACCCCCTCCCCTCCCCTCCCCTATGTCAACATTTGGTGGACCCCCCCTCCCCCCCTAGCTGATGACGTAATATTTTTCATACATATTCTGAAAAGTGAATAAAATGTTTAAAAGAGCGGAGATTCAAAAATGTGCCTAACCGTCCATCATCATTGACAGACACTATCTGCGAATAATCGTCCATCATTATTGGAAAATATGTCTGCCAATAATCACAGCGAAATTATAATAATAAAATCACAATAACAATAGGGCTACCCAACGACATGAAAACAATTCAGAAGAAACAGAAAAACTCAGTTGCCAAACGACTTGACAACATCAAACTGTAAAACAAAAACACAACAATAAATATGTTCCCACAATGTGTTTGACATTGACATGTAGCAAGCAATATTTTACCTCTCTGGTCCATAACATCTTCCTCGTAGTTGATGGAAACCTCGGAATTGTAGACAACTACGGCAGACGCATTGTGGAATTTCGTGGCATATCTAACTTTGCGACCAAAATCACAGCCACCCCTTTGAACAAATGCAATCCATTTTTCGGTAGGAATTTTATTTTCATAACTGTCACAGCCTATATGGGTTTTCTTTTTCTTGTCCTGTGATGATACTGCATGTATAAGGATACCTTCCACCTCTTTTTCGATACTTTTTAAACCAAATTTTCCTTTGAATTGATATGATGTTTTTTCCTTCGTTTTCGAATCGATGTAAGAAATCGTGATCTTAGCACGTCTGTACCTCCCTGTTACAGGTACCTTGCTGTGTTCACTTCTAAGGGCATCATCCGCTGATTGAACACAGTGGATGTGAGCTAGGGTTA
>NC_088363.1:80005095-80052595 GCF_034508935.2 Berghia stephanieae
TATTTATAATATTAAAACGTACACCTTGTACACCCACAGTCACAACTGCCCCCCCCCCCCCCCCCCCCCCCCCCACGATTCTAACCTTATCGAAAAATTAACTATATTCATAGAATAATAAAATAACCAATGCTGCATAGGGAAAGACCACGTGCACAGCAGTTGAAGCAGCGAATGACGCTCGGCTAGAGAGCGGGAAAGTGGGTGGCCACCCTTGGACTCCTAAGGGAGCAAGGGAATAGGTTACTAACAAATTAATCAAAAGTTTTCCTTTTAAAAGCATAACCACCTTCATCACCAGTTCCAATCCACTCCCATAATTTAGCAATAACCCAAGAACATCAACCGACCACAACAATTAATAAACCCACAAGACGTTTGACCCGTGTATTCACCATTCCAACAACAGAAGCAATTCAGAAACCTCCCCACCCCCCCCCCCCCCCCCCCCCCCCCCGCCCCTCCCCCCATCCAACCTCAAACCTAAACCTAAACTCATTTCCACAATAACCCCATATTACAGAAGTTCGAATATTCTGATCAGCTGATAGGCTGCAGCCTTTTAACTCCCACCAATCAAAACCCTCAGAATCCAACACCCCCCCCCCCCCCCCCTACTAAACCTCTGTCAGTCCCAGACAATTTATCTAAACAACATTACAAACAGCCCTGAATCATCAATAAACCGATTGGTACAGGATCTCTGTCATCCACCAATCACAACACATTTTATCTACTATCCACATCCAACCATGAACAGCTATTTAATTGTTAATTTAAATCAACTAAAAAAAAAGTAACAAAATTTATTACAACCCACCAACCCAATATAACCTCTAACTGACCAACTGCCCAATTAACCCCCCACCCTCCATGAACGCGTTAGGCAACATTAATGTTTCAACCATTATTTCATTTATAAAAAAAAAAAAAAAAAAAAAAAAAAAAAAAAAAAAAAAAAAAAAAAATTATCATAACGTACGATACAGAAGCAGTCAATGCCAAAACCTTCCTACTGCTACTACTACTAAACACATAATAATTAACCTAACAAATACAATTTTTACTAATTAAGAGGGTCATTAGATAGGATGGCCTGGGTATAAAAAAAAAAAAAAAAAAACATTGAATAATTCGCCTTCTGACGTTCACTCCTTCAATAACCCTTTCTTTACGTGGGTGGTCGAGGAACCGGGGTTGACGAGGGATCTAAACCACTGGACTGTGTGTGCTCATCACATGAAATCGCCGATCTTCATTTTCTTTACACTACTACTCCTACAACAGCTGAGAGACATAGCCGCAACCAGTCACATGAAATCGTTGTCTCTCGGCTGCCTTTTACTTTACATGAAATCAGCTATCATCATTACTATTTCCTACTCTATCTCTATTTGAGCACCTCCACAGAACGGTTACGGTTCGGAACCCAAGTCGACTCTGCGACTGAGACCATCCACCTCTTTGTACGGTACTTCACCACACTCGTGATACCGTTACAAATTTGGCGCTGCGAGCAGGATTCCATTTCAGAAGCCACAGCCTTTTGGAGACCTGCAGTATTTATCATATGCCAGCCACACGATCCGCAGCATCAGTAACACCACCAGAGCCAGAGATGTCAGCCATGGCCATGCACCGGATCTCTCCGACACCACTTGCCAGTATTCCGGGGCCTAGAAGAAGAAGGCGGCTGTAACGACTTCATAGAGACCGCCAGAAGAACAATCCGTGCTTTCCAACTACCAGAAGGAGTGGCCACGGAATGGATCATCTCCTACCTTCAAGGACCTGCTCGGGAGGAGGTCTTGTCGCGCCCTGCTGGTGAACGATCCACCGGCGACCAAGTCTTGAATATACTCTCCACAACCTTCAGGACGAGAGACAGCGCTCTCGGGGTCATTCGGCAGTTTCACCTTCGTCGACAGGGCACTACAGAGTCCCTGCTGGAGTATGCCCAAGCACTAACCTCAATGTCGACAAGGGCCAACGCAGAAGCTCCGGATGCCGTCCCCAGTTGGGTGCTGAAGGACCGGTTCGTAGACGGCGTATCTTCATCTGTGCTGAAGAAACATTTGAGGGACTCTGCTCAGCAAAATAGACAAGCATCATTCTACACCCTACGAGAGGAGGCCAGGAGATGGATCCAGGATAACCCGGAGTGCGGCTACGTGGAGCAAGTGACCGCCGGCCAAATAGAAGAGTTACGTGCCACTGTGGCAGCTCTGACTGCCCGCCTGACAGAAGACGAAGTAAATCGACCTCAGCCCATGCCCAGTCGACCTTCAATAAACCGGCAGAGGATAAGTTGTACCTGGTGCAGCAGAACGGGTCACGATGAAACACAATGCCGGACAAAACAGAGGTATATGTCCAGTAGACCTCAGTTTCAGGACCGGCGTGACCGAGAGGCCCATAATCCGGTGCCCCGTTGGCCGGATAGCCCCCGTGGTCCGGCACCCCGTTGGCCGGACCTAGACCGAGAGACCAATAATCCGGTACCCCGTTGGCCGGATAGCCCCCGTGGTCCGGTGCCCCGTTGGCCGGACCTAGACCGAGAGACCAATAATCCGGTGCCCCGTTGGCCGGATAGCCCCCGTGGTCCGGTGCCCCGTTGGCCGGATAGCCCCCGTGGTCCGGTGCCCCGTTGGCCGGACAGTGACCGAGAGACTGAGACCAATAATCCGGTGCCCCGTTGGCCGGACAATGCCCCAGTGACGAATAATCCGGTGCCCCAATGGCCGGATAGTGCCCCTGCTAAGTCTCGAAATCCGGTGCACCGTTGGTCGGAATCTTACAGTCCGAAACATAACACTCGTAGACCAAAGTCTCGAGAGGACCGTGGGAAATGTTATGCCGCAGAAGTGTTGGAACCTGAAGTTCAAGATGTGGGAAACCAGGGAAACTACTAACCCCCGTCGTTCCAACTCAGACTGTAGCGGCGGGGTAAATTCATCCGACCTCATTGGAGACCGACCTGTGACGACCATTGCCTTGAACAATCAGCCAGTGGATGCACTCATTGACACTGGTAGTCAAGTATCCACCATAACCAGTCGATGGGCAACCAGTCATCTCGACAGCGACATCATCAAGACTAACTTTTTTGAAACTGAAAGCCGCCAACGGACTGCCGATACCATATGATGGCATCATTATCACCAATGTCTGCTTGTTCAGAGAGTGGTTCCGAGATGTGCCTTTCCTTGTACTACCCGATGACCATCCCAGAGACACCCCTTGCCTGCTGGGAATGAATTTGCTCGCCCGCTGCCAGTCCCTGCCTGCCAACCTCGGTGCCATATTGAGTCAGACGAAATGCCACCTCAGATTACCAACCGGCCCCTTTACAGCCAAAGTTATCGCCAGACAGCAGATACCGCCCTGTTCAATGGCAACTGTACAAGTCTCGTATCCTGCCTGCCTGACCAACACAGAATGTTTGCTCCTGGCCACTCCCCTGACGACTGCATTGCCTAAAGGTCTACTCCTAGTTCCAACAGTGGGATGTACCAGAAATAAACTCTTCGTACGCGTTGCCAATTTGTCTCCAGAACACGTTATCATTGACTCAAAGACACCGATTGCCAATCTTGAAATAGCCGATTCCGTTGAGAATGAAGAGCCGCTGGAACTCACAGTCACCTGCAACGAGATCCACGTCGACAAAAAGCCATCAAATCAACACTCTACGGCGACTAGGTTAGAACCCCCAATTCGAAGTCAGCTGTCCACCTCCCAAGTCGAAATTGGCGGAAACGACAGGCAGAGACAACTGCTTGGCGACCTCATAAAAGAGTACCACCATATTTTTGCCAGAGACGATGCTGACATTGGGTTCACAAACGTTACCACCCACCGAATCCCAACAGTAGACCAGACTCCAGTATCACAGCCTTACCGTCGTATCTCCCCCACTATGCTTCAAGAGGTACGGCAACATCTTCAACAGCTCAAGACCAACAACATCATAATCGAAAGCCATAGCCCGTATGCGTCCCCTGTTGTACTGGTTCGGAAGAAAGATGGGAGCCTCAGATTGTGTGTCGACTACAGAAGGCTCAACGCCAAGACAGTTGGGGATGCCTACCCCCTTCCTCGTATTCAGGAGTCGTTTGACGCTTTGGCTGGTGCCCGATATTTTTCGACAATTGATCTTGCCTCCGGTTACCACCAGATTTCAATGCACCCTGACGACCAGCACAAGACTGCATTCACCACTCCTTTTGGTCTTTACGAGTTCACAAGAATGCCTTTTGGTTTGACTTCTGCACCCGCAACTTTCCAGCGCCTGATGCAACGAGTGATGTCAGACTTCCTGTTCGAGCACCTCCTAGTGTACCTTGACGACCTCCTGGTGTACTCCAAAACCTTTGAAGACCACCTCTGTCACCTCCGACGTGTGTTTCAACGGATAGAGGCCACCGGTCTCAAACTACGCCCAGAAAAATGCCAGTTTTTGCCAGCCCAAGTCAGCTACCTAGGGCACACAATTTCCCCCAGTGGTATTGCCTGCGAGTCCGATAAAGTACAGAAGGTGAAGGACTGGCCAGTTCCAAGAAACACTACTCAACTCAGATCCTTTCTTGGTTTTGCTTCTTACTACCGTCGTTTTGTCAAAGACTTTGCCAAAATAGCAGGACCACTCCATGATCTCGTTACTGATAACAACAAAGAACAAGGGAGACGTCGTGGTTCCATCATCCGCTCGTGGCATGAAATACATCAGTCAGCGTTCCAGTCCTTGAAAGACGCCATCACCTCGTCCCCGACTCTTGGATATATGAACTCCTGAAACGATACAACGTGGAGAAGAGTCGGACCAGCCCTTACCACCCGCAGGGAAATGGCCATGTGAGAGGTTCAACCGAACCATGCACCAGCTACTGAGAAGTCTAGCCAAAGAAGAGCAGCACAGGTGGCCGAATCACCTCGACGATCTAGTCATGATATATAACTCTACGCCACATTCGACAACTGGATTTACCCCTTACCGCTTGATGTTTGGCAGAGAAAATCGGTTAGATGTGGATTTCTTCATGCAGTCACCAGCCGGCAACGCCCTACAGACAGAACGCGATACAGCCAGAGCAAGGGAAAAGGCTTTGCACTCTGAAATCCAACGAAGAATACATACGGATAAGAGAGCAAAACCTCTGACGTTCCAGCCAGGGGACCTTGTCCTAGTCAAATATCATGGAACTGGGCGAAACAAGATGCAGCACTCTTACAACGAAGAGATACACAAAGTGCTGAAAAGACTACACCCGGATACAGATGTATATGCTTTGCGACGCCTCATGGATAACGTCACGTTGAGGAGACATGTCCGAGAGCTTAAAATGGTGCCTGACCAACCCGAGATGATCCATGTGCCTGTGCCCGAGACGAACCATGTGCCTGTCCGACCCGAGACGACCCGTGTCCATGTCCCTGAGATGACCCGTGTGCCTGTGCCCGAGACGAACCATGTGCCTGTCCGACCCGAGATGATCCGTGTCCATGTCCCCGAGATGACCCGTGCCCATGTCCCCGAGATGACCCGTGTGCCCGTGCCCGAGACGAACCATGTGCCTGTCCGACCCGAGATGACCCGTGTCCATGTGCCCGAGATTACCCGTGTGCCTGTGCCCGAGACGAACTATGTGCCTGTCCGACCCGAGATGACCCGTGTCCATGTGCCCGAGATGATCCGTGTGCCTGAGTCCGAGATGAACCATGTGCCTGTCCGACCCGAGATGACCCGTGTCCATGTGCCCGAGATGACCCGTGTCCCCAACCAGATGGAGCCTCGTCCCCCTGATGGCCATGCACCTACTCGAAGACATCGTCCTGTGGTGACCAGTACATCCCAACTGCCTAGGCGTTCCAGACGACATAAAACCCGTCGTGCATCGTGTGAGTGCTGTCGTTAATTATAATGCCCTCTAACACACTAAGAATGTATTCATAATTGAATTTATGTACAATTTTAATCTTGTTTTTTTACTCTTACAATTGTTCAATTTTGTCTAATTAATTAAGAACGTTTCTTTGAAGAAATAGCAATGACAAGTGCGTTTGTGTATGATTTTAATCTGTATGATTTTGGGTGCTTTAGGAGCACATTACTGAACTGTTTAAATTTATTTAATTATTTTAGTACGTTTCCTTAAAGAAATAACTGACAATACTTTGTAAGTGCATAATTATAATCGTTATTATTCTGTGGCGCTTTAGGCCCGTACAGCACTTATCAACAAGATATGAAGTGAGTAAGAAAGTGCCAGAAGACAATAGAGAATAAAAATTTTTCGCGGCGGTGGGGGGTTTGAACCTGCGACCTTATTGGTACGACAACTCCGCCTGGCGGGTGAGAGCGTGGCTCAACCGTGTGAGCTATCCACGAACACAAATATTCGTTTCAAACCCAAGTATTTCTAGATCCCTCTCTCACCCATTCTGGGACCGCCGATTCGTTCGCCCACCACCATCCGCAATTTTTGACCAGCGGGTAAGCTTAATAGCCAATATTCTCAACACAACCCATATAACATAGAAACGATTGAGACATTGAGTATGCTCCGGTGTATGGGGTGAATTTTTAATTCAGAAAAGTGAGTGGAGCAGGCACTTATGTTGGTAACAACAAGAATGAAGTGAGTAGAAAAGTGCCAGAAGACAATAGAGAATAAAAATTTTTCGCGGCGGTGGTGGGGTTTGAACCTGCGACCTTATGGTACGACAACTCCGCCTGGCAGGTGTAGAGCGTGGCTCTACGTGTTGAGCTATCCACGAACACAAAATATTCGTTTCAAAACCCAAGTCATTTCTAGATCCCTCTCTCACCCACTTCTGGACCGCCGATTCTTTTCGCCCACCACCATCGCGAACTATTTTGACCAGCAGTTAAAGCTTAATAGCCAATATTCTCAACACAAACATATAACATAAGAAAACGATTGAGACATTGAGTATGCTCCGGTGTAATGGGTGAATTTTTAAATTCAGAAAAGTTGAGTGGAGCAGGCACTTATGTTGTAACAACAAGATATGAAGTGAGTAGAAAAGTGCCAGAAGACAATAGAGAATAAAAATTTTTCGCGGCGGTGGTGGGGTTTGAACCTGCGACCTTATTGGTACGACAACTCCGCCTGGCAGGTGAGAGCGTGGCTCTACCGTGTGAGCTATCCACGAACACAAAATATTCGTTTCAAACCCAAGTCATTTCTAGATCCCTCTCTCACCCACTTCTGGGACCGCCGATTCGTTCGCCCACCACCATCGCGAAGTATTTTGACCAGCAGTTAAGCTTAATAGCCAATATTCTCAACACAAACATATAACATAGAAACGATTGAGACATTGAGTATGCTCCGGTGTATGGGGTGAATTTTTAATTCAGAAAAGTGAGTGGAGCAGGCACTTATGTTGGTAACAACAAGATATGAAGTGAGTAGAAAAGTGCCAGAAGACAATAGAGAATAAAAATTTTTCGCGGCGGTGGTGGGGTTTGAACCTGCGACCTTATTGGTACGACAACTCCGCCTGGCAGGTGAGAGCGTGGCTCTACCGTGTGAGCTATCCACGAACACAAAATATTCGTTTCAAACCCAAGTCATTTCTAGATCCCTCTCTCACCCACTTCTGGGACCGCCGATTCGTTCGCCCACCACCATCGCGAAGTATTTTGACCAGCAGTTAAGCTTAATAGCCAATATTCTCAACACAAACATATAACATAGAAACGATTGAGACATTGAGTATGCTCCGTGTATGGGGTGAATTTTTAATTCAGAAAAGTGAGTGGAGCAGGCACTTATGTTGGTAACAACAAGATATGAAGTGAGTAGAAAAGTGCCAGAAGACAATAGAGAATAAAAATTTTTCGCGGCGGTGGTGGGGTTTGAACCTGCACCTTATTGGTACGACAACTCCGCCTGGCAGGTGAGAGCGTGGCTCTACCGTGTGAGCTATCCACGAACACAAAATATTCGTTTCAAACCCAAGTCATTTCTAGATCCCTCTCTCACCCACTTCTGGACCGCCGATTCGTTCGCCCACCACCATCGCGAATATTTTGACCAGCAGTTAAGCTTAATAGCCAATATTCTCAACACAAACATATAACATAGAAACGATTGAGACATTGAGTATGCTCCGGTGTATGGGGTGAATTTTTAATTCAGAAAAGTGAGTGGAGCAGGCACTTATGTTGGTAACAACAAGATATGAAGTGAGTAGAAAAGTGCCAGAAGACAATAGAGAATAAAAATTTTTCGCGGCGGTGGTGGGGTTTGAACCTGCGACCTTATTGGTACGACAACTCCGCCTGGCAGGTGAGAGCGTGGTCTACCGTGTGAGCTATCCACGAACACAAAATATTCGTTTCAAACCCAAGTCATTTCTAGATCCCTCTCTCACCCACTTCTGGGACCGCCGATTCGTTCGCCCACCACCATCGCGAAGTATTTTGACCAGCAGTTAAGCTTAATAGCCAATATTCTCAACACAAACATATAACATAGAAACGATTGAGACATTGAGTATGCTCCGGTGTATGGGGTGAATTTTTAATTCAGAAAAGTGAGTGGAGCAGGCACTTATGTTGGTAACAACAAGATATGAAGTGAGTAGAAAAGTGCCAGAAGACAATAGAGAATAAAAATTTTTCGCGGCGGTGGTGGGGTTTGAACCTGCAACCTTATTGGTACGACAACTCCGCCTGGCAGGTGAGAGCGTGGCTCTACCGTGTGAGCTATCCACGAACACAAAATATTCGTTTCAAACCCAAGTCATTTCTAGATCCCTCTCTCACCCACTTCTGGGACCGCCGATTCGTTCGCCCACCACCATCGCGAATATTTTGACCAGCAGTTAAGCTTAATAGCCAATATTCTCAACACAAACATATAACATAGAAACGATTGAGACATTGAGTATGCTCCGGTGTATGGGGTGAATTTTTAATTCAGAAAAGTGAGTGGAGCAGGCACTTATGTTGGTAACAACAAGATATGAAGTGAGTAGAAAAGTGCCAGAAGACAATAGAGAATAAAAATTTTTCGCGGCGGTGGTGGGGTTTGAACCTGCGACCTTATTGGTACGACAACTCCGCCTGGCAGGTGAGAGCGTGGTTCTACCGTGTGAGCTATCCACGAACAAAAATATCGTTTCAAACCCAAGTCATTTCTAGATCCCTCTCTCACCCACTTCTGGGACCGCCGATTCGTTCGCCCACCACCATCGCGAAGTATTTTGACCAGCAGTTAAGCTTAATAGCCAATATTCTCAACACAAACATATAACATAGAAACGATTGAGACATTGAGTATGCTCCGGTGTATGGGGTGAATTTTTAATTCAGAAAAGTGAGTGGAGCAGGCACTTATGTTGGTAACAACAAGATATGAAGTGAGTAGAAAAGTGCCAGAAGACAATAGAGAATAAAAATTTTTCGCGGCGGTGGTGGGGTTTGAACCTGCGACCTTATTGGTACGACAACTCCGCCTGGCAGGTGAGAGCGTGGCTCTACCGTGTGAGCTATCCACGAACACAAAATATTCGTTTCAAACCCAAGTCATTTCTAGATCCCTCTCTCACCCACTTCTGGGACCGCCGATTCGTTCGCCCACCACCATCGCGAAGTATTTTGACCAGCAGTTAAGCTTAATAGCCAATATTCTCAACACAAACATATAACATAGAAAACGATTGAGACATTGAGTATGCTCCGGTGTATGGGGTGAATTTTTAATTCAGAAAAGTGAGTGGAGCAGGCACTTATGTTGGTAACAACAAGATATGAAGTGAGTAGAAAAGTGCCAGAAGACAATAGAGAATAAAAATTTTTCGCGGCGGTGGTGGGGTTTGAACCTGCAAACCTTATTGGTACGACAACTCCGCCTGGCAGGTGAGAGCGTGGCTCTACCGTGTGAGCTATCCACGAACACAAAATATTCGTTTCAAACCCAAGTCATTTCTAGATCCCTCTCTCACCCACTTCTGGGACCGCCGATTCGTTCGCCCACCACCATCGCGAAGTATTTTGACCAGCAGTTAAGCTTAATAGCCAATATTCTCAACACAAACATATAACATAGAAACGATTGAGACATTGAGTATGCTCCGGTGTATGGGGTGAATTTTTAATTCAGAAAAGTGAGTGGAGCAGGCACTTATGTTGGTAACAACAAGATATGAAGTGAGTAGAAAAGTGCCAGAAGACAATAGAGAATAAAAATTTTTCGCGGCGGTGGTGGGGTTTGAACCTGCGACCTTATTGGTACGACAACTCCGCCTGGCAGGTGAGAGCGTGGCTCTACCGTGTGAGCTATCCACGAACACAAAATATTCGTTTCAAACCCAAGTCATTTCTAGATCCCTCTCTCACCCACTTCTGGGACCGCCGATTCGTTCGCCCACCACCATCGCGAAGTATTTTGACCAGCAGTTAAGCTTAATAGCCAATATTCTCAACACAAACATATAACATAGAAACGATTGAGACATTGAGTATGCTCCGGTGTATGGGGTGAATTTTTAATTCAGAAAAGTGAGTGGAGCAGGCACTTATGTTGGTAACAACAAGATATGAAGTGAGTAGAAAAGTGCCAGAAGACAATAGAGAATAAAAATTTTTCGCGGCGGTGGTGGGGTTTGAACCTGCAACCTTATTGGTACGACAACTCCGCCTGGCAGGTGAGAGCGTGGCTCTACCGTGTGAGCTATCCACGAACACAAAATATTCGTTTCAAACCCAAGTCATTTCTAGATCCCTCTCTCACCCACTTCTGGGACCGCCGATTCGTTCGCCCACCACCATCGCGAAGTATTTTGACCAGCAGTTAAGCTTAATAGCCAATATTCTCAACACAAACATATAACATAGAAACGATTGAGACATTGAGTATGCTCCGGTGTATGGGGTGAATTTTTAATTCAGAAAAGTGAGTGGAGCAGGCACTTATGTTGGTAACAACAAGATATGAAGTGAGTAGAAAAGTGCCAGAAGACAATAGAGATTAAAAATTTTTCGCGGCGGTGGTGGGGTTTGAACCTGCGACCTTATTGGTACGACAACTCCGCCTGGCAGGTGAGAGCGTGGCTCTACCGTGTGAGCTATCCACGAACACAAAATATTCGTTTCAAACCCAAGTCATTTCTAGATCCCTCTCTCACCCACTTCTGGGACCGCCGATTCGTTTGCCCACCACCATCGCGAAGTATTTTGACCAGCAGTTAAGCTTAATAGCCAATATTCTCAACACAAACATATAACATAGAACGATTGAGACATTGAGTATGCTCCGTGTATGGGGTGAATTTTTAATTCAGAAAAGTGAGTGGAGCAGGCACTTAGTTGGTAACAACAGATATGAAGTGAGTAGAAAAGTCCCAGAAGACAATAGAGAATAAAAATTTTTCGCGGCGTGTGGGGTTTGAACCTGCGACCTTATTGGTACGACAACTCCGCTGCAGTGAGAGCGTGGCTCTACCGTGTGAGCTACCACAACACAAAATATTCGTATTAAACCAAGTCATTTCTAGATCCCTCTCTCACCCACTTCTGGGAACCGCGATCGTTCGCCCACGACCATCGCGAAGTATTTTGACAGACAGTTAATGCTTAATAGCCATATTCTCACACAAACATATAACATAGAAACGATTGAGACATTGAGTATGCTCCGTGTATGGGGTGAATTTTTAATTCAGAAATAGTGAGTGGAGCAGGCACTTATGTTGGTAACACATATATGAAGTGAGTAGAAAAGTGCCAGAAGACATACGAATAAAAATTTCGCGGCGGTGGTGGTTTAAACTGCGACCTTATTGGTACGACAACTCCGCCTGCAGGTGAGAGGTGGCTCTAACGTGTGAGCTATCCACGAACACAAAATATTCGTTCAAACCCAAGTCATTTCTAGATCCCTCCTCAACCACTTCTGGACCGCGATTCGTTCGCCCACACCATCGCGAAGTATTTTGACCAGCAGTTAAGCTTAATAGCCAATATTCTCAACACAAACATACGAACGAATCGGCGGTCCCAGAAGTGGGTGAGAGAGGGATCTAGAAATGACTTGGGTTTGAAACGAATATTTTGTGTTCGTGGATAGCTCACACGGTAGAGCCACGCTCTCACCTGCCAGGCGGAGTTGTCGTACCAATAAGGTCGCAGGTTCAAACCCCACCACCGCCGCGAAAAATTTTTATTCTCTATTGTCTTCTGGCACTTTTCTACTCACTTCATATCTTGTTGTTACCAACATAAGTGCCTGCTCCACTCACTTTTCTGAATTAAAAATTCACCCCATACACCGGAGCATACTCAATGTCTCAATCGTTTCTATGTTATATGTTTGTGTTGAGAATATTGGCTATTAAGCTTAACTGCTGGTCAAAATACTTCGCGATGGTGGTGGGCGAACGAATCGGCGGTCCCAGAAGTGGGTGAGAGAGGGATCTAGAAATGACTTGGGTTTGAAACGAATATTTTGTGTTCGTGGATAGCTCACACGGTAGAGCCACGCTCTCACCTGCCAGGCGGAGTTGTCGTACCAATAAGGTCGCAGGTTCAAACCCCACCACCGCCGCGAAAAATTTTTATTCTCTATTGTCTTCTGGCACTTTTCTACTCACTTCATATCTTGTTGTTACCAACATAAGTGCCTGCTCCACTCACTTTTCTGAATTAAAAATTCACCCCATACACCGGAGCATACTCATTGTCTCATCGTTCTATGTTATTGTTTGTGTGTGAGAATATTGGCTATTAGCTTAACTGCTGGCAAAATAGTTCGCGATGGTGGTGGGCGACGATCGCGTCCCGAAGTGGGTGAGAGAGGGATCTAGAAATGACTTGGGTTTGAAACGAATATTTGTGGTTCGTGGATAGCTCACACGGTAGAGCCACGCTCTCACCTGCCAGGCGGAGTTGTCGTACCAATAAGGTCGCAGGTTCAAACCCCACCACCGCCGCGAAAAATTTTTATTCTCTATTGTCTTCTGGCACTTTTCTACTCACTTCATATCTTGTTGTTACCAACATAAGTGCCTGCTCCACTCACTTTTCTGAATTAAAAATTCACCCCATACACCGGAGCATACTCAATGTCTCAATCGTTTCTATGTTATATGTTTGTGTTGAGAATATTGGCTATTAAGCTTAACTGCTGGTCAAAATACTTCGCGATGGTGGTGGGCGAACGAATCGGCGGTCCCAGAAGTGGGTGAGAGAGGGATCTAGAAATGACTTGGGTTTGAAACGAATATTTTGTGTTCGTGGATAGCTCACACGGTAGAGCCACGCTCTCACCTGCCAGGCGGAGTTGTCGTACCAATAAGGTCGCAGGTTCAAACCCCACCACCGCCGCGAAAAATTTTTATTCTCTATTGTCTTCTGGCACTTTTCTACTCACTTCATATCTTGTTGTTACCAACATAAGTGCCTGCTCCACTCACTTTTCTGAATTAAAAATACTACGCCTTACTACTATAGGCTAGCATTCGTGTGTGTGTGTGTGTGTGTGTGTGTGTGTGTGTGTGTGTGTGTGTGTCTAACGCGGCAAGCAGTGATGCATGGTAGTAGTGTGTGTGAGCGTATGTGTGTATTCCGATAGGTATCTCTGATAACTAAGCAGAGTAGTATTATTATTATTGTCTTCCTTGTACTCGGTGTCGGTTGATACATCTTTTTATTTTTATATGTATTTCCCCTGTTCCAGTTAACTTTAAAAGACAAATTTACTCTCCTTAGATCGGGGATATCCATGCCTTCAAAATGTATATTTTATTTCTTTATACAATATTGATGTAATTCCAATATCTTCATTTTTATTTACAAACAAGCAACTCGCACACTGTTTATTCATGTGTTACACAATAACCAAATTACTGTAGTACCCACCAATTTGTAAGAATATTATTATGATACCACATTTTCACCTGTAACAGTTCATTTATTTTTATATGTTGCATTTTGTGATTTATTGCCATTTTATTTTAGCATGTCGAACACCCTCGCGGGAATTCCCGATTTTCCTAAACATGCCCATCTATGATATTGTTGTGACGTAGGTGCTTTCCCTGGGGTCCGCGTCGATATTATTATATCATGCATTTTTCATATTTCGATGTTGTTTTGTTTTATTCAATAAACCTCAAACATTGAATAATTAAAAGACCTTATAGGATACGTAAAACAGACACACACACACGCATACATTTTGTCCATCGATCAAGAGAAAGCTTTCGATAGATTAGAACACAGTTTCTTACACAAAATATTAGAACACAACAACATAGGCCCTTATTACAGAAGATGGATAAAAATACTATACAACAACCCCTCCAGCTGTGTAATAGTCAATCAAAAAGTATCTGATCCCTTCAAAATCGGTCGGTCAGTACGACAGGGTTGCGCTCTCTCGGCCCCACTATACATCTTATGTCTCGAAACCGTTTTGGAAAAAATTAGGAGAAACCCGAAAATTAAAGGCACCAGAATTCCCGGAAAAGCCAATAAAAAACTCATCGCGTATGCCGATGATGCAACCCTAATTCCGAGTGATATACCTAGCATACACAAAATTTTAGAAACTTTCAAAAATTTCGGCCTCGCTAGTGGTGCCCAACTAAATATTAAAAAGACCAAAATCATGAATCTCGGTCCCGAACCCTTAGAAACCGAAAAAGCCCAGATACCCGACATGCAATGGGTTAACCAAATTAAAATCCTCGGAATAACGTACTGTCAAAGACACACGACACCGAAACACATCTGGAGTGGAATTGTACACAATATAGACAAGAAACTACATTCATACACATACATCAAAGCCAATATATTCGATAGAACCAGGATAGTGAACACCTACATTATTCCAAAAATCTTATACTACATCAAAATCTTCAAACCTCCGTTCACCACAATAAAGAAATTAGAAAAACGCATAGACACATTTATACTACAAGACGCAAAACCCATTCCACACGAAATACTCACACTTCCCATAGAATCAGGCGGCACAGGACTAAAATGTATTAAAAGAACCTTAGACACAACTAGGATCAAATATATTGACAAAATAATACAAGAATCGACAGGAAATAAATTCGGGTCATACTACTTAGGGACACGACTAACACAATTTAAAAAGATCGACCACACACTCCCCCATTTCGGAGGTAAGACACTCCCTCCTTTTTACAAAGAATGCGTAGGACTAGTAAACAAATACCCAGACACAATAAATAAACAATTAGACAGTAAACAGATATACAGAACAATAAACACACCAAACAGACGCAGAGAACAAGACCTAATGCACGCATCAGGACTAACATTAGATAACATGAGAGTGGCCTCAGAAAACTTACATAAACATGATACTTCTAGATACAGTAAGCATATAACATACAGACTGATGTTCAACGCCTTACCAACAAACAACACGCCCAGATGCGCCTTATGCCGAGCGCTTTGTCCAACACAAAATGTACACATTTTCACAAACTGCATTAAAACAAAAACACTGATTAGAGCAACAATAAACACAATACAAAAAACAATACGACAACCCATACATACAGAAATAGCATTTAGACATAATATCATCCCCAAAACTGACAATGCAACACATGAAATAAACATACACATCCTAGCAGCAGCAAGACAAGCGATTTGGACTGCATGGATGGGTCAAGTACACAGACAAAACACCACTAATACCGACATGTCATTAATATTTCTTAACATAATACAAAAGAAATACAAAAACGATTTAGATAAAGAGAGAGAAACAAGATGGAACAAATATACCGACCTAATAGCACAATTCAGATAGATGACCTTCCACCGAGACATTTCAACTCTCTGCACCACACCCACAACCTGGCTCTACCCCTCCCCTCCGCCCCCCTAGCTAGCTTTACAAACTTTATTTATACATATATTATTTACACCTCTATCATCGATCATTTACCTGACTGACCACTTACTATTATATATTCCTACCCCTAGTATTTAGTTATTCCTCCTTCCCTTACTTTTGCTGTAGTATTATCCTTTTCTATATTAACTTCCCCTTTCGCCCCCTCTACCACACTGATATAGCCATAACTTTTTCACCAACTTCACTGCCAAACAACCTAGTTACAAACAACGAGGTGCGTCCATGTCTATTCTTACCCCCCCCCCCCCCCCCCCCCTTTCTCTCCCAGCATTGATAATGATACACAACCCGATGAATCGATCATCCTTCTCCTAACTCTTCGGCCTCCGGAATAATATAATCAGAACCATTCTGTATATAACTAATTCTACCTTTTCCTTTGTTTCTACCCCACCCCCCCCCCCCCCTCCCCTACACAGTACATCCAATCCTACCCCACATCTAGATAGATAATACAGACAGCCCCCTTCCCATCACCCTGATACAAACGGAGACGGAAAAGAATACCAACATAAACGACAGAAGACCTCGCCAAGGAAAAATGCAGAGTACCACCTTTTTTGTATTTTTATTTATCGGATTGCAAAACTATAGCTAGAGTAGAGAACACAGACCCTATTTCGGCTCTAAAAGATCATGTGGCAGATAAAACCATCTAATAATTAATGATACTAATACTAACATACAAAACAACATCCCCCCCCCCCCACCTAAAAATTCCCACTTATACTAAACTCAACAAAATAACAATAACAAACCTCCAAGGAAAGGACGTGACACAAGTGTTTAGTAAGATATAATCCCCTTTTTTTTTTTTTTTAATTTTTTTTTTTTTTAATTTTTTTTTTTTTTTTTTTTTTTTTTTTTTCCGATGCGGCCCCGGCGAACTCGGCGCAACGGCCCGCGGCAGAGACGGCGCGGGGCAATGTGTGTGCCGCGCAGCATGCCGGAGGGGTCTAGTCCCGCCCAACCCGCCTGAAGCGCGGCTGAAGCAATTGCGCTGCGGCGTCTAGACTGCCGTGGACCACATGTATGCAGATGAGATCAGTCGGGCCGACTCGGAAAGAAGAATATTTACAATATTTATAATATTAAAACGTACACCTTGTACACCCACAGTCACAACTGCCCCCCCCCCCCCCCTCACACGATTCTAACCTTATCGAAAAATTAACTTTTTTCATAGAATAATAAAATAACCAATGCTGCATAGGGAAAGACCACGTGCACAGTAGTTGAAGCAGCGAATGACGCTCGGCTAGAGAGCGGGAAAGTGGGTGGCCACCCTTGGACTCCTAAGGGAGCAAGGGAATAGGTTACTAACAAATTAATCAAAAGTTTTCCTTTTAAAAGCATAACCACCTTCATCACCAGTTCCAATCTACTCCCATAATTTAGCAATAACCCAAGAACATCAACCGACCACAACAATTAATAAACCCACAAGACGACCGGCCCGTGTATTCAACATCCCAACAACAGAAGCAATTCAGAAACCTCCCCCCCCCCCCCCCCCCCCCCCATCCAACCTAAAACCTAAACCTAAACTCATTTCCACAATAACCCCATATTACAGAAGTTCGAATATTCCGATCAGCTGATAGGCTGCCGCCTTTCAACCCCCCCCAACCAAACCCCCCAGAACCCAACCCCCTCCCCCCCCCCTACTAAACCTCTGTCAGTCCCAGACAATTTATCTAAACAACATTACAAACAGCCCTTAATCATCAATAAACCGATTGGTACAGGATCTCTGTCATCCACCAATCACAACACATTTTATCTACTATCCACATCCAACCATGAACAGCTATTTAATTTTTAATTTAAATCATCTAAAAAAAAAGTAACAAAATTTATTACAACCCACCAACCCAATATAACCTCTAACTGACCAACTGCCCAATTAACCCCCCACCCTCCATGAACGCTTTAGGCAACATTAATATTTCAACCATTATTTCATTTAAAAAAAAAAAAAAAAAATAAAATAAAATAAAATTATTATCATAACGTACGATACAGAAGCAGTTAATGCCAAAGCCTTCCTACTGCTACTACTACTAAACACATAATAATTAACCTAACAAATACAATTTTTACTAATTAAGAGGGTCATTAGATAGGATGGCCTGGGTCTAAAAAAAAAAAAAAACAAAAAACATTGAATAATTCGCCTTCTGACGTTCACTCCTTCAATAACCCTTTCTTTACGTGGGTGGTCGAGGAACCGGGGTTGACGAGGGATCTAAACCACTGGACTGTGTGTGCTCATCACATGAAATCGCTGATCTTCATTTTCTTTACACTACTACTCCTACAACAGCTGAGAGACATAGCCGCAACCAGTCACATGAAATCGTTGTCTCTCGGCTGCCTTTTACTTTACATGAAATCAGCTATCATCATTACTATTTCCGACTCTATCTCTATTTGAGCACCTCCACAGAACGGTTACGGTTCGGAACCCAAGTCGACTCTGCGACTGAGACCATCCACCTCTTTGTACGGTACTTCACCACACTCGTGATACCGTTACATATATATATATATATATATATATATATATATATATATATATATATATATATATATATATATATATATATATATATATATATATTATATAATATCTGCCTTTCTTTTTATTTCTCTTTTCTTCAATTTTATAATATAGAATTCATAAGGTCAATACATAAAGTCTCCCCTCCCCCCATCATCATCCCTAGCACCACTACTACTACAAATAACACCACATCATCCCTGCCACCAATATTACTACAACTACAACCACCACCACATCATCATCCCTACCACCACTACCACTACAACCAGTATATCATCCCTACCACCACTACCACTACAACTACCACCACATCATCATTCCTACCACAGCTACTACAACCACCACCACACAATCATTCATACGACTACTACTACTACTACTACTACTACTACTACTACTACTACTACTACTACTACTACTACTACTACTACTACTACTACTACAACCACCACTACATCATCATCCTTACTACAACCACCAAATGTTGTAATTACACTTTTCAACTTTTGAAATTCCACCGAGTCGTGTGAGAAATTGCTGCGAGACAAATTTTGGATCGCATCTCAGTGAATTTTAGTGAAATTCAAATTTATAGGTTACGGTCGCATATAGATGGGTCATTTTCTGCACGATGAAAAATTTCCTCCTTTTTTTGTGACCAGTCATTCTCACCCCTGAATTTATAAGGTTACAGCTTGGGACACTTTTGGTTTAGACAATATCGACGTGAGCAGCAAGGAAGTTGACTCTACATTCTTTTAAGGACTCTTTTGTTTTTAAAAGTTTGATGGCGCTTATAAAACATTGAGGTCATTTTAGGGCTAGTAGAAAGGAAAAAAATGGGATGCCAGTCAAAAAAAAAATTACTGTTTTAGAAGACATGACAGACGATGAACAATAGACCAGCCCTACAATTCAAAGGACAAGGGATGATTTTGAAAGAAAAGGATCTTGGAAGAAAAAGTCAAGACTGCCCCGGGGGGGGGGGGGGGGGGGGGGGGGGGGGGGGAGAGGCCTCGAAGCACAGCCGTACTCGAGGCCAGTGATCGATGTGAAATGTGACCAAATAGAACCTTACTTGGGCAAGCAATACTAATACTTTGATCTCCTTGGAAAATTCATCGGTTTTGATTATCACAAAAAAATTATAAAGGACTAGGAAACATTAAAAATAGATGTAAATGTTAATTTTAAATTAATTGTAGAAACATTATTCTCTGTGTGGTCAATTTTGGCCAAATTGGCCAGGCCAATGGCTATCTCGCAGCCACGGTAAGAATCTCGTCAATGTTTGATAAATCGGTTTCGAGAATTGAGATCTATTTCAGGCACCCGGTTTCGAACAACTCTCAATCAAGATTTCCTGAGAGTAAATAAAACACTGTAAATGATCTTATTCAGCCATTGAATAGCTATAAATTTTATGCCTGTCCATTTCTGATGATGCCTATAATAGGCTCAGTATCAAAGATTAAGGTAAGTATAGACGATAATTGTTCCTTTTAAAATATTTTTATTTCCGGTGGACTGAATACACAGCTGTGTTTTCAGTCCACTGGTGGATGCATTACAAAGAGGCTGCCAAATGGCAGAGTATCTTGTGGCCAATTTCAATTTCAAAAGTGGCCAAATGAAATCTCACTTTGCCAAACACTACACATTCTTTGAGCCTCAAGAAAACTTATCGACTGGGAAAAACCATGATATTATAGAAAATTGTAATAGCATACATTGAAGAGCAATAGTTAAACATTTCTAATAGAAACATGATTCACTTTGTGCCCAATTTTCGTCAATTTGGAAACGTACTTGGCCACCTGGCAGCCCTACAGGCTATCCAGGCAGAGCCATCAACTGTATGTCACGGTAAAAGCAAAAGGCTCCATACACGCACAGATCTCATCGCGGGACGGATCGCCGAACAGGCACTGCTGGGTCGCTGTGACCCGATCCTGCGTTAATCGCAGATGATTTTTGCCTACACACGGTGAGATATCTTTTGAGGAGATCGGCGATCGGGGGCGTGGCAGTATATAAAAGTGGACAATTTTTTTTCGGATTTTAGCTGTTTTCACGTCGGATTCGTGATGAGCGTCAAATTTACAATAGGTTTGATACTAAGAACTGTGTGTTTACTCCAAAAATTAGTGAAATTAGAAATAAATTTTAATTAATAAAAATAGTGAGGCTATGTGGCCGACAGAACCGATCCCAGTTACTGTCTCTCTATTCTATCTTTCGTCTTGCGCACAATAGTGATTACTTCTCACTAAATTATATCAATTAGACTGTTGAAGGAACGGAATTGACATCATTCCACTCTTTGTTATTGTATTAAGGCAGCCGTTTTGGTAATTTGAGAGAGAGATTATTTGCGCTATATATACCGCTATATTCAATAAAGGTGCTCAAATCACTATATAAGGGTCCTTGGCCAACAGCAAAACATGTTAGACGAGACATGACTGTAAAGCGATATTACAAGTGCTGTAAACAGCGAGGTACTCATTTTAAACGTGAACAAAGTGAGAGAATGAGAGTAAAGAGCCTTTTCCAAGGACTCAATTATGCGCCACTCAGAACGGGACTCGAACCCAGTACCATCCGACCCAAAGGCGAGTGTCATATCATAAGACCACATGCATAGCCGCACAAGAAAGTGATGAGAGAATAGATACATATGTATTGTAGGAGGAGAGAACGGATGGAGTGAGTAAAATTCTTGGATGTTTATAGAAGGAATCAAATTGACGTCACTCATCTCACTGTTATTGTTTTTAGACAGCAATTTTTATGATTAGTTCTCATTAAAATATATCAGACTATAAACGTTCAAGGTTCCATGTAGATTTTTGGGCTGGAGCGTCATTTCCGGCTGGCGGACTTTGTGAGTATTTTAATTTAACACAGAGCATCAATGAATTTGGGTTAGTCAACCCGTTGTTATTGCTTTTAGACAGCCATTTTTATAATTAACTTATAACTAAATTATATCAATCCGACTATAAACATTCGAAGTTACACAGTTTTGTGTGTTAGTATGTTATACCCCGATGGAGATGTCGTGAGTATTTTTCCAACACGCATAACATCAATACATTTGCAATCAGATTTAATTTAAAAGCAACGTAGACCACGGAAATTATTCCATTTTGTGGAAAATTATTATTATTATTATTATTATTATTATTATTATTATTATTATTATTATTATTATTATTATCATTATTATTATATTATTATTATTATTATTATTATTATTATTATTATTATTATTATTATTATTATTATTATTATTATTATTATTATTATTATTATTATTATTATTATTATTATTATTATTATTATTATTATTATTATTATTATTAATTTATAAAACAAATCGACAGTGCTCACGTGAAATCCATTATAAATTTTACGGTGATCAAGAACGAAACCTGTTGTTCATCTACCTCTTCCTGACTCAAAATTTATAAAAATATTATTTTTAAAAAATATAACACAGCATTTATTTGGCGGAATATCAACTAGACGTGCTCAAAGCGCTTTACAAGGGGTCCCAAGCCAACAGAAATACTAAACATGAAGGACAAGACATGACGCCTGTCAGGCGATGTTACACATTTTTTCCCCGACAAAGACAACGAACGGCCATGTACTCATTTTACACCTGAGTACGGTGAGAAAATGTGAGTAAAGAGCCTTTTCCAAGGACTCAACTCTGCGCCACTCAGAGCGCGTCTTGAAACCTGGACCTTCCGATCCGAAAGCGAGAGTCATACCACTAGACCCCATCACAGAACAGGGAGGGGCACTGATTTGTCGACCACATAGCCTCCGATTAATTAAAATTTAAATCTAATTTCATCAATTTTTGGAGTAAAATCATAGTTCTTGGTATCAAACCTATTGTAAATTTGACGCTGATCACGAATCCGACGTCAAAAAATCGGAAATCCGAATTTTTCATACTGCCACGCCCCCTTTCGCCGATCGCCTCGAAAAATATTAAGCAAGGCGGGCTTTACGAGCGATCGACCGTCCCTCTGCTTATCAGCCAGGTATTTGGCCACACACATTGTGTTTTCACTCCGGTTTGCCTGATCGGCGATCGAACCACGATCAAAACCTTGCGTGTATGGAGCCTTTCGGGGATGGAACATTCACGCCACACGACAAACCCCTTCCCCCGCCTGCGTTTAACAATATCTTGGGCTGTCACGTCACAATCAATCAAGTATCACATCTATTGGTCGATCAGCCAATATCGTTCCATTGTGTGTGTACATTTGATTGGATGCAACCATACTTCAATTTCACTATGCAGGAGGTGCGAGTAAATTCTCTGTTATATAAATCCGTGTTTTCAAGTTTGAAATTCATTCGAAACTGTTTGCGACATAAAACTCTGTGCTATCTGGTGAGTCAAATTATTTTTCGATTTTGTTGCTCATGACAGTTACATTTCCATGTAGTATAAATACATTAAACCGAAGGAACCATATATACTATATTTTTTATTAATATATACGATACGATAATGATGATGACGATGATGATGATGATGATGATGATGATGATGATGATGATGATGATGATGATGATGATGATGATGGTGATGATAATGATATATATGTATATAATGACAGCGAGCGCATTAACCCTTTCATGACTGATTGTGCTTGTTAGGAAAGTTTTTGTTCATCAATGTCGAAAAAAGGGTTCCGGCTCAGATTTTGTCATCTCGTCTTCTATCAAATAAACATTTTTAACTGTCCAACAGTTTTCTCTATTGGTGCATCTTGCCTTTTGTCAGGGGAAACGTGGCTCAGCGGTACGGTCTTTTCTTCGTAACCACAAAGAGACCTGGCAACTATTACGAAGAATTCGTAGAAATACGAAATTTTGGCTCCATTTTCTGAACGTCATGAACATCTCTAAAAATGACAGGTTATGCCCGACTACATAATTTAAAAAAAATTACGAATCTTTAGATTTTCAAGTAGACAGTTCTGAATAAAGTGTCAATTTCGATTACCCGCTGCTCTGTGTGACCTTGAGCAAGTCACCTCGCCATAGATTATTTTGCGCGCTGTACTGCGACTGACGCTTGGGCTAGTCCATTCTTCCCTTAAAATAGACCATAAAGACAAATCTCCCCAATGGGATGAATAAAGGGAATTTTGTTTTTGATTTTTTGTTTGTTTTGATTTTGTAGAATACGCTCGGCTGAGTTTCTAGTTCCTTTTCGTCAAACATGGGGTATGCCTCTAGAATAATCGTTGAACATAGAAGAGTTTAGCCCTGGATGGTTGAGGCCATTCGGGCACCGGATTGGATATCCACTTGTCACATATCGTGCGTACCGGTCAAGTGGCTCGCTATAGGACATATCCGATAGACTACTTGTCTCAGGCAGAAGGAAGGAAGCAACGATGGCAGGAGACCGTGGAAAGTCTCAACTTTACACACTCTAGCCGCCACGGTTGGCGACTGATAAAGAAATTGGATCCGTACCCGAAATACGCGAAAGCTGCACCAGAGTGTAAGGCAGATACAATTTCAAGGAATATAAAGAACCTTAACAAATGGGTCCCTAATCAGGCTCTTGAGCAAGGCATACAGTACGATTTTTTTGGACTCGCCACCTGCGGAGGATCGGACTGGACATCTCTGTGCAGTCCTGAGAAGTGGGTGCAGCCATTAGCGAAACTTTGCTGATTGGGTCGATCGTCATAACATAGTAGTGTGAACCATAAGAGGCTGCTGCCATTAGCGATGTAAAGAACGGCAAGGCAGCAGGGATAGACGGCGTATGTCCCTACATGGAGAAGCATCTCGGCACGATCCTGGCTGGCAAAGGGATTGTCTGATGTCCTTTCAAAAGGAAAGCTCCCACACTATAGTTGCCACCTTGAAGCCAGGGCCGACAGTTACAGACCCATATCTCTTCTGAGCTGCTTGTACAAATTGTTGGAGCGAGTTCTATTAAACCGATTGGGAACATTTTTAGACGTTGTCCTGCCACCCGAGTAGGTGGGCTTCAGGGAAGGGAGGAGCACCACGGAACAGGTCATTGCCCATACAGAGCATATTGGGGCAAGGCTTGAGAGAAACCAGTAAACTGGTGCTGTATCCTCGTACACTACGGTCTGGTGGGAAGGATTAATGCTCCAACGTGCAAGGCCATAAGTGGAAACAGACCTTGAAGTTGTTCTCTTCAATTCCAGGTCGCACTGGGAGACGCTAAGAATAAAGTTAGGAATTTGAAGAATGGGATCCCTTCAGTGTTCGGTTCCAGCGCCAATGTTGTATAATTTTATGTACATTAGCCACATGCCGAACATTTTCTTCTTGTGCTGGGATATGCGGACGACTGGGCTCTCGTTAATCAAGGAAAATGTGGACCCCTCTCGAGAGCGTACTCAGCGAGGACGTCAATAGACTCGAATCCTACTTCGACAAGTGATACCTGAAGCTGAACACTTCAAAACAGTGGCCATTGCATTTCAACTTTGCAGTGGCTAGAACACTATTAAACTGAATGTCCTCGTCGGGAACCAGCTACTCCCATATGAGCCGCATCCGAAATACTTAGGGGTGACCCTGGACCACAGCCTTATCTATCGGGTGTATCTCCAAGGGGTTGCCGGAAGACAGAGAAACGCAAGTCTTCAGAGGAAGCTAGCGGGATCAACTTGGGGTGCTAACCAAGCACTCCTGAGGACGTCCGCCTTGGCACTATGATATTCCGCATAGTATTGCACTCCAGTCTGTGGTAGAAGCAGGAATGTTGAGAAGGTAGATGTTAAACTTCGCAGGTCGATGCCCATAGTGTCCGGAGGGAGACGATTACATGGAGCTGGCTTAATACGAGCATCAAAGAGATAGGGAATGGGTATCTCCCTCTCAAACGAATAATGGACGGTGCCCCCGTTTCGAGCCGAAATAAGTCCCGGCAAATCTTGTACGCAGATTCCCTAACTTCGGACAGAGATGCATATACGAGAATGAAGTCGGTTTTGGAAGAATTCAATCGTCTCGAGGGGGTGGGGACATACACTCCTCGAAACTAGGTTAGAAGTTGCCAGGCTTCTCCACCAGTAAAAGGAGACATCGGGTGGTACGGAATCGACTTCGGTCGAGAACCTGTTAACGGCAAACTCGCTTAACGAGTAGGGACTTTCCACCTGTCCAACATATACCTGATGTAGGAACAAACCTGAAACCGCAGAGCATCTAGTTGAACTGTGTGTTGTGACGAAGTATCCGGGCCGGTTTTCGACGGTGCGGTAAATAATTTGGGGATTGGGTCGATCGTCATAACATAGTAGTGTGAGCACCAACAGAAACTGCTGCCTTTACTGCGATTTCTATAACATTTCTTTGTGGTCGATTGATAACTCTAACAAATTTGGTTTTAACGAAAAATTCACCCGAAACAAACTGTTTACAAAAAGAATATAATATGTCTTCCATATCAACAAGAAAGGTCCAACAGATTCATATATTAGTTCATCAGAATGGCGATGTCCTAATGTCCTGAATAGCAATTCTGGAATACATTCTATTTATGTTGGTTACGAGCCTTCCAAGCATTTGAATACAATAGTTGAATCGTTATATTTAATGCGCTGTTCCACTGGCAGCCAATGCAGTAGTCGTACTCATTCGTGAGCTGCAGTTTTCCTGTCTTTCTGCAGTTCAACGAGAGATGCCATGTTCTGTACTTTCTAGAGTTTGTTTGTTTAATTATTTGTGAGACCAGCAAACAGTTCGTCACAATAATTCATTTTCGGGGACATCAAAGATGTTACCAATTTGTTGCAGGTTTCCCTGTTAATAAATGGTTTGATTGTTCTGATGTTTCTTAGAATGCAGATATCACTTGCTCTCACATTGTTAGTATGTGTGTTCATAGACAGATCACTCTCCAAGGCGATGCCGAGATGATGTTGTGAGATGTAATTTATCATTATCATTTATTGTCAATGCCAGTGTAGATGGGTGTTTTATTATTGTAACTAGCAATGAATAAGGTTTCGGTCTCATCGCCATTTAATTTTAATCTTTTCTCAGACACCAATCTCATCACATTGATGATGCATTGTTTCTAATAAGTTATCTCTGAAATAATATCGCATTGCAAACACATGCTATACATCTGGGTATCATCGGCGTACGCATGGTAAGCGAGGGAAAACTGCTCTATATAATTCTCGCAACAGGGAAAGTGTAAAGTGGGAAAAGGGACTGGAACTAAAACGGATCTCTGAGGTACACCAAAATAAAGACAACGGTCTCACGAAATTTCCTTCTTTATTAAAACTGATCGAGTTCTTTGAGTAAGATTTGATGCAGTGCCCGATATGCCGAAAGAAACTTGTAGTCTTTGAAGTAGTATGGCATGGTCGATGGTGTCAAAGGCCGCCGAAAGATCGAGAAGACTAAGGATGGTGGTTTGTCCTTGATCATTAACATGCACCAAGTCATTTGTTATTCAAATAAAAGCAGTTTATGTGCTATGATATTGCCGGTAGGTTATTATGTTTCATGTGACATGAAAGTTGTTTTAGAACAGTGT
Source organism: Berghia stephanieae (assembly GCF_034508935.2). Taxonomy (NCBI): domain Eukaryota; kingdom Metazoa; phylum Mollusca; class Gastropoda; order Nudibranchia; family Aeolidiidae; genus Berghia; species Berghia stephanieae. The sequence continues at coordinate 80,032,184 of NC_088363.1, forward strand.
TTTCCAGAATTTTGTAAATGATAACAAAACAGGCCTAAAGATTTTAGAATGTAATACTTTCTTCAACAATGTACCATCAATGCTTTCTTGAAGCTTTCTGGAAGAACTCCCATCCTTAATGCTTGATGAAATCAATTCAGTGATGTAGGGTGAGAGTTCATCTTTATACTCCTTCCTGATTTGCTCGGACTAGAGAGAATCGTTTTCTTTTGTTATTTATTTAAATTTCATTGGAAGATATTAAAGGTTAACAGCGAAAAAAGGTATATTCTGCTTCTGTTTCGTCTGGTTCAATTTTGCTTCGTATTGATGTTATTATATACACATGAATTACTCTGCAAAGCGGTCCACGAGTTCCTGGTCGTCAGTGTGGTGTGGCAGGCTTGTTTTGAGCTCTAGGCCAAGAAGCTTATTTGAGATTTTCTAAACCTCATTTGCAGTTTTTTATGTTATCAACCTTTTTCGAGATAGTAGACACGCTTTGCATTTATTGTCACGTCTATGAGTCTTTGTTTGAATGAAATGCACATTTCCTTATCAATCGTCAGTCCAAATTTATTTTCCATTTCTTCTCCGCCGATCTTTTTTCTTCCTTTGTACTGTTTACCTCCAAATTGTACGATGACGATTCTTTTCTGACGTTTATAGTTCTTATTGTGAGAGGAGCGTTCTTATCTATTACAATAACTGCTTTGTCGAGATTGTCAGCAGTCACATCTTTCTACCAGTGTGTAGTTAAAGGGCTAATCTTTAAATAATCCTATGTCGAGTTTTGTCAAATCTCTTGAAACAACTCATGCTGTTTGTCTCTCTGTGATTTAGTGTCCCTCCTCTGATGTCAATAGATATTACATGATGGTCTGTAATTCAAAGATCATGTACATTGATAAGAGATGACACTTATAGTTTAGGGTGAAAACCAGTAAATTTTTATATCGATATGAAGGTTGACCTATATCTGCACACCCGAATTAGCATAACGGTGGTCGACAGATCAAACATCTGAAGTCCCGATTTTCATGATCTGTTGATAAAAACTATAAACAGAGTCTGATCCGCTCAAATTTAAATTGAACATGATCCGAAAAGTTCGTATGTAAACTTAAGAGATTTGATCCACCGATAAAAAAATCGGGACTTCAGAGATTTGATCCGTCAACCATCGATAATTTCACATCTGGTAAGGTACCGCAAGGAATATTGTACCATTCAACTCACAAAACTGTGAGAGAAAACTATGTGAAATTACTAAAAGTGAATAAATTGATACTAAACACTGAACATTTCGGGTTCAAAAGTAAATGGTCGCTTGATGAGTCACCGATCGATTTTGCGTTGCCAAATGAAAATATGGAAACGCAAGCACAAATTTAAACACCTTCAGCGACCGTCGTTACAAAAGCCACGGCACAATGTATCGAGTCTGAGCATTAAAAAAAAAAAAACAAAGATTTTGTTATTCCAAAATAGATAAAGATCTAGAACGAAATAAAAGAGATATATTTTAAAAGAAAAAAAAAACAACTAAGTAATGAAATAGATAATTATTTCTTTTATATCGAGGCCAAACCCAGATCGTTTTATTCATGTGGTGTCGGCTACGCAAACCAGGTAAGACTTAAGGCATAATATCCTAAGGCTAATGTGGCTCAGCGGTATAGCTTTTGCTTTGTACCAGAAAGGTAACGAGTTCGATTACCCGCCGCGTTGTGTGGCCTAGAGCAAGGCACTACGCGCTGAATCTCTTTGCGGCTCTTCACTGCAGTTGATACCTGGGTTATTCCAATCTTCCCGTGTGTTGATCCTACATATTTCCCATTGAGGACGAATGAATGAAATTTTAATATAATTCATTTTGTATTTTTAGATACCAACTAAATTCTATGTAATTTTTGGAGGGTATTTTTTAGATGGGTGAGAATGTAACTTTACCTTTGTCTTACTCCAATAGCCTCACTATATATTGTTGAAATACACACAAGCATCAAATTCAGTTGTTTTGTGTTTGAAGCTAAAATACGAGATTTGTGACATGTGTGATGAGAAAAATAAGTTATGGAGAAGTGTCAGGTGTAAACAGAGAATAAAAACATTGAAGTGTCAGAGAGCCAAATTCCGGATCCAATTGACAATGGCTCGATTGCACTGGGGTCGCTGATTCTCTCTCTCTCTCTCTCTCTCTCTCTCTCTCTCTCTCTCTCTCTCTCTCTCTCTCTCACTCTCACTCTGTGTGTGTGTGTGTCTCTCTGTCTCTTCTCTGTCTGTCTGTCTCTCTCTCTCTCTCTCTCTCTCTCTCTCTCTATATATATATATATATATATATATATATATATATATATATATATATATATATATATATCAGCCATCAGGAGTACCGACGACGCAATTGGATCACGAGTTTTGCTCTTTTACGCCATGATAATTTTATTCTCTGTTTTCATCTCGCTATTTTTCATCCTCTATAATTCGCATCAATATTATAAATCTGTTTAAGTTTTATGTTATTTTAGCAAATTATTCAATTTAACTTCTCTCTATTTACTACAACCAAATAACATGTTAGAATTGAATTTATAGCCTTAGTCGGTATTGATATTGCCTATAAAAAATCCTATGTTGTTTACCTTCTAAATCTCCTCTTTTATTATTACAATGCAATAAACTAATGTTAAAATGGACATTAGATTTATATTATATCCTTATTAGTTAACGATGTAAAAAATTCTAAATTACGATTATTTTAATAATGACCCATATATATATTATATATATGTATATATATATATATATATAATATATATATATATATATATATATATATATATATATATATATATATATTCCAAATTCAGCATTTGATAAGTTGCAGTTAAAAGTTCTATTAATATATAATACCAGTTTGGGACGATAGTTCACAAATAAAAGTACTCAGACAGAAAGAAGGATCTAGACCGGATGTGTAAAGTTCAAATACGTGCACGTCGAACTAGACGAGATCGTAATGACCCAGTGAATCATTCATTTTAGAGGAAATCCCCAGACAGACAATTCCCTTCCGTGTTTGTTTAATAATATACATTGATATGCGGCTCTGTGGTCTTTTGGTATGGCACTCGCATTCGGATTATAAGGTCCGAGCTTCGCTCGGTGCATAATTGACTCCTTGGAAAATGCTCTTTACTCACATTCTCTCACCGTGTCCAGGTGCAAAATGGGTTTAATTGGACATTAACAGCGTTGTCTCTGTCCGAAAAAATTGTAATATCGCCTAATTCGCGTCAAACCATGTCCTACATCTAAATGTTGCTATTGGCCTGGGACCTATTGTAAAGTGATTTGAGCATGTTTATTGGATATTGCGTTATATAAAACCTCGTTTTGAGGGGCTTTTTTTAAAACATTTGTTTTATTTTCATATTTCTTCTCGCAGAATAGCTAGAATAAACATTGAATGATGTATTGTACTTGAACAAAAACAAGGAAGTGTTTTCCAAAAGTGGAAAAGCTGACATTTTGCTTTTGTTAATTAACATTCGTTATAAAAACACAACTCATGTTATATTTATATCCGCCTTTCAACCGTCAGTAAGTAACGTGTGCATTAGCTTTCTTTCGCTTTATATAAAGAGGATATCGAAATGACAGATTCAGATTAATTTGCCCACAATTGTGCCACGATTGTGACAATCGCTAAGTATGAATCACGAGTGAAACAGTAATATTAATTCTGCATATATTATATTGATAATAATAAGATAATATTATTATACTATTTCTGTCGTGGCATCAAGTGCTACACTAATACAAATCGCCGGTTTATATTTTGACTGGAAAACTTCATTTATCGACCGGTTGAAATAACCCACAATCTATCCTTTGAGTTTAAGTGTTGAAGAATTTCGAATTCTCGAGTTTAAGAATTTTGGATAAATCAATTTTGGTGACCTTTTCGTATTCAATCAGTCGAGTTTTCATTCATGCCAAGTTTTCTGGTCAATTTTTTTTTTTAAAAAGGCGTTCTGTCGAGATTTGTTTGAATAAACTTTTGCTTGTAGATAGGCTGTTATATAACCGTTGGATTTATAAAGACAGATTCCAGTTTTCCCATCACGTGTGCCATTCTCCTGGAGTCCCATCACGACATACCGTAGCTAGAAGAAATCGGAGAGCCATCATGTCGTCAGCTTTACACTTCGTTGTTTTGTTCTCGTGTTCTTTCCTCGCTCTGTCCAACGCAGGTAAGATTAGTTGGAGAGAAAGTTAAAGGGAGTAAAAGTGACTCACAAATAAGGTAACAACACAAAACAAAAGGCCGTTCGTTTTGTGTTGTTCCCTTATTTATTTATGAGTCAAATTTATTCCCATTATCTTTCTCTCCATTTCATTGACTCATTTAGGTACCTCTAGCTTTTGGTGAGATGAATTGCATTTTGTGTATCCGACGTGATCAATTTATTTTTTTGAAAGAATTACCATCTATAACCAGTAGACTGCCGTGCTCTAGAAAACAAGTCTTGTAAAATTTGGCCAGAAAACTTGTCCTTCAAATACCAATCTATTTAAACGACCCTCATTTTTGGCGAAGTGTTAAAAAAATTGAGCTTTTATTTATAGCGCAATATCCACTGAATGTACTCAAAGCGCTTTACAAGGGGTCCCTGACCAACAGCAACACGTAACAAGTAGAACGGGACATGACGCCTCTCAGGTGATACATTTTTTTCCCGGACAGAGACAACGCTGTTAACGGCCAGGTACCTACTCTTTTTACATCTGAGTACGGTGAGAGGATGTGAGTAAAGAGCCTTTTGTTGTTGGCCAGGGACCCCTTGTATAGCGCTTTGAGCACGTTTAGTGGATATTGCGCTATATAAAAGCTCAATTTATTTGTTTAGCCAATAGCAACACTTAACATGTAGGACGAGAAATGACGCATGTTAGTGTTAGGCGATATCACATTTTTTCCCCGACTTTTTTTTTTAACACCTGAATGCGACGAGAGAATGTGAGTAAGGAACCTTTTCCAGAGACTCAACTATGCGCCACTCAGAGCGGGACTCGAACCCTGGACCTTCTGGTCCGAAGGCGAGTGTCGTCATACCACAAGACTAGTGATGAGGTAAAAAGGTACTCGCATCGATGTTAGTGATGATGATTAGGGGACAGCGTGGCTCAGCGGTACGGTCATTACTTCGCATCCAAAAGGTACCGAGTTCGACTATCCGCCCCGTTGTGTGGCCTTGAGGAAGTTACCTCGCCCTAGATCACTTTGCGGCGCTGCACTGCACCTGACGCCTGTCTGGGTTATTCCAGTCATCCCTCGGGATAGACCCTAAAGACAAATTTCAATCTTTGGGATGAATAAAGAGAGTATTTAAATTTTAAAAAAGTATGATGGTGATGTCAAGAGGATCATGCCTCTGTAGCCCATCTCCTATACGCCAGCTCCACCCTCTCCCTTTAAAAAAATACGATTACTTTGTTGTTGTTGTTGTTGTTGTTGTTGTGTTTTTTAAAATCCTATTTCCCCGACATATAACTATATGCAGGTCTGACATTCAAACATCCTTATGGGCCTAGTTTAACAATGTTGTAATGGATATTATATTGCGTATTTTTTTTAGATTTCTATTACGACAACGAGCCCATAAGGAATTGGGTTATCAGAGTCCCAAATAAGTGCACGTTGCATTTCTCCTTCCCCATTGGTAGAGGGTAAAGTTCATTTAATGCACTTGTCATAACAATTAAAAGGGTATTAAGAATTTTTAAAATCCCGTTTCACTTTAGGAAATGAAAAATAACTGGCACGGAATGATTCTTCCCTCGGAGGATGGGGGGGGGGGGGGGGGGGGGGGGGGGGGGGGGGGAGTGACCGAGTGGTTAAAGCAGTGCACTGTGATCCGGATGGTCCCGGGTTCGGTGCCCGCTTCAGGCACTTTCGTTTTTTTCCTTGAGCAAGATTATTAACCCCCCAACATGGGTGATTCCTGTTGACATCGGACATCCTGTTTGATGGATTATCTATATTCCTTCATGGAATGCCTAGACGACGAGATCTTACTCTTACGGTGCCGTTGTGAAAGGGCGTAATTTTATTTCTTTTTTTTTTCTTCTCCAGCGAGAACATGCCATGGAAACATCCAGAACCTTCATCCATCTGGACAACGCAACGGAGGTTGGTGCCACAATAAATTCATATTAATACAAGTTCAAGTTCAAATGTTTGTTATAGGCTATACTTACCAATATTTTCATTATTATTGACAACAACAAAAGAAACAAGAAAAAAAACTAGAGCGTTTATATAGCGCAATATCCACTAAATGTGCCCAAAGCGCTTTACAAAGGGTAGAGAGAGACAGAACGCCTATTAGGCGATATTAGAATTTTTTTTATTCCGACAGAGACAACGCTGTTGACGGCCCAGCTAGGTACTCCTTTTTACACCTGTTTACGGTGAGATAATGTGAGTAAAGAGTCTTTTCCAAGGACTCAACTATACGCCGAGCGAGGTTCGACCCCAGGACCGTACGGGGCGATAATGCTACTTTTAGACAAAAAAAAAAAAAAAAAAAAAGAAAAGAAAAAAAAAAAAAAAGCGGAAGTAAATCTTCTCAATGACTTATATTTTGAATTGGTCCAAACTACATTATTTCCTTTCCCATTTCCCTTGTGGGACAGTGTGTGTGTGTGTGTGTGTGTGTGTGTGTGTGTGTGTGTGTGTGTGTTGTATTGAAAAGGCGAGAGGGGGGGGGGGGTTGTGCATCACCATCATTATACTAAACTAAAAATGAAATATAAGGAATTTCTAACCCCAGGTGTAGCAGCCTCTCACCGAGATGTCGCCAATGACAACCCGACGACCCGGGCGACACGAACGCGGTATTATTTGGCTAGATCCCTCTCTCACCCACCCACCACCGCCGCGAAAAATTTTCATTCTCTATTGTCTTCTGGCACTTTTCTATTCACTTCATATCTTGTTGTTACCAACATAAGTGCCTGCTCCACTCACTTTTCTGAATTAAAAATTCACCCCATACACCGGAGCATACTCAATGTCTCAATCGTTTCTATGTTATATGTTTGTGTTGAGAATATTGGCTATTAAGCTTAACTGCTGGTCAAAATTATTCGCGATGGTAGTGTACGAACGAATCGGCGGTCTCAAGAAGTGGGTGAGAGAGGGATCTAGTAATGACTTTGAGTTTGAAACGAATATTTTTGTGTTCGTTGATAGCTCACACGGTAGAGCCACGCTCTCACCTGCCAGGCGGAGTTGTCGTACCAATAAGGTCGCAGGTTCAAACCCCACCACCGCCGCGAAAAATTTTCATTCTCTATTGTCTTCTGGCACTTTTCTATTCACTTCATATCTTGTTGTTACCAACATAAGTGCCTGCTCCACTCACTTTTCTGAATTAAAAATTCACCCCATACACCGGAGCATACTCAATGTCTCAATCGTTTCTATGTTATATGTTTGTGTTGAGAATATTGGCTATTAAGCTTAACTGCTGGTCAAAATTATTCGCGATGGTAGTGTACGAACGAATCGGCGGTCTCAAGAAGTGGGTGAGAGAGGGATCTAGTAATGACTTTGAGTTTGAAACGAATATTTTTGTGTTCGTTGATAGCTCACACGGTAGAGCCACGCTCTCACCTGCCAGGCGGAGTTGTCGTACCAATAAGGTCGCAGGTTCAAACCCCACCACCGCCGCGAAAAATTTTCATTCTCTATTGTCTTCTGGCACTTTTCTATTCACTTCATATCTTGTTGTTACCAACATAAGTGCCTGCTCCACTCACTTTTCTGAATTAAAAATTCACCCCATACACCGGAGCATACTCAATGTCTCAATCGTTTCTATGTTATATGTTTGTGTTGAGAATATTGGCTATTAAGCTTAACTGCTGGTCAAAATTATTCGCGATGGTAGTGTACGAACGAATCGGCGGTCTCAAGAAGTGGGTGAGAGAGGGATCTAGTAATGACTTTGAGTTTGAAACGAATATTTTTGTGTTCGTTGATAGCTCACACGGTAGAGCCACGCTCTCACCTGCCAGGCGGAGTTGTCGTACCAATAAGGTCGCAGGTTCAAACCCCACCACCGCCGCGAAAAATTTTCATTCTCTATTGTCTTCTGGCACTTTTCTATTCACTTCATATCTTGTTGTTACCAACATAAGTGCCTGCTCCACTCACTTTTCTGAATTAAAAATTTTCATTTATTCCATCATTATGTTTCAAAATGATATAAAGATTTCCAACAACAAAGCTCAAAAACATTTTTGATAGGACACCACCCAGACTTTCTGGATTTCACTTCCATTATGAGACAAGGTATTTTCGTGGGAGCTACCCTTCAAAAAGTACCTTAAAACACATCTTATAGATTCTTCTTTGACAATTTTATGAATAGAACTGAAGGCTGGTTAACCAAAACTCGTTTAATTAGTTGACTTTTCTACTTTTCTACTTTTTTGAAATTTTCCACCCATGAGATAAATTAAAATGTCAACTTTATTAATTGTCACAAGAATTCTCTCGATTTGTGTGAATTTGAAGTTTAAATATGATATAATTATAGACCAAGTGACAAGTTTTAAGGGAAATAATCCTCCATATCTCAAAATGGGTAAAAATATAGTTAGGAAGTTTAGGAAAACCCATAGAATTAAACGAATTGGGTAAATTCCTTGGGAGAACCACACTTCAACTATAAAACATAGCCTATTATTACTGATTTTGGTATGTGTTAAGTACATGATTTCCTCTCTTGTCAATGTTGGTTTCTGCGGGATTGGCGCAAGCTATAACAAAATTATTATTATTATTATTATTATTATTATTATTATTATTATTATTATTATTATTATTATTATTATTATTATTATTATTATTATTATTATTATTATTATTATTATTATTATTATTATTATTATTATTATTTGCTGGAGTGGCACGAGTATACTGCGGCTAATATGGTCTAGTGGTGTGACACTCACTTTCGGATCGGAAGGTCCTGGGTTTGAGCCTCGCTCGGCGCATAGTTGAGTCCTTGGAAAAGGGTCTTTACTCACATTATCTCACCCTACTCAGGTGTAAAATGAGTACCTGGCCGTTAACAGCGTTGTCTCTATCCGAAAAGTTGTAATATCGCCTAACAGGCGTCATGTCCTGTCCTAAATGTTAAGTGTTGCTGTTGACCAGGGACCCTTTGTAAAGCGCTTTGAAGAAGAAGAAGAAGAAGAAAGAAGAAGAAGAAAGAGAAAGTAGTAGTAGTAGTAGTAGTAGTAGTAGTAGTAGTAGTAGTAGTAGTAGTAGTAGTAGTAGTAGTAGTAGTAGTAGCAGTAGCAGTAGTAGTAGTAGAAGTAGTAGTAGTAGCAAGTAGTAGTTTAGGAAGGAGAAGGAGTAGGAGGAATAGTAAGATAAGGAGACGGAGGGGTGATGAAAATTAATAAAACAACAACAACAACAACAACAGCAAAACACCAGCGCGACCACCACCAACAACAAGGCGAGGGAGGAGGCAGACGATGACAATGATAATCCTTGTCAATTGTCTACATAGGCCTTTGTATTCAGTCGCCAATCGAACGACACTCTGACATATTCTACGCCAAAGCTTCCTTAGTTACAGAAGACTTCCTCTCGCTAATTCGACCAAAACAAGAACTTCATGATTGAACGAGTTGCCGGTTTCTAGTTGTAGTTTTTGTGTAGGTTTGTATTATATTTCTTTAAAAATGTTGTGACTTCGTTCGTCACATGAGAACAGTGCTTCAATCTATATAAAGTTGCCAATTAACATAAGGAATCGTTCCTCGACGCCAAGTTGTCAGCAGAGACTTCATTCAAGTCAACAGTCAACAGTCACTGTTGTTATTCAATAACTTACTGTTATCTACTGTTACTGTTACGTTACAGTTTTACAGTACAGAGTAAGTGTGTTTGACATCACAATACTCAACACCATCTCACTCTCATCTTGACTCTATTCTACATACTTAACTCGGGCTTGGATCAAGGGTGCAATTACAGCATTATTATATAGTCTGCAGAGCTTTCGACACACTCACCGTGGGCAAAGAACTTCTAACAGCAACTTTTATTGTGAGATATTGTAGACCAGTATTATTATTTGAAATTGAAAGCCTGAACTGTCATCCCTAGCCATAAAATAGAAGTGCGTGTCAATAATCACAGATCGTTATTCACAGGGAGGCCTTCCGAAAGCTCCTGGTCCTAGTGCCAAGGGAAATAAGCCAAATATTCCCTGAACTAATCCTAAGAAAAAATACAACCTAGTGTAATAGAGTCAGACAACCAGGTAGTTGATGCCGGCGAGTGTGATACTGATGGAGACAACCGGGTAGTTGATGCCGGCTAGTGTGATAGAGACAACCGGGTAGTAGATGCCGGCGAGTGGTAGTAGTAGTCTTGGCAGAGTGTAGAGGCCGTGGGAGTGGATGGATTCGGTCCCGGAGTCGACTTAAGAGTTCCAGACTGTAACTGCGGCGGTGGTGCTCAAGTGAGGAAGATAGATCGAGACAATGAAGTGACAGTTTTGTACTACTGTTAGTGATAGTAGCATGACTTCATGTGTCAGAAGTAGAAGTAGGGAGTTGATTTCATGAGCGAAGAGCACACACCACAGTCAAGTCCGGAGACACCATAGTCTACCCGAGTCCTAGCCCATCCACTCCAGGGTAGTGGAGGCGATCAAACAACAAAGGCCAGGATGTATAATGATGAAGTCTTTATTCAGGAACAATGGAACAGATCATTCTTTTGTATCGTATTCTATAGGCGTGTAGCAATGAATGGATCAATGAATGAATGAAAAGAATCAATGGCAGAGTAATCACATAATATTAGCTATAGCAGTTAAAAATAGGTTTAGCGCGGACGTCAGGGAAAGCACCTACGTCACTGGTCCAGGTAAAGTGATGCGTAGACTGAAGTGAGTAAACTCGATCGAGTTGTGTGCATCTTCATGATTTAAACAAGTTAATGCAAATAACATGGGACATGTATGAAGGAACGAATAAGTCTAAACTAAAGAGTTATGCTACAAAATCAATCATGGTGAATTGCAGTGTTAAAAAGTAAATGTTTAGCTCGTAATTAGTAATCAAAGGCGTTAACGTTATGGCTGTATGAAATATTTAAGTAGCCATTATTAAGTATACAGAAGAACAAAGTAGATTTAGATGACTCAAGGTAGGTGGCTAGAAAGCTATGATTTGCCAGAATTAGTGATATAAATGTGTAAATGATCATAGTTGTTAAAATGAAGTTATAACGATGTGAAGTGGTGAAAGAAAGCACACAAAAATATAGTATCAGGCCAGAAGTCACACCCAGCCGAAGATAAAAATAGTACTACATCGAGAGACTACCTGTGTAAGGGCTTAACACACAACACACAGTGTACTATTGGTCATAGTAACACACACGAGTAAAGGAATGTTGATATCAACCACAGAGGCACACAGTCTTGCATTACTTGCATACAATTAATTAAATAGTGATGGTAACGACAAGTAGTAAAGAGTAATAGAGTACAAAATCAAATAACATTAGATAGAATGGTCATTCTATTACACTAGTGCCTTTAACTTTAACTAACCCTAATTTGAAAAACAAACACCCTATCACCTTTACTAAGACTTATAACTAACCCTAATAGAAAAACATTATCCGACCTCGAGCTAACCTTAATAGAGAAAAAAACTCAACAACAGGCCTAGGACTGCTTTGCACTACCTTTCAATACTTCACAAATCAAAATGGCGGCCGAGAATCAAAACAATGGTCAAATTAGTACATTTTAAACTTTCACAAATCTATCAATGTTTGTTCTAGAGTTTTTTAAATGCTTCTATATGGTGACAAATTGAATAAATAAACACATGACAAAAGATCCACGGTGAAAATACAAATTGAAAGAAATGCTAGCGCTTGGTGGAGGTTTTGGAAGGTCTCAGAGATAAAAGTGCTGGCGGTGTATACCAAAGAAATAAAGTAAATGTGTAAAAATCCAAATGATCTTTTTCTAAACAAAAAAAAAGTAAACAATGCTGAGAAGATGTCATATCCAGTATTTTTTTTCATACCAAATGGCACCAATAAAATGTAGGTTTTTGGCATTTGGGAGTGTATACGTCAAACTGGCATTTCCACATATTTTTTTTTCCAATCAGTAAGAAAATCATCAATCAGCAATGATAGGTCTATATTCACCCACATAATTCATTACCTACTTGCTAACTTTATTGGTCATCTTTAGTGTCTATAATTTATTCATTCTACGTAGTGTGTTTATGCACCTCCGCTGATGGTGTATCTTAACGGATCGTTTTTATACACCTCCGTCACGCATGCGCATCCCACCCAATGTCATCAGCGATATTGTGTTTCTGTATTTGGACATGGCGAAAGTTATATTGTGACATCTGTAGGATGTTTTTGTTAATAAATTTATATAATAATAATAATAATTTTAAAAATCGAAATATACAAACCAGAAAATAGAAGTTGCATTGAAGGTAAAATAATGTTTTAGAAAGACCTTATTAAATGTGATGAACAGTCAGATGGCTCCGTAGCACAGTGAACAAGCTGTCAGCCTCTAACCTAGAAAGTACTGGGTTCAATTCCCACTGCAGACATATTTCATATTTTTATTTTTTTTAAAGTTTACTTTATTGAGAAAGACATCATTGTTTTTTTTGTTTTTTTTTTAAATTTTATTTTTGATTTTTCAAAAACTTTTTATCATGTTTTTAAAAAACTTCGATTTTAATTTTCTAAAATTATTCATTTATTTGAGATGAGTATTTGTGTGCCATGTTTTTCTTTACATTTGATTTTTAAAATTATTGTTATTATTCTTTCATTTATTATTATTGTATAAACGTACATCGGTTATCACTAAGCAGCGTGCTTAATTACAATCTAAAACTATTTAAACCTCATGGACGTATGTAGCAAGATTTTCATTAATTTACCACCACTGCCAACGGAAGTGCATAAAAACGTTGCGTTTTTGTACACCTCCAATGGAGGTGCATAAAAACGCCACCTTCATTCTAACCACTATTTCGGGGAATTTAATGGTATTTTAGGGTTGGATTATTATATAATAAAATGAATGTTGTATTGACTGTCTCCTCTCTGGACAGCTAACTGTTTATTTCTTTTCATGTTTTCATCATATTAAATATATACTAGATCCAACAACATACCCAAATCAGAAATGAAAATAACAATCAAAACAATGGAGCAAAATTTCTACTCTAAATAATTGGTGGAAAATTATCCACTTAACACATTTAACACATGAATATGCCAGTAAAGACTCTCTTCTATTAGCTCAATTTTGCACCACCCACAGCAAAAACTCAAACTTTAGACCTACAGATTACAAGCTGAGTGTCAATCTCTAGACCACAAAGCTTTCCAATCATAAATGGTTAAAACTTTTATTTTATTGCAGATCACCATGTCAGGTACTAGTCAAGATAAAGATCAAGGAGCTGCTGCTGCTGGGCCATCGGAGGGACAAGGTCTGTTGTATGAATTTACATCACTTTGAAATTCTAATTTTATTGCAGTTGACAAAAATCATTGCGACTCAGAGTGTGGGATTAATGGATAAGATCAATTGATTTACATTTTTATAAAAACATTGCTGAAATCTGCTTAAAGATTTTTTCCCCTTTCTTTTAACCTCTGACATCTTGCCCCCCCCCCCCCCCCCCCCCCCCCCTCCTAATAGAGATGAGTAGCTGGTTCTGTTATGTCTTGTGGAGTGCATATGTAGGAATAGACCAGTGACTGTGTCAAACCAAAAGATTAACAACTCTTACTGTCCTTTTGATATTACAGAAACTGGCTGTTGGCTTTGAAGAAAGACAACATTACTAGTTTAGACTTGAGCTTGAGCTTTTGTATAGCGCAATATCCACTAAACGTGCTCAAACCACTTTACAAGGGGTCCCTGGCCAACAGCAACACACATTAACATGTAGGATGAGACATGGCGCCTGTTAGGTGATATCACAATTTTTTTCGGACAGGGACACCGCTGTACTGTTAATGGCCAGGTACTCATTTCACAGCTGAGTACAGTGAGAGAATGTGAGTAAAGGACTCAACTATGCGCCGAGTGAGGCTCAAACGCAGACCTTCCGATCGGAAAGCGAGTGTCATACCACAAGACCACATAGCATTGCTTCTAAAATTGAATTGGCCTTTGTTTTTAAAAGGCATCATTTATTACCAATCTGGTTAACTCACTCAACCCTAACACCGACTACATCCGTACTTTACCCGGGTTACTTTTACCCCATGCCTATTAATTACATTTTTTAAAGACAAATTTTAGGTGTACTAATGGTCTTAAATTTTACATGTTAATGATAGTTGAATAAAAATATCTATGCACATGCTCATTTTTTCATACATTTTTTCTAATTTTGAAAAGTAGCAAAAATCTCTAGGATTGAGTGAGTTAAGACTGATTTCTATATTTAAATGCCTACAATGATTAGCCTTATTTGATGATTGATCTTCCTTGTACATCTGGTAAAAGAGTTCAATTGAATGATGAAGTATTTAGTTATTTAGTCTGATGTCGCTTTGGAACTTGGACGATGTGTACATATTATGTAGGTCTGACATCTGAGCGCTATATCTTATGTCATTTTTTTTTAGATTTCCATCACAGCAGTGAGAGTCTGTGATGAATTGGGTTATCAGACCTTCAAATAATTGCACCTTGAACTTGGACCATCTTCTTCTCATTTCCTGTCGATTTCTTTGAAATCTCGTTAAGTATATATTTCATCATACGGCTATGTGGTCTATTTGTATGACACTCGCTTTTGGATCGGAATGTCCTGGGTTCGAGCCTCGCTAGGTGCATAGTTCTGTCCTTGGAGAAGGCTCTTTACTCACATTCTGTCACCGTACTCAGGTGTAAAATGAATACCAGGCCATAAACAGCGTTGTCTCTGTCTGAAAAAATTGTAATATCGCCTAACAGGCATCGTGTCTCATCCTAAATGTTAATGTTGCTGTTGACCTGAGACCCCTTGTAAAGTGCTTTGAGCATTTTTTAGTGGATATTGAGCTATATGAAAGCTTAATTTAAGCTCAATTTAATTTCCTCATGGACGTTTAAGCCATTCAGGCTGACACGTTCTGTGTCGGGCGATTAAGTAGTCCTTCAGAGACATCAGCCTACGGAGCCTAAGTTTATCCCAGTTTCTATAGCGTGAAACGGACAATAGCAATTGCTTACTACCCTTTTGATAGGATGCAAGTCTATAGCAAAGCCCTATCCGCCAGATCTAACAGACAAAGTTACCCAATTATTGATGAGTGGACAGAGAGGTCAGAAAAAGTTCTCGACTTCACTCAGGATTGATCTCAGTCCCTTTTCAAGTGAGTGCTCTACCAACTGAACTATCAGGCCTCCCCCCCTTCCATCTTTAGCGAGTAGCATTTTAATAAAAGCAGGTTTGTGTATGATAAGAGCCCTGGATTACCCCATCCTTTATGTTCAGGATAGAACGCTAGTCTATTGCAAAGTACTTTCTGCCAGATCTAACATCCAGCTTCCCAATCACTAAGCTGTGTTGCAATCTATTAAATGAATAGATTTTAAAATTCTCCCTATCCATCCATATGAAGAAAATTCTCTTAGGGGTTTCAATTTAAATGAATATTGAAATAACTGAAGTGTCTACTATATGTGAGGCTGGCTGAGCATGAGAAAACCCGGGAAGATGCAGCAAGCTTCGATTTGATATATGAGCCAAAATCGAAGATAAAGTTTTCCCATACCAACAAATTTTATTCAGAAAAAAAGTCATAACTTGGGTTCTAATACTAATAGTAGACATACAAAGAAAATTTAATGTGGTAAATGGTCAGAAAGATGTGGTTTACACCACTGCATACATAACTCAATTTATGAAATTTTCGCGTCTTTCCGGGTTTTCTCAGCAAGCCACACAAGTTGCAACACTGCAAAATGATCATGGACGAGGTTCCTTCATTTCACATTGCATTTGTTTATTATGTCCATCAACAGATTCTTTGGAAGATCTCCTCAGCACCTTGAGTAAACAGATAAACTCATCCGACTGGCTGTCGCAAAACACAGCTGAAAAGTTTGAGGCCGACAATCCAGAGGTGGCCAAAGTGTTCAAAGATTTGGCTGATGAAAAGAAAAAGAAAGAACAGAACAGCTCGGGTCAAAGTTGACAAAGTCATGGACACTGTGTACTATCATATACAATATATATATATCTCTTGCAATGACGTATCAAACACCAAAACGGATAACTTAGATGATTTGAGCTTTTATATATCGCAATATCCACTAAACGTGCTCAAAGCGCTTTACAAGGGGTCCCTGACTAACAGCAACCGTAACATGTAGAATGAGATATTATGACGCCTGTTAGGCGATATTACAATTTTGCGACATAGACAACGCTGTTAAAGGGCCAGGTACTCATTTACACATGAGTACATGAGAGAATGTGAGTAAAGTCCCTTTTCCAAGGACTCTACTATGCGCTGAGCGAGGCTCAAACCCAGGACCTTCCAATCCGAAAGCTAGTGTCATACCACAAGACCTTATAGCCGTGCACAAAAAAACCCACTAAAATGGACGAAACAAAATTCCTCATGACAAACCTTACAAATCCTCTACAACTACAACATCTTGAATATTTTTTATTTCCAATGTGGTTTTCCTAAAAATCAACCCTTTGGGACAGTATTGACTTTAACTCTCTCCTTACCGGTCATTTTCCGGATTGTCCCCAAAACTTCACACCCAACCTATACAAAAATAGATTTATTTCACTCAAACACAAAAGCTGTTAGTGTTAGTTCTTGCTATTCATATTTTTTTCTACTAAACGAGCTCTTCAACACAGTGTTAATATACTTTAACTATAGCATACATTTTTGTTCAAAAATTATGATGAAGAAAAGAAATCAGAATGAGAAAAATGTTGGCTGCATCGTAACGAATGTGATGATTTTCCTATGGGTGGTAATAAGAAGAGCTAACCCAAAGTGTTGATTTTTTCAGACAGAGACAACGCTGTTACTGGCCAGGTATTCATTTTACACCTGAGTACAGTGAGAGAATGTGAGTAAAGAGCCCTCTCCAAGGACAGAACTATGCACCTAGCGAGGCTCGAACCCAGGACATTCCGATCCAAAAGCGAGTGTCATACAAATAGACCACATAGCCGTATGATGAAATATATACTTAACGAGATTTCAAAGAAATCGACAGGAAATGAGAAGAAGATGGTCCAAGTTCAAGGTGCAATTATTTGAAGGTCTGATAACCCAATTCATCACAGGCTCTCACTGCTGTGATGGAAATCTAAAAAAAAAATGACATAAAATATAGCGCTCAGATGTCAGACCTACATAATATGTACACATCGTCCAAGTTCCAAAGTGACATCAGACTAAATAACTAAATACTTCATCATTCAATTGAACTCTTTTACCAGATGTACAAGGAAGATCAATCATCAAATAAGGCTAGTCATTGTAGGCATTCAAATATAGAAATCAGTCTTAACTCACTCAATCCTAGAGATTTTTGCTACTTTTCAAAATTGGAAAAAATGTATGAAAAAATGAGCATGTGCATAGATATTTTTATTCAACTATCATTAGCATGTAAAATTTAAGACCATTAGTACACCTAAAATTTGTCTTTAAAAAATGTAATTAATAGGCATGGGGTAAAAGTAACCCGGGTAAAGTACGGATATAGTCGGTGTTAGGGTTGAGTGAGTTAACCAGATTGGTAATAAATGATGCCTTTTAAAAACAAAGGCCAATTCAATTTTAGAAGCAATGCTATGTGGTCTTGTGGTATGACACTCGCTTTCCGATCGGAAGGTCTGCGTTTGAGCCTCACTCGGCGCATAGTTGAGTCCTTTACTCACATTCTCTCACTGTACTCAGCTGTGAAATGAGTACCTGGCCATTAACAGTACAGCGGTGTCCCTGTCCGAAAAAAATTGTGATATCACCTAACAGGCGCCATGTCTCATCCTACATGTTAATGTGTGTTGCTGTTGGCCAGGGACCCCTTGTAAAGTGGTTTGAGCACGTTTAGTGGATATTGCGCTATACAAAAGCTCAAGCTCAAGTCTAAACTAGTAATGTTGTCTTTCTTCAAAGCCAACAGCCAGTTTCTGTAATATCAAAAGGACAGTAAGAGTTGTTAATCTTTTGGTTTGACACTGTCACTGGTCTATTCCTATATATGCACTCCACAAGACATAACAGAACCAGCTGCTCATCTCTATTAGGAGGGGGGGGGGGGGGGGGCAAGGAGTCAGAGGTTAAAAGAAAGGGGAAACAATCTTTAAGTGGATTTGAACAATGTTATGTAAATCAATTGGATTCAGTAGTCTGATGTCACGCTGCCTGGCAATGGTGGCCATCTTGGTTCTAAACAAAGAAAATCATTACTTTTTATTCTTCATGTTGGCTAGAACTTTTCATATGCCTTATGCCATGTGATCAGTATGTGTAAAAGTCAAAACATGATCAAATTTATGGGGTTTTTTTCCCCTCTGGATATGCTTTTATGCTCGCCGGAGAAATATTTCATATGGCGTCCGCCATTGGTCCGATAGTTTAGAGCCAGTGTTACTAAGTTACCATGCGTCATTAGGAAGGAAGTGACGTTACGACTGTTGAAGAGTATTGATCTATCCATTAATCCCACACTCTGAGTCTGAGTCACAATGATTTTTGTCAACTGCAATAAAATTAGAATTTCAAAGAGATGTAAATTCATACAACAGACCTTGTCCCTCCGATGGCCCAGCAGCAGCAGCTCCTTGATCTTTATCTTGACTAGTACCTGACATGCTGATCTGCAATAAAATAAAAGTTTTAACCATTTACGATTAGGAAGCTTTGTGGTCTAGAGATTGACACTCAGCTTGTAATCTGTAGGTCTAAAGTTTGAGTTTTTGATGTGAGTGGTGTAAAATTGAGCCAATAGAAGAGAGTTTTTACTCGCATATTCATGTGTTAAATGTGTTAACTCACTCAACCCTAACACCGACTATATCCGTAGTAGTATACCCGGGGTTACTTTTACCCCTTGCCTATTTATTACATTTTTCTGATACAAATTATAGGCGGAGTATCAAAGCTAATGTTCTTAGTTTTTGCATGTTAATGATAGTAGATTAAAAGTGTCTATGTACATGCTCATTTTTAATACATTTTTTTTTTAATTTTGAAAAGTAGCAAAAATCTCTAAGGTTGAGTGAGTTAAGTGGATAATTTTCCACCAATTATTTATAGTAGAAATTTTGCTTCATTGTTTTGATTGCTATTTTCATTTCTGATTTGGGTATGTTGTTGGATCTAGTATATATTTATATTCAAAGCATCACAATAATGGGGTTTTAGTCGGGGGGGGGGGCGCAGCGTGACTCTGCGGTACTGTCTTTGCTTCTTACCCGAAAGGTACAGAGTTCGGTCACCCGCCGCTGAGCTGTGTGGCCTTAAGCAAGTCACCTCGCCTTATCCCAGTTTACGTGGCTACACTGCTGCTGCTGCTGCTGAGGCCTGGGTTATTTCAGTCTTCCCTTGGAATAGACACCCCTATGTGATGAATAAAGGGAATTTTATTTTATTTCATTTTAAACAAGGATTATTGTTTTTAACATTAAATTTTAAAAATGATATTTACTTTAGTTGTTGATTTCTGTTTTCGTTTTAATGATTGTTATCATTTATATTTTTTATATTAAGAATCAACAGTTGGTTCTTCAGTTGTATCGGCCATTATAAAAATTATTTGAATGTTTCTCTTTTGACGGGGACTACAGAAACGTGTTTATGTCTCAGAGTGAACAGTTGTTCTCAATACATTATTCATTAGTTTAAAACGTATATACGAATGTGAGGGGCAGCATAGCTCAGCGGTACGGTCTTTGCTTCGTACCCAAAAGGTACCAAGATCGATTGCCCGCCGCTACGCTGTGTGGCCTTGAGCAAGTCACCTCACCCTAGCTCAATTTGCGGCGCGGCACTGCGGCTGACGCCTGGGTTATTCCAGTCTTCCCTTGGAATAGACCCTAGAGACAAATTTCGCCTATGGGATGAGTAATGGGAATTTTATTTATTTTTATTTTATTCTCCAATGTTCTTAGTATCTACTTTTGTTTATTAAAAAAAAAATCCCTTAGTCTTACTAGGGGACCCCGATAGCTCAGTTGGTAGAGCACTCGCTTTACACGCAAAGAGACTAAGATCGATCCCGGGTGCAGTTGAGATGGTCTTTTTCTGACCTCCCTGTCCACCCAGCAGTGAATGGGTAGCTG
>NC_088363.1:80057595-80070095 GCF_034508935.2 Berghia stephanieae
AGCTCTTCAGAGTCGTAAATCCCATGCACCCCGAGTTTATCCCAGCGTCTGTGGCGCTAAAATTAAAGTCCTTCGATCATAGCCACCAGGCACATGGAGCTGGAGTTTATCTCGGTTTCTATAGCGTGAAACGGACAATAGCAATTGCTTGCTACACTTTGGATAGGACGCTAGTCTATCGCAAAGTACTTCCGCCAGATCTAACAGACCCAGCTACCCAATCACTGCTGGATGGACAGGAGGGTCAGAAAAAAAATCTGGCCTGCACCCGGGATAGATCTCGGTCCTTTTGCTTGTGGAGCGAGTGCTCTACCAATTGAGCTATCGGGACCCCCGTGGGGCTAAAGGGATAGTGATAATTAGTGCGCTATGTTGTCAAGCGGTATGATACTATGATACTTTCGGACCGGAATGCCCTGGGTTCGAGTCCCGAGCGTCGCACAGTTGAGTCATTGGAAAAGGCCTTTTACTTACATTCCCTCACCGTGCTCAGGTGTAAAATGAGTATTTAGCCGTTAACAGCGTTGTCTCTATCCGAAAGAATTTGTAATATCGCCTAACAGGCGTCGTGTCTCGTCCTACATGTTAAATGTTACTGTTTGCTAGAGATCCTACTTTGTAAAGCGCTTTGAGTACGTTTAGTGGACATTGCGCTATAGAAAAGTTCAAGTTTTTTATTGAATTAATAGCGACCGTTTTTGAAGCCGCAGATATGTGACCCATCTTTTCAAAACGGTATTATGTCGGGATGAACAAGCTTCTGAAAGGTCAATTTTCAGCTTAACTGATCAAGAAAACGAAATTTTGGATTACAGGACTTTAAAATTCTATATTTTTTCTTCAATAATCCATACATGGACTCAACCCAAGTCTGATGTTTTTGGTCATAGATTTTATTCTCAGTACTTTGATCATCCGACTTAATACCGTTTTGAGGCGGCGGGTCACATATAAGTTGTCTTTTTTACACGATGAAGGTCATTTTCAGCTTTCGGTATGAAGTAACAATAAAAAGCAAATGCTTTATTTGATGTTATAGTTTTACAGCGATTGCGACAATACTAGAACAAACAAAACAAAAATAAACTTATGCTTTTATATAGAGCAATATCCACTAAACGAGCTCAAAGCGCTTTTAAGGGATCTCTAGCCAACAGCAACACTTGTAAGAAGATTGAGTTTTTGTTTTTAAGGGTTTTACGGCGCTTGCAACAAATTTAGGTTATATCAGCGCCAGTAAAAAGGAAGAAAATGGGATAGTAAAAAGTTCTAGAATTACAATTAAAGCAGCCAAGAGAAATTAAGACAAAGGGGAACTGGGAACAAATAGGGATCAGATGTAGATTCCAAGAGCACATCACCAATGTACTTAGTTTGAGATCACCTATAATGCTTACATTATACATTAAAAATAACTAATATAATACATAACAGAGAGATGATTTACAAGGAAAAAAATATCATCTCTCAAAACAATAACTATGCATTTGACTGTTTCCCTCTCAACCAGGAGTCCGGCCAGGGCCAGGACAAAACCGAGTAATCTCATTCCAAGACAAAGACAGAAAGCATGTTGGAAAATAGTTATAAGTGGATAGAAGACACAGTATGTACCTCCCTGCCCACTATGGGAGGTCCGGAACCCCACCTAGCTTGTAAGAAGGGACATAACGCCCGTTAGGAGATATTAAAATATTTAAAAAACCGGCTAGTTACTTGTTGTACACCCGAGTACGGTGAGATAATTTGACTAAAGAGCTTTTTCCAAGGACTCAACTACGCCTCTCGGGACACAATCTCAGGACCTTCTAATCCGAAGGCGAGTGTCATACCAGTAGACCACATCGCCTCAGTACTAGGTCAATTTGGCGACGGTAAAAAGGAAGGTGATATTATAGATTAGTTTAATATGTGAGGTTAAAACAACTAATTAAGAAGCAAGACAAAGTGGACTGGCTCAGATAGGGAACAAACGATTCATTGCCCAATCCACCAATGTAACTTACTTGACTCATGCCTCTTGGCTCCTGGCGAAGCATAGGGCCTCAACAGCACTCTTCCATCTTCTTCTGTCCTTGGCACAGACCTTTGCTTCACTCCAGGTAAGATTGGAGACCCACAAATCTTTCTGAAGACTTCTCCTCCAAGTCTCTTTTGGACGACCCCGTTTCCTCTTGCCCTGTGGGTTCTATTCGAGAGCATGTCTAGTTATATTACAGGGCTCTTTCGCATGGGTATGGCCAACCCATCGCCACTTTCTGCGTCTAACCTGGACATCCATTATTTGCTCTTTGTTTGTTCTTGAGCAAAGGTCAGCATTTGTCATTTTGTCAAACCATTTCAACTTGAGGATTTGTCTAAGACAGCGATTGACAAAAGTTTGAATCTTGGGTGATGTGGTCAAGGTTGTTCGCCAAGTCTCTGCCCCATAGAGCAGGACTGCTTTAACATTAGTGAAATGTTTTAAGCTTGGTGTTTGTGGATATGCTGGTAGCTTTCCATATTGGTCTCAATATTGAAAAGGCCTGGCGCGATTTCTTGATTCTAGCAATGATGTCTTCATCGGTACCATCCGCCTGATTGATTTTACTCCCAAAGTATGCAAATTCCCCGACATCTTCTAATGTACAGTATACCTATTATTTTGAAAATATCTAAAAGTTCCTCCAGGCACAGGAAAGGATCTCACTATGATGGATACAGTCAAATGTTTTGCAAAGTACAGCAAATTCAAAACCAAATAGCTATCATAGTACACCACAGAGAGTTGGTTTACATGGAATAAAATATCATCTCTCAAAAAAGGGTACTATTATTTGACTGTCTCCCTCTCAGCCAAGGACCTCTGCAAGGACCGGGAAAAAATCGAGCATTGTAAATCTAGAATAATTCCAAAGACAAAGTTTCAAAGTTTATTCAATCTTAGGCTTTCGCCAATAAATAACACAATTTGATGACAACATACATGAAAGTTGGGGAAAAAATTGTAAATGAAACCAAAAAATAGACCAACACGTGCAATAATAATAATAATAATAATAATAATAATAATAATAATAATAATAATAATAATAATAATAATAATAATAATAATAATAATAACAATAATAATATTACCATCATCATTATCACCACCACCGTCACTAATACTACCACCACTATTACTATTATCACTACCTACATCACCATCATTATTACGTTTCCAATCAGTGTTTCTGGTTTTTAAAAAATTTGATACCTATCATAACAGACCTCCTTACTACTACGAAAATTCCCGTAGAACTACGGATTTTCGGCTAAAACCCGAGCTGTATATAAAAGAGGTTTTTAATTAAATAACATTTTCGCAAGAAAGTTCGGGAAGCAACGTCCTACGCAGGATCAGCTGACTAGATGATGATTTCTTGAAAACGAAGTTCTGGTGCCAGTAAGACAGAGAGCAACACGGAAAAGGAAAATAGATGCGGGGTAGAAGACACAGCAAATGACCTCTCTGCCCACCAGCTGATTGTCACGATGTTTGTCATTGTCATTGTAAAACAGCGTTAGTCCGTGGGTCAAACACCAGTCTTTCCAATATATCCGTGCGATTCTGTGGTCTTGTGGTATGACACTCGCTTTCGGATCGGAAGGTCCTGGGTTCGAGCCTCGCCCCGCGCATAGTTGAATCCTTGGAAAAGGCTCTTTACTCGCATTCTCTCACCATAATTGTAATTGCGCCTAACAGACGTCACGTCTCGTTCTACATGTTACGGCTTGCTGTTGGACGCTTTGTAAAGCGCTTTGTACACGGTAAGTGGATATTGCTCTATATAAAAGCTCAATTTTAAAAAAGTCCCACAACTCTCTTTAGCTACAGCAAAATCTTGCTGAAGCTTGAGACAATGTTATAAAACTATTTATTTTAAAAAAAACATAACAAAACAAACTAAAAAGCAAAACAAAAATATTTCTTTATTAAGAAAAACACATTTAAGATAAAAACTAAACAAACCAAAACAAAAGAATCTCCGCCACCCAGCCCCAACCCTCCCCCCCCCCCTTCCCCTAAAAATCCGCAAGAAAACCAAAAACAAAACAGAAAAAAACCAAACAAAAGAGAAATATACATAGAAAACACTAAACCGACCCACACCAAAGAAAGAATAAAAAAAAACAAGAATACAAAAATCAAAAACAACTCGCCCTATACAACCCCCCCCCCCCCTATAAATATAGCAACAAATAAAAAAAAAAAACCCAATAAAAAAAAGATATTTAAAACAGCTCTTTCGTAAACAATCGTTTTTCTTCAATGCCAGAACAACAACATCAAAATATGATAAAATTGTCAGAAAATCTCAGATTTTGAGTTTAAGTACCTAAGCTTAAAAGTGCAAAAACACAAAATAAAACTAAATAGTCCTTCAGAGCCAGAATATATCCCGGTTTCTATAGCGTGAAACGGACAATAGCAATTTCTGGTTATCCTTTGGATAGGATGCTAGTCTATTGCAAAGTACTTTCCGCCAAATCTAACAGACTCAGCTACCCATTCACTGCTGGGTGGACAGAGAGGTTAGAAAAAAACATCTCGACTGCACCCGGGATCGATCTTAGTCTCTTTGCGTGTGAAGCGAGTGCTCTACCAACTGAGCTATCGGGATCCCCTATTAAGACTAAGGGATTATTTTTTTTAAAATAAACAGAAGTAGATATTAAGAACATTATAGAAAAAAAAATTCCCTTTATTCATCCCATAGGGGAAATTTGTCTCTAGGGTCTATTCCAATAGAAGACTGGAATAACCCAGACGTCAGCCGCAGTGCAGCGCCGCAAATTGATCTAGGGCGAGGTGACTTGCTCAAGGCCACACAGCGCAGCGGCGGGCGATAGAACTTGGTATCTTTTGGGTACGAAGCAAAGACCGTACCGCTGAGCTACGCTTCCCCTCGGATACGTTTTAAAATAATGAATAATGTATAGATAGAATGCGCTTGGCCAAGGAGTTCACAACATTGCCATCCGGAAGTATAACGGACCAACACACAAACTCTGTGTAACCATGAACTTTTATAGTCTGGTTAATACAGTTTAGTGAGAACAACTCACAAACGCGGATGGCAAAAACAATAACAAAGGCCTGAGTGACGTCATCTGCATACTATCTATAGGGAATGAGATTAGCGGAAGAGAAGCGTCCCTTGATTGGACGTCACCTTACAGAGAGAACGTCAAATTAGTTTTGAAGTGTCTCAAGCCGCTTTCATCGGAAGCGAGGACGAGAGACGCATGCGCACAACCAACTTGACATTCTCTCTCTAATAACTTTTCCGCCGGTGACGTCACAGACTATGGGTTACGTC
The DNA here is from genome assembly GCF_034508935.2 of Berghia stephanieae. Lineage (NCBI taxonomy): Eukaryota > Metazoa > Mollusca > Gastropoda > Nudibranchia > Aeolidiidae > Berghia > Berghia stephanieae. The sequence continues at coordinate 80,062,941 of NC_088363.1, forward strand.
CAATCAAAGGACGCTACTCTTCCGCTAATCTCATTCCCTATTGAGAACAACTGTTCACTCTGAGACACAAACACGTTTCTGTAGTCCCCGTCAAAAGAGAAACATTCAAATAATGTTTATAATGGCTGATACAACCGAAGAACCAACTGTTGATTCTTAATATAAAAAAAATATAAATGATAACAATCATTAAAATGAAAACAGAAATCAACAACTAAAGTAAATATATTTTTTTATTCAATTTTTAAAACAATAATCCTTGTTTAAAATGAAATAAAATAAAATAGAATTCCCTTTATTCATCCCATAGGGGTGTATATTCAAAGGGAAGACTGAAATAACCCAGGCGTCAACAGCAGCATGCAAGCCACGCAAACTGGGATAAGGCGAGGTGACTTTAAGGCCACATAGCTCAGCGGCGGGTGATCGAACTCGGTACCTTTCGGGTAAGAAGCAAAGACCGTACCGCTGAGCCACGCTGCCCCCGACTAAAACCCCATTATTGTGATGCTTTGAATTATTCAGAAAGAAGAAAAAAAATCTCAAGGAAAGATAATTTCATTGAGACGCGAATATGCACGAACAAATATCTTGATTTAATCCTGATTCCAGATAAAGGTTTAAAAAAAAGTCAGCAATATGATTTGTACAATACAAAGATGAGTTTTATGAGAGAGGAATTTTTTTTAAAAAAAGAAAGAAAGAGAGAGAGAGAGAGAGAGAGAGAGAGAGAGAGAGAGAGAGAGAGAGCGTGCGAGAGAGAGAGTGAGAGTGAGAGAGAGTGAGAGTGAGAGAAAGAGAGTGAGAGTGAGAGAGAGAGAGATAGATAGATAGAGAGATAGATAGAGAGAGAGAGAGAGAGAGAGAGAGAGAGAGAGATCCATGGTTTAATCTGCTATCATGTCATAATTCATCGTGTAAGAACTGCAGAGACTAAACATTTTATACCATGAGAATCGTTTTTAAAAAGTTCTGCAGCGCTTGCGACACATCTAGGTTATTTCAGTGCCAATAAAAAGGAAGAATATAGTATAGTGAGAGAATTCTAGAATTACAAGTAAAGGTACCCAAGAAAAAGTAAGACAAGAAGACTGGTTCAAATAGGGAACAGGTGTGGACTCCAAGAGCACACCACCAGTGTACCTACTTGGTTTGAGATCACAAAAAAGTCTAATCCGACCACCAACACATGTCCCGCCAAGAAGAATACACTCAAATGTTTACAAAATACCCACAAAGAAAACATAACTAACAATACAGAACAGAGGTATGATTTATCAGGAATAAAAATGTATCCTAAAACTATTACAAAACATTTGACCTTTTCCCTCTAAGATCAGGAAAGGGCCAGGACAAAGTCAAGCAATCCCATTACAAGACAAAGAGAGAAAGAAACCAGGAAATCAGATATAAGGGGATAGAAGACACAACAAGTGACCTCCTGTCCACCATGGGAGGTAAAAGGACCCCGCCGAACAAGAGAATAGTGACAACAATAAACACTTATATAACCACACCTCTCGGACAGTCGTCATAATGTAAACAATGACAGTGATTGGTAAACATAGTGAACTTCACAGGTTTTTCTATCGATGATATAAGTCTGAGTAAAATGCCCACTATTCTACCACTTGATCAATAAAGTCAACACAGACAACTATGTGTAAATGTAAACTGAAAATCGTGTGACAGCTAGTCATTTATTTGGCGGTATAAAAATAATAACAATGATCAGAGAGGGGTCTAATTCATTCATGCTCTTGTTTATAAACAGCAAATTATGTTTGTCCGAGCACGCGTGAAGGTGTCTCACAAATTCCATGTTTTGATTGGTCAAAAACTTTACTGGTTAATTGGACTTGGGTTTTCAATGATCGATATTACCGTGATAATAGAATGTTTTTGGCATGCAGATTAAGCTGTTGTTCTACAAGCACACATAAACCGGGGACAGTTTCCTCCTCGACAGTTGATTCTACACCAATAATGCATACTCCTAATGTTGCTCCATATTCCCACCGCGTAACAAACTTTTGTTTCTCGCGGTGGCACTTTGGGGGTTTTACTTTTAGTTTTACTTTCACTTTCACTTTCTTTTTGACCTGAATCAGAGCTCTTCGGTTTAGAAGTTACTTGTTGAGTCGTCTTGGGATTTGGTGTAGTGGTTAGTTTTTTGGTGGGTTGGTTGTTAGAATTGTTTGATTCGGTTCCAGAATTTTCCTTTGTGTTGCTGTTAGAGTTCGTATTTTTCGGGGACGTGGAGGTAGATTCTGCTTTAGATGTGTCTTTCTCTTTATTTGTTTCCGTCTTTTTTTCATTTTTATTTTCTTCTCCACCTGAATTAGATGAAGTCTTAGTTTGAGTTGGTGCTTTGTTGTTGTTGTTGTTGTTGTTGTTGTTGTTGTTGTTGTTGTTGTTGTTGTTGTTGTTGTTGTTATCAACTTTTCCACTCCTCTTCTTTCCAGCATTGGTACCACTGTTACCAGTTGGGGGATAGACCACAATGGGTTTCTTGCGACACACTGTTAATAAAAAAATGAGTGTTTTTTTTTTGTTGTTGTTGTTAAAAACACTATTATAACGCAATTGCTGAAAAACGCAGAATGCAAATCAATCAGACGATTTATTATTCTGTTCAAATGTATTTGATGTGTTTTTGTAGTAAATCATATGAACAAAGGGACACGTGAAATGAAGTTATTACCCTGCCAATCCATTTTGAAGTATAATCGCCAAAGTCATTAAAATACATTTTACATGAGTGAAGTTATTGAAGGCATAATATAGAATAGACTTATTACACTCTTGTGATTGGAATTTGAACTTGTTCCGTTTGCGGTGTTTCGGAATTCCAAACGTAAGAGTGCAAAAATCCATTTTATTCCACCAGTCTCATTGGAAAACCCTATCATTTCTTAGTAAATAAGTTATCGTTGAATATTGGTTTGAACACGTTGATTAAAAATTTTATTCAACGATTGCAGAATATTTTAGCACATTTTTTTTGGTGTGAAATAAGGTGTAAAAGACAGCTGATTGGTAATTATAAATAATCTTTTGAAGCGCATGAAAACAAATCCAACGTTTTTAGTTTTGGGTCAAATTGTCATTTAAGCAGAAGGAGAAAGATACAAATTATGGTGAATAGAAGTACTAATACCATACCATTTGGCCACAAAATATCTAATAATCTTACTTGTAGGGGTGGAATAAACGTATTCTTTCGTGAATAGCTTATACGGTAGAGTAATGATTTCCCCGGCCAGGTGGACTTGTCTACCAGTAAGGTCGCGGGTTCGAGCCCCTATTGCCGCCGCGAAGTTTTTATTATCTTTTGTCTTCTGGCACTTTCCTACTCACTTAATATCTTGTTACTTTCATTTCTTTGTATTTATTAAACTCGTTATATTTTTATCGTGCAATAACACATACTCACAAGCTCGTTGTGTTATTGGGATCGATAAAAAGAACTCGTTTAATAAATACATTGAGAAGAAAAAATCGTATCTTATAAAATAGACTTATTCACACTCTTATGATTGGAATTTGAACTTGTTCCTTTTGCGGTTTTTCGGAATTCCAAACGTAAGAGTGCAAACATCTTTTGTGATACTTCACTTGTCGATTTGTGTGAACGAACAGTTGTCAGTCAGATTATTAAGTGAGTGAGTGAGTGTGTGTGTGTGCGCGCGCACGTGTGTGCGCTTGTGTAATTTTTGAGAGAGAGAAAGAAAGAAAGAAAGAAAAAGAGAGAGAGAGAGAGAGAGAGAGAGAGAGAGAGAGAGAGAGAGAGAGAGAGAGAGAGAGAGAGGGGGGGGGGTGTTGGTGAGTTAAATCAAAATACCTTGAATGTGTGTGACGCCACGACAATGTTATTACTTACCTGATCTCGACCAGGGTCGTCTGACCGTGACCTTGCTGCAATCATTCAAGATGGAGACGTCAGCACAATTGAAGAACGACTCCTGGGGACCATATCCGATACCACAGTAACGACAATCACAACCCCAGCTATTGCCTGGTACAATGGAAGGGATAAAGAGGGGGAGGGGAGGGGAGGGGGGGGGGAGTTAGATACGACTTTAAATTCTGTTTGTCTCATCAAAACCATCGTTAACACTGACACTAGAACCATAGCCATCGTAAACGTATAGCCCGACACTAGGACCGTAACCACTTTTAACATATAGCCTGACACTAGAACCGAAGCTATCGTTAACGTATAGCCTGACACTAGAACCGAAGCTATCGTTAACGTATAGCCTGACACTAGAACCGAAGCTACCGTTAACGTATAGCCTGACACTAGAACCGAAGCTATCGTTAACGTATAGCCTGACCCTAGAACCGAAGCTATCGTTAACGTATAGCCTGACACTAGAACCGAAGCTATCGTTAACGTATAGCCTGACACTAGAACCGAAGCTATCGTTAACGTATAGCCTGACACTAGGACGGTTACCATCGTTAACATATAGGCGGACACTAAAACCGTGGCCATCGTTAACATAATATAGCCTGGCACTAGAACCGTAGGTATCGTTAACATAATATAGCCTGACACTAGAACCGTAGCCATCGTTAACATAATATAGCCTGACACTGGCACTTATAGTTTGGAGTTATTTTTTTTAGGTTTGTGCAGCGTCTAGAGATTTGTCGTTAGTACAGCTCAAGGAAACAAGTGCTCCAATTGGTTGAACTAATGAATACAACTCACGATTTGTTTTCTTTTGTTTTCTCTACCAACGGCAACTCATTAGGCGGTGCAAAAAACAAATAATGACGTCAAAATGCCAGTCTTTTTTAGCCAGTGTCAAACCGTAGCCATCGTTAAATTATAGCCTGACACTGAAACCCAAAAAGACTGGCATTTTGACGTCATTATTTGGTTTTTGCACCGCCGAATGAGTTGCCGTTGGTAGAGCTCATGGAAACAAGTGGTCCCATTGGTTGAACTATTGAATACAACTCCCGATTTTTCTTTTGTGACAAAAGACTGACATTTTGACGTCATTTTTTGGTCAGTGTCAGGATATAAGTTAACGATGGCTACGCTGACACTGACCGAAAAATTGACGTCAAAAGACCAGTCTTTGGCTACAAAAGAAAACAAATCATTCAATAGTTCAACCAATGGGGCCACTTGTTTCCATGAGCTCTACTAACGACAACTCACTAGTTGGTGCAAAAACCAAATAATGACGTTAAAAGACCAGTACTTTTGGGTCTCAGTGTCAGGCAATAACTTAACGATGGGTACGGTCAAACCGTAGCTATCGTTAACATATAGCCTGATACTAGACCCCTCTAGGACTTATAGTTTGACGTCATTTTTAAAAGGTTTGTGCAGCGCCTAGAGAGTTTTTGTTAGTATAACTCAAGGAAACAAGTGGTCCCATTGGTTGAACTATTGAATACAACTCACGATTTGTGTTATTTTGTGGCCAAAGACTGGTCTTGTGACATCATTTTTGGTCCATCCGGAAGTATAAGGGACCAACATACAAAACGATGAGTAACCTTAAACTTTTATTGTCTGGTTAATACAATTTTATGAAAATTATTCATAAACACGGAAGGCAAAAAGCAGTATTATAACTATTAATCTTGTTATCATATTTATGATGATTTTCTGTTAAATTGTAGCATTCATTAATATTTTATAGATTGACCGTACAACCCCCCCCCCCCCCATGGACAAACAAAAACACCAAAAACAAAACAACAACCTCCCCCCCCCCTTATAAAAAAAAACAAAAACAAAAAGCAAACAAAGCAAAAACAAAAATAAACATTAACCCCCCAAACAATCATTAAAAAAAAAACCCACAAAAACAAAAACAAAAACAAAACGTACTAAAACAAAAGGAAAAAAGAAAAGAAAAAAAACCTCAGCAAACCAAAAAAGCCCAAAAACAATGACAAAACCAAGAAAAAAATCCCAACACCAAAAAAAAAAAAAAAAAAAAAAATCAAAAGAAAACAAAACAACAGCTATGCCACATAGCAATACATCGGTCAAACACACACACACACACACACAAAAAAAAAAAAAAAAAAAAAAAAACAAAACAAAAAAATCCTTAAAGTGAATTGGATTCAATAATCTGTTGTCAAGTCGCCCAACAACGGCGGCCATTGTAGTTCTAAACAAAGAAAATCTATACTTTTTATTCTTCATGCTGGCTAGAACTTTTCATGTGTCATGTGATCAGAATGTATACAAGTCAAAACATGATCATATTTATAATGTTTTTCTCCTCTGGATACACTTTTATGCTCGTCGCAGAAATATTTCATAAGGCCGTCCGCCATTGTTCCGATAGTTTAGAGCCAGTTACTAAGTTACCATGCGTCATTACGAGGGAAGTGACGTCATGACTGTTGAAGCGTATTGTGAACAAAAGAAATAATCCCAACAACAGTACTCTCTAATATAGCTCACTGTTTACTTTTTTTTGGTAGTCACTGTGTGCTCAACTTTACTTAACTTCAAGGGTAGTATCAGGCTCTGAGTTTACAAAGGCTACGGTTTGACTGTGTTTTGGAATATACAATGGAGTTGACCAATGTGGTTCTCAAAAAATGGAAAATTAAAAAAAAATAGAAATTCCTTCAGAGCCATGGAGCCAGAGTTTATCCCGGTTTCTTTGGCATGAACCGGACTAGAAAGTTCATTGTTATAATTGAACATGGTACTGCGCTAGTCTATCGCAACGTACTTTCTGACAGATTTAACAGTCCCAGCTACCCAATCACTACAGGATGGAGAGGGAGGTAAGAAAAAAATCTGGACTTATCCCGGGATCGATCCAGGGTACCTTTGCGTGTGAAGCGAGTGCTCTACCAATATAGCTATTAGGATTCAATCCCTGTACATTTCGGTATAAAGGCGAATATCATACCACACGACCACAAAGCAGCCAGCAGCAATAAGAAAAAATATGTCAATTTATTTTTTTAATGCCAAGAAAATACCAAAATGCCAAACCTAATTTTCTGATATCAAATGACTTTTTAACTTACTCAATTGCTACTTTTCGAAATTGGAAAAAAAATGTATTAAAATGAGCATGTACATAGATAGTTTTATTCAGCTATCATCAACATGTAAAAACGAAAAACATTACCTTTGATATTAAGCCTATAATT
>NC_088363.1:80075095-80087595 GCF_034508935.2 Berghia stephanieae
CGCTACTCTTCCGCTAATCTCATTCCCTATACACATAATTTTATAGACGTACCTGTGTTTAAGAACGAAATATTCGAAACTTTAAAATAAACCCTTTTTTTAAACTGGAATTCACACGATATTCAATATAATATCTTTTATGATTTGATCTGACCTCACACGGTAGAGTCACGCTCTCACCGGCCAGGGGGAGTTGTCGTACCAGTAAGGTCGCGGGTTCAAACCCCCATCATCTCCGCGAAAATTTTTTATTCTCTATTGTTTTCTGGCACTTTCCTACTCACTTCATCTCTTGTGATTCCCATCTATAAAGCCTATTTACCTAAATTTAAAGACCTGTTTTGGACAAGGAAATAATCGAAATAGTAAATAAATCACATTTGATTGAGGGAATTGGACCTTCAATATATCTTTTATTGGACAAAAATAAACCAATGCTAAAATATTCGGCAAAACTATGAATTTTTTTTTGCTTTAAACAGTTTCTTAAACTTCAATAATGAAAAAATAATAATGATATTAATAATATATAGTAATAATAGTAATAATTTTGCGGCTGTGTGGTGTTATGGTATGATACTCGCTTTCGGATCGGAAGGTCCTGGGTTCGAGCCTCGCTCGGCGCATAGTTGAGTCCTTGGAAAAGGCTCTTTACTCACATTCACGTACCTGGCCTTTAACAGCGTTGTCTCTGTCCGAAAAAAATATTGTAGTATCGTCTAACAGGTGTCATAGGGTGCCTCTATTCTCAGCCCCCCCCCCCCCCCCCCCCCCGGCCGACGATTGGATTACCGAAAAAAAACGTCGCCGGCTTTTGCGATTTGGATTTGATTGACTTTTTTTTTAAATTGTGCAACTTGTGACAAGAAACTTAACAAATTACTGCATTACAACCCTTGGATTAAACATACAACAATTGTGGACTACTTTTTATACTATTATGAAGACTAGCATTCGGGGGGTGAGAATAGTCACTTCCGGTGTCATATCCCGTCCTACATGATACGTATTGGTGTTGTTGGCCAGGGATCCCCGTCCTGTATAGCGCTTTTGAGTACGTTTAGTGGATATTGCGCTGTATAGAAAAAAGGTCATTTTTTTTTAAAAATTACAACAATGAGCCCATAACTCATTGGGTTATCAGACCTGCAAATATGTACACATCTGGTTACACAGACGTAAAATCTGATATTTTATCAAAATGAAAAATCTCTCTACTTCTCACAAATAATATTCAAGGACAAGTTATAAGACCTTCTATGCATACACGACATAATACGTAGATAAAGAAAAGAAAGATAATCTTTTTCAAAAATTAATATCGCAAAGCTGAAAATTGTCTGAAGGGCATCATAGGAAATCCCCACATCTTTTCAATGAACGCTCCAGGGTCAAGGTCACGCTTGTATTAGGAAATTTTGAATTTTTAACAAAAATCCTTTAATGTTACACTTTTTTTTAAACCCCCCCCCTCCCCCCCCCCCAAAAAAAAAAAAAACAAACAAAAAAACAGGGAATGAGAGACATCCAAAATGTGCCATCATTATTTTAGTATAATTTTATCATTAGAATATTAACTCACCCAGTCCTAGAAATGTTTGTTTCTTTTCAAAATTGGAAAAAAAATGTATTAAAAAATGAGCATGTGCAAAGATATTTTTATCCAATTACCCTCAACATGTAAAAATTAAGAACATTAGCTTTGATACTACGCCTATATTTGTCTGAGAAAAATGTAATAAATAGACATGGGGTAAAAGCAACTCGTATAAACAAAGGATATAGTCGTTGTTAGGGTTGAGTGAGTTAATCCAATTTCTTTTTCTTTTTTGTTGTTGATTTTTTATACTCTTTATTCTTTTTAAATGATATTTATGTGTCATGTTGTACGGCTCTGTGCTCTAGTGGTATGACAATCGCCTTCGGATCGGAGTGTCCAGGGTTCGAGACTCGCTCCTTGGAAATGACTCTTTGCTCACATTCTCTCACCGTATTCAGATGTAAAATGAATAAACTGGCCGTTATCAGCGTGTATCTGTCGGAAAACACAGTTGTTGCTGTCGGCTAGGGACCCCTTGTAAAGCGCTTTAAGCACTTTTAGAGGATATTGCAATGTTTAAAGATGCTAGCAAATTATTCCTATGGCTTCATACACAAAATACATAGATATGGACCTTGAGATAGTTTAAAGTTCCAATTTAAAAAAGAGAGAAAAGAATTGAAATGATTTTGAAATTAATAGATAAATAAAGGAATATAAATAAACATAAATGGGCATATTTGAAAGTCCGATATCCTAACGCAAGTATGCGCTTTATTTAACATTGTTGTAAGGGACAAATATTTTGATTTGGTTTGAGAGTATTTCATCACAACAACAATGGGCCCATAACAATTTGGGTTATCAGACTTGTAAGGAAGTGTACGTCGGAATTTACAAATGACGAAATGAATAAATCAATAATCAAATATATTAATGAATAAGTAAATAAATAAATAAATAAATACTGAAGCAAAAGGTAATAAATTGATAAATAAATATTATTGAAAAGTCTATCTTTTTCGATGGGATTATTTTGTTCCAATATATTTTAACGTAGACGCCTACGTATAATTTCTCTTTCCATAAGGCATAGAATTGAATTTAAATGAATACGGTTTAAAGACCTAAATATATATATATCAATATATATCAATATAAATCATATATATATAAACACAATGAAAAGTTTCACTTTCCAGACAGCAAAGTTTCAATTCTTCCTATCCTCTCCAGTTATAATGATCGCCCTTCTGTTCAAATCTTTATAATCCTCGTCGTCTCGTCCTGTTTCAGTTCTCGCAAAATACCTCATCAACTGGCCTCTACTTGAGACGGTCTGATGTCGCGGCAATTACAGAATCCCTTTTCATTGTCAAATAATAACATCTTAAATCTTTGTGTCTTATCTTTACAAGGATTCTACAACGTAGTAAATATTTTTCATCTGCAAATTGTGAGTGAGAATAAGAATTCTGTTTGTCTTCATGAGCATGCAGAAATAAATGTCTGTTGTGAAATAATAAATATGTGACCCACTGCCTCTCATCGGTGATACATGTCGTGATAAATAGGTCCTAGTGATACTAAGCTTCTAAAAGCTGTGGATTGTAAAAGGTAATAAACAAAAATAATTATAACAGCTTTAAAAAAAAAGAAGGAAATTAAAAGATAAAATTGCCAAACACGAAACGTTTCGGATCTCAAAACCCTTCTACATCAAACAACAACAAAAACTCCAATAAAAATATAAATACATTACTAAAAACTAAATCGACGACTAAATTATATAATCAGAAGGTCTGAGGTTCGGTTCCCAGTCGAGGTCGACTGATTTTTTGGGATGTTTTTTTTTTCTATTTTTCTTTCTTGCTTTGTCTGGCCGTCACCTTTCATACACACTTGTTCAGATCTATATCTTGCACCGGTGCCTTCTCCTTTATTTCTTAATTTTAACCCTTTCACCGTGAGTTTCTAGTTCATTTTTCCTTGTTTTACATCCGGTGACAGGGGAATTTTGATGTGGTTTATCTATTACAGAAACTTTCAGAGCGACACTTATTCATGCCGCATGACGGCTGGTGTTCCTCCACTGTGGCTCCCCACCATCATCATCACAACAAAAAACACCATCAGTAATAACAGTAACCATAGCAACAACAATAATAATAACAATAACAATAATCAAAACAACAACAACGTCATCAGATACTAAATGACCACCACAATACAAATCAGAAACGCTTACTTGCCATTAAAGGGCTGGTTTTCCTCCACTGTAGCGCACCATGATCACAACGACGACAACAACATGAACAACAACAACAACAACACGAACAACAACAACAACAACAACAACAGCAACAACAACAACAACACCATCAGGTATTGAATCAATACCAATGTAAAAACCAACTCCACTTACTTGCCATTTGGGGGCTGGTTGTCTTCCACTGTAGCGCTCCATATTCACAACGACAACAACAACAACGACAACGACAACAACAACAACAATAACAACAACAACAACAACAACATCAACAACAACACCATCAGGTATTCAATAATCAATATTAATTTATAACCCAACGCCTATTACTTGTCATTCGTGGGCTGGTTGTCTTCGACTGTAGCGCTCCATCCTCACAACGACAAGAACAACGACAACAACAACAACAACAACAATAACAACAACAACAACAACAACATCAACAACAACACCATCAGGTATTCAATAATCAATATTAATTTATAACCCAACGCCTATTACTTGTCATTCGTGGGCTGGTTGTCTTCGACTGTAGCGCTCCATCCTCACAACGACAAGAACAACGACAAGAACTACAACAACAACAACATCAACAACAACAACAACATCAACAACACCACCATGAGGTATTGAATCAATACCAATGTAAAAACCCACGCCACTTACCTCCCATTTGGGGGCTGGTTGTCCTCCACCTCAGCTCCCCATCGATCTCCACAAACACCACATTTCCCCCTGTTTTTCTCCCAGTGTACCTGTTAAGCGAACGATAATATTATTATTAATAATAATAATAATAATGATAATAATAATAATAATAATAATAATAATAATAATAATAATAAAATAATAATAATAATAAAATAATAATAATAATAATAATAATAATAATAATAATAATAATAAAATAATAATACTAATAATAATAATAATAATAATAATAATAATAATAATAATAATAATAATAATAATAATAATAATAATAATAATAATAATAATAATAATAATAATAATAGTAATAATAATAATCTTTATTGTCCAAATAGGCAATTATTGTTAGGTTCCAGCTCTTGTAATAGGGGAAAAAGTAATTAAAATAGTACAGATAATGATGATAATAATACTGATAGTAATGATGATATAGATAGAACGAAATTGGATTCAATAGTCTGATGTCACGTCGCCCAGCAACGCCGAGCATCGTGGTTTTAAACAAACAAAAAAAAATCGGTACTTTTTATTCTTCATGCTGGCTAGAACTTTTTCACACGTCCTGTGATCAGAATGTATAAAAGTCAAAACATGATCATATTTATAATGTTTTTTTTTTTTCTCTGAATACACTTTTATGCTCGTCGGAGAAATTTTTCATAAGAGCGTCCACCATTGTTCTGATAGTTTAGAGCCAGTTACTAAGTTATTATGCGTCACTACGAGGGTAGTGACGTCATGAATGTTGAAGCCTATTGACACCACTCAGTTCTTTCTTATTGTTAAATGACACCCAATTTATGTAATGATTAACTATCACCAAATGATATCAACCAGACTATAATCCTTTAAGGTCTGACATAGTTTTGTGTGTTAGTACTTTATATCCTGCTGGGAGAAAGATGTGAGTATTTTTCCTAAAAGCATAGCCTTAATATCTATTTCACAGAACACTGATAAAATTAATGTTATCATTTGTCCAGAATAATTAATCATAAACTACTGAAGCTAAATAATCCCTCAGAGCGATTAAGCCCATGAGATTAGAGTTTATCCCGGTTTCTTTAGCTTATAACTCATTGGCCATTCATTATTCACTACTGTGGCGATTGAGATAGATCGTGACGAATATTTCGAGCCATTAACGATCATAATAGGTCTCGTGACTACCTGATAAGTCAATGGGAATGAATGATATTTCTTTTCCATGTGATTGAGGTCCTTGGCCACATTGTAAAATTATGCGTTCAAAGTTACCCACACGGTGAAAAGTGTTCACAGCTTTTGAAATATATAACATCACGATAGGTCATTTCGTTCAGCTTGACACATGGGTATGTTTATAACTTTCAAAAACATAGCAGCGTGTTTACATTTATTGAGAAATGCAGGCTCTCCATCTTCTGTCTGAATTGTTGTGACGAGAGAACGGGAACGAAAATTTGATCACGTGATCGTTCGTACAAATTGATGAGTGCAATCGCTAACTTGGTATTACTCTCTCACTCACTCACGGAAGGTGGGGGGTGGAAGGGGGGGGGGGGGCATGCGGCATGCAGACCACAACCTTACTCCATGCGTCACTGTCTCTAGCCTTTTCCAGTAGGCTATTGAGATCCAGGCCTGTCCACTCTTTGATATTGTCTTGCCACAATTTTTTTTCTGTCTCCCTCTTCTCCTCTATCCCTCTACAGTGCCCTGCATGACAGTCTTGCACAGAATATCATGGCGGACAGTGTGTCCGAACCATGATAATTTGACCATTTACAACAGCGATTTCTGTACTTCTCATCGATCCTCTACCTCTTCTAAAATATGCTCCAAATATGGAGCGCAAATAAGTGTTATTGCTGCCAGAAAACAATTCTAAAGCACTTTGATCAAGTTTGGTGGATATTGCTCTATATTTGTGCGGCTATGTGGGCTTGTAGTATGACACTCCCTTTCGGATCGGAAGGTCCTGGGTTCGAGCCTCGCTCGGCGCATAGTTGAGTCCTTGGGAAAAGACTCTTTACTCACATTCTCTCACCGTACTCAGGTGTAAAATGAGTACGTGGCCGTTAACAGCGTTGTCTTTGTCCGACAAATTGTATTATCGCCTAACAGGCGACGTGTCCCGTCCTACATGTTAAATGTTGCTAATGACCAGGGACTCATTGCAAAGCGCTTTGAGCACATTTCGTGGATATTGCGCTATATAAAAGCTGAATTTATTATTATTATTATTATTATTATTATTATTATTATATTATTATTATTATTATTATTATTATTATTATTATTATTATAAATGCCCCAACCGTTTTTAATATAGATAGTGTGCGCTTGGCCAAGAAACTCACAACAATGCCATCCGGAAAGACAACGGAGCAACACACAAAACTGTCTTATCTTGGTCGTTAAAAGCCTGGTTAATACGGTTTAGGGAGAACTATTCATAAACGTGGATGGCAAAAAAAAAATTAATAAAATAACAAAGACCTGAGTGACGTCAACTTCGTTCTATCTATAGATCTCACTAAACTGTATTTTTTGATCCAGACTATAAAACCTTTTTGGTGACACATTGTTTTGTGTGTTGATCCGTTCTATTTCCGGATGGCCATGTTGTGAGTTTCTTCTCCAAGCGCAAACTATCTACAGATGGAATGAAGTTGACGTCGCTCGGGTCTTTGTTATTATTTTTTGCCATCCGTGTTTATGAGTAACTCTCACTAATCTGTATTAACCAGACTAGAAACCTTTAAGGTTTATAAGATTTATATTATATGACGAATAATACTTGTTTGCTCTGCTGTTGACATGGCTTTCAATCTTGTATGTATATATTATGCATTATTATATTATTATGGTTATCTTCTATACGCGTGTGTATGTGTGTGTGTGTGTGTGTGCGTGTGTGTGTGTGTGTGGTTGTGTGTGCGCTTTGCATGTCACGGTTAAAGATATATGTTTGTACACCACATGAGTACATTTAAGTTGAAATACTATCTTTACCACGTGTATCGTTATTGTAATATTTAATCAATAGATTTATGGCATCACTAATTAATATTAAGGGCATTCAAAGGATCTTATCCTATTTTGCCCTATACCACATGTTATGTTATGTTAATGTTACACATAGTTTTGTGTGTTGATCCGTACTATTTCCGGATCGCAATGTTGTGAATTAATCCCTGAAAAACGAAGAAATACTGCAGTGCCCTCTGTACTAAAGTCACAACAAGATCTTGATCTCAGGCCCAGGACCGTGACCAATGGAAACAATTAACAACATGGATGGAGAGAGCAGCTATACTTATCGACCATGACTGAATCACACAATTCTCAGCAAGCGTCATTCGGACTGCGAAGCTTACTACTACTACTACTACTACTATCTACTACTACTACTACTACTACTACTACTACTACTACTACTACTACTACTACTACTACTAATGTTGTGAGCTTCTTAGCTTGACTACCAATAGAGCAGTAAAGTTAGGTGCCCCAAACGTAAACAATAACAAGTTGCTAGTGATTTCCGTTAGGGACCGGAATAATTTACGCACAATATAGGTCTCCCAATTTTGTAGTTTGAGTTATAGGCAATACACTTTCAGTATTGAAAATATGTTTACATAAAATCTAACAGTTGCAGGAATAATAATATAAGGCTAAATTATTATGAAAATCAGGCTCCGAATAATTCTCGTTTTGTTCACACCAGCGCAATAATTTGCTCTGGTCTAAAAATAGATAGACTGTAACTTTTGATAAATTTTAGAAAATTTTACCTTTTGTTCCATAAAATATCCATATCTAGACATTATTTGATGCATGATCGAGTATTTATGAATATGTGTTTCTTTTGCCACCTAACAGCCAAATTTTAAAGGTTATTTTTTTCTATTATTTACATTGGAACGCGAGCTGTCAAGACAGGAACATGTGGTTTGCCACCAGCTTCTCGACTTTTGTTTACGTTTGGGGCACCTAACTTTACTGCTCTATAGATAGTTCGAAGATGACGTCACTCAGGTCTTTGTTATTGTTTTTTGCCATCCGCGTTCATGAGTAATGCTCACTGAACTGTATTAACCCGACTATAAAAGTTCATGGATACACAGTTTTGTGTGTTGGTCCGTTATACTTCCGGATGGCAATGATATGTGCTTCTTAGCCTAGCGCATACTATCTATATAAATGCCCCAATCATTTTTTATATATAGATAGTATGCGCTTGGCTTAGAAGCTCATAACATTCCCATCGGAAGTATAACTGACTAACACATAAAACTGTGTGTATCTATGAACGTTTATAGTCAGGTTAATACAATTCAGTGAGCATTACTCATAAACGCGAATGGCAAAAAAACAATAACAAAGACCTGAGTGACGTCATCTTCGAACAATCTATAGATAGTTTGCGCTTGGCTAAGAAGCTCATAACATTCCCATCGGAAGTATAACTGACTAACACAGAAAACTGTGTGTATCTATGAACGTTTATAGTCAGGTTAATACAGTTCAGTGAGCATTACTCATAAACGCGAATGGCAAAAAAAAAAAAACAATAACAAAGACCTGAGTGACGTCATCTTCGAACAATCTATAGATAGTTTGCGCTTGGCTAAGAAGCTCATAACATTCCCATCGGAAGTATAACTGACTAACACAGAAAACTGTGTGTATCTATGAACGTTTATAGTCAGGTTAATACAGTTCAGTGAGCATTACTCATAAACGCGAATGGCAAAAAAAAAAAAACAATAACAAAGACCTGAGTGACGTCATCTTCGAACAATCTATAGATAGTTTGCGCTTGGCTAAGAAGCTCATAACATTCCCATCGGAAGTATAACTGACTAACACAGAAAACTGTGTGTATCTATGAACGTTTATAGTCAGGTTAATACAGTTCAGTGAGCATTACTCATAAACGCGAATGGCAAAAAAAAAAAAAACAATAACAAAGACCCGAGTGACGTCATGTTCGAACAATCTATAGATAGTTTGCGCTTGGCTAAGAAGCTCATAACATTGCCATCCGGAAGTATAACGGACCGACAGATGGCAAAAAACAATAACAAAGACCTGAGTGACGTCATCTTCGAACTATCTATACACTTACAAATCGACCCCCACAGTTGAGTTCATTATCCTGATAGTTGGCAGGTGCTCGAAGTCTGTCACGCCACAAAGCAGACCTTCCAGGAGGACATCTCAAACGCCCATGACCTTGGCAGAGTTCAAGGACACCCAACAAGACAACCAGTGTAACTCCAATTACAGGATGCATATGTCAAATTATATAAGATGATCTGACTGCAAAAGATAATTTGAAGAGTTGAGGTCAATTGGAAATTGCTTTTCAAGCTTTAATAAATTCATAATCGGATAGTCTGATGTCACGTCGCCCAGCAACGGCGGCCATCTTGGTTCTTAACAAAGAAAATCGTTACTTTCTATTCTTCATGTTGGCTAGAACTTTTCATATGTCTTGTGATCAGAATGTGTAAAAGTCAAAACATAATCGAATTTATGTGGTTTTTTTTCCTCTGGATACACTTTTATGCTCGCCGGAAAAATATTTCATTCGGGCGTCCGCCATTGATCCGATAGTTTAGAGCCAGTGTTACTGTTACCATGCGTCATTAGGAAGGAAGTGACGTTAAGACTGTTGAAGAGTATTAATTATGTTAACTCATGAAAGAAGAGAATTTTAAAATCCATTTAGATCGTTTCAAATAGGATTCAACAGTCGTGACGTCACTTCCCTCGTAACGACGCATAGTAACTTAGTAACTTCTAAACTATTGGAACAGTGGCGGACCCCTTTATGAAATTCCATCTCCAAAGAGCATAAAAGTGTATCCAGAGGAGAAAAACATTATGAATCTGAGCATATTTTGACTTTTATACATTCTGATCACATGACATGTGAAAAAGTTCTAGCCAGCATGAACCAAGATGCTGTTTGCTGGGCGGACGTGACATCAGACTAATGAATCATATTGTTAATAATTCCCCCTGCGACAACTATCAAAATTAAATTTATTGAACTTCTTGAGAGGGATAAGTTGGGGGGTGGGGGGTGGGGGGGGGGGGGGGGGGAGGGGGGGGGTCGGGGAACCGATTTTTCTATATTACGACGTTTACATATATACAGAGCTGACATCGGAACCCACTTATAAGCTTAGTTTAACATTGTTGTAATGGACAATATTTTGCGTTTTATTTGAGATTTCCATTACAACAATGAGCCCATAAGAAATTGGATTCAATAGTCTGATGTCACGTCGCCCGGCAACGGCGGCCATCGTGGATCTAAACAAAAAAAAAAATCGGCACTTTTTATTCTTCATACGGGCTAGAACTTTTCATATGTCTTGTGATCAGAATGTGTAAAGGTCAAAACATGATCAGATTTATAATGGGGCTTTTTTTCTCATCTGGATACGCTTTTATGCTCGTCGGAGAAATATTTCATAAGGACGTCCGCCAATGTTCCGATAGTTTAGAACCAGTTACTAAGTTACCATGCGTAATAGCAAACATATTTCTTAGTTCTTGGCCTTTCCAACAATCCTTTGTGAAAACAATAATAAATTTTAAAGAAAAAATAATCAAAAACACATCATAACAGTTCTGGAATTACTTTTTTTTGTCCGACGCGCATCCAGTTTTACTATATTTTAGTCGATGATTGAAGTAAGAAGCAAGGCGTCTGATTTCTGGTGTGTGTGTGTGTGTGTGTGGGTGTGTGTATGTGTGTGTGTGTGTGTGTGTGTGTGTGTGGGTGGGTGGGTGTGTGCGTGTGTGCGTATGTGTGTCTGCTTGCGTGTTTGAATGAGTATGTTTCAGCCAAAGTAATTTGTAATTTAAGCGCTTAGAGTCTTGTGTCTCGGAGACATTACGCTATATAAGTTTTCAGCATTATTATTATTATTATTATTATTATTATTATTATTATTATTATTATTATTATTATTTATTATTATTATTATTATTATTATTATTATTATTATTATTATTATTATTAATATTATTATTATTATTATCATTATCATTATTATTATTATTATTTTTTATTATTATTATTATTATTATTATTATTATTATTATTATTATTATTATTATTATTATTATTATTATTATTATCATCATCATCATCATCAACAACATCATTTTTTTATTTTAAAAAAATATAAAGGGCTTGAACCCGAAACGTTCTAAAGAAACACTTACATGATCTGTTCTTTTTGTATTAACTATTCTGTAATCCACACAGTATCCGTTTACATTTTCAGTGAAATAATACGGAAGAAGTTGTCGTTTGATTTCAGTCAGTTCGTCATGTTTACACACAACAACAATGATAATATGCAAATGACCCCGCCTGACCTCCACCATTGGGTAACACCCTCTACATCTCCTCTTATTACAATCTATAGATAGATAGGGCCGATCAAACGCCTTGCCGCAGGGTGAATTTTGCGCGTCAACAATGTAATGCAGTGTTCTTTACTTATGTCGAATTTGCAATATTGTTTCACACACAGTGTATCTCTTGAATGTCTGATACAGACGCAATTGGATTCAATAGTCTGATGTCACGTCGCCCAACAACGGCGGCCATCGTGGTTCTAAACATAGAAAATTTGTACTTTTTTTTCTTCATGCTGGCTAGAACTTTTCATGTTTTGTGATCAGAATGTGTAAAAGTCAAAACATGATCAGATTTATAATGTTTTTTTCCTTTGGATACGCTTTTATTCTCGTCGGAGAAATATTTCATAAGATCGTCCGCCATTGTTCCGATAGTTTAGAGCCAATTACTAAGTTACCATGCGTCATTACGAGGGGAGTGACGTTGCGACTGTTGAAGCTTATTATGGGCTTGATCGTAACCATCGTCAACTTAAAGTTAGAATGAAGTTGACGTCACTCGGGTCTTTGTTATTGTTTTTGCCATCCGCGTTTATGAGTAAT
>NC_088363.1:80092595-80095095 GCF_034508935.2 Berghia stephanieae
TTTGACGTTATTTTTTGATCAGTGTCAGGATCAAATTCTTCTTTACTATGCACTCTGTCTTTACTTTTTTGATGATATGATAGTATTTTAATCTTATCATTTATAACGTGAAATCAACAACACATTGTTTTGGTTATGATACCTGCTAATGTATGTACGTTGGCCACTATCGATGGCCTACTGAAAATCTCTTGAGACGTCCTCATCAGTTCTCGCCATCTGTGGACCACCCCCCCCCCCCCCCCCTTTCCCTATAGGAGCCAACCAATCGTAGTTATTGGTGTATTGACCCTCACGATGACCCCAGGCAGTGCAAGTCTGGCATGACAAAACATATTTCTAAACTTGATCAGAAAAGATTTGATTCACACATTGCACCACATCGTCTTTCAATTTTAATTCAATTCATTTTGGAATTCAATTCAAAATGTCTTTATTATAGATAGTATGCGCTTGCCAAAGTAGTTCACAACATTGCCATCCGGAAGTGTAACGGATCAACACACAAAACTTTGTGTAACCATGAACTTTTATAGTCTGGTTAATACAGTTTAGTGAGAATTACTCATAAACGTGGATGGCAAAAAACAATATCAAAGGCTTTAGGGACTTCATCTTCGTTCTATATAAAGGAAATATTATGCATATATATAACCGCAGCCATCGTAAACTTATAGATAGAACGAAGATGACGTCACTCGGGTCTTTGTATTTGATTTTTGCCATCCATGCTTATGCGTAATTCTCACTCAACAGTATTAACACGACTATAGATAGTATGCGCTTGGCTAAGAATCTCATAACATTGCCATCCGGAAGTATGACGGACCAACACACAAAACTAGGGTAACCATGAAGTTTTATAGTCTGGTTAATACAGTATAGTGAGAATCACTCACAATCGCGGATGGCAAAATACAATAACAAAGGCTTGAGTGACGTCATCTTCGTTCTATCTATAAGTTAACGATGGCTACGATATAACTCTAGTACATAGGAGTAATAGAAAAAAATGGAATATATAAATATATAAAATAGATAAATATTCGAGGCTAACGTTCTTGCTCCGAATTTCAATTAATTATTATACATAGATCTAAGTACGGCTATGTGGTCTTGTGGTATGACACTCGCTTTCGGATCGGAAGGTACTGGGTTCGAGCCTCGCTCGGCGCATAGTTGAGTCTTTGGATAAGGCTTTTTCCTCACATTCTCTCATCCTACTCAGGTGTAAAATGAGTATATGGCCGTTAACAACGTTGTCTCTGTCGGAAACATATGTGTAATATCGCCTAACAGACGTCATGTATAGTTATATATGTTACGTGTTGCTGTTGGTCAGGGACCTTTCGTAAAGCGCTTTGAGCACGTTTAGTGGATATTGCGCTTTAGAAAATCTCAAGTATTATTTAGCCATGCTTAATACGCATTGTTTCTTTTTTATTCCACCAAACAAGCTGTAATGAACCGGTTTTCCATTTCATACAATACCAGTCGACCGTCAGGCGTCATTTTTTATACGAACACTCTGATAATATCCGTCACTGCCCGAAAACAGGTACTCATTCACACCTGAGTAGAATGGGGTAATGCGCGCAAATGCCGCCTTACCCAACGATAGAGACCAGGGACCAGAATGTTCCAAGAAACTATTAACCATCCGGTCAGTGACTGCGGTTAACATTGCTTGACTGTTATGACAGACAAGACATCCCATCAGACAGAGATATCGACTCTTATAGTAAACGCATTCTGATAAGTTGGATAACAAAAATAAGTGTTTCGTCAGTAGGCGCCAGTCGAGGCAGTTTACACAGCAATCCTTCGGGCTGTCTATTATAAACAGCTACATATACCTCCATCTATTTGTCTTACCGCCTCCGGCGGACAATATCAATAATGGGCTATTTAGTTACATTAACCAAGAATAACCCATTCATATAGTTTGTTTTTTTTACAAATGCCATTGTCTTCAACAAAAGTACATTGGTATATATCATTTCACTGTTATTGATTCAGAAGACGAAAAAATACCCCACATCTACACGTTCACACACACACACACACATACACACAACACATACACACATACACACACACACACACACACACACACACACACGGTGAGACAAAATCATGAATGAAAATTGACGTTTAAAATTATTTTTTTATAACTATATTTAGCGTCCCAAAATAGTTTCCACAGAAAGGACTATCTATTTATATAATTGTTAAATAAAATTCCCTTTATTCATGCCCGAGGGGAAATTTGTCTTCCGGATGTTTTCCAGTGGAAGACTGGAATAACCCAGGCGTCAGCCGCATTACAGCGCTGCAAAGCAAACTGAGGCGTAGTGGCTTGCTCAAGGCAAGGTCACACAGCATGGTACGTAGTGGAACTCGGTACCTGGTGGGAAAACCATACCGCTGAGCTACGATGTGCCATTATAATATAAAAATCTTCTTCTTCTCCTCCCCCCCCCCCCCCCCCAACCCCCTC
>NC_088363.1:80100095-80107595 GCF_034508935.2 Berghia stephanieae
AAAGGCGCCATGTCTCGTATTACATGCCACGTGTTGCTGTTGGTTAGGGGCACCTTGTTGTCATGGTCTCAAGTGAGTAAAGAGCTACTCGACTATGCATAAAGATATATGTAGAATGAGGCCCCAGAATTTACTAGTTACTATAAATGAAAAACAATTAACGATTTGTTTACAATGAAATAAAGTAATGATGAAATTTAATTAAAAGAGATAAACAGTGATCGTGGCAGTTACAAATAGAGATATGAATATTTTACGTAACTTATGATAATATGTCAGGTTCATAAGTTTACGTTTCCAGGCAGTTGATGGGCTTGGATGATCTATTCCTCTGATAACAGGATCGGACTCGTAAAATTCCACTTCCAGGCAATTGGTAAGAGGTTATTGTGTAGTCCTTTGACAGCGGGCTTGGGTTTGATCCTTGAAGATTATACAATCAAAGTTAAAAGCTCCGGCGTCTTAATGGTGTAGATATAATATCTACAAAGTCCCAAAAGATAAAAATCTTCCAGTATATATATAGGAATAGAGCGACTGGCCGTCCGGCATAGATTGTGGAGAGAAAGTGAGTGTCGAATGTTAGACCTATCAGCTTTTATAATAAGTGGCTACGTGACAGAATGTAGAACGAAAAGTATTCACTAATTAGAAATTAATTCGAGGGAAGGCTATAAAAGGAAAGACGATCTAATATTAGAAGGTAAAGTTTATCTAAGCCTACCGAAATATAACTGGAGTGAGATGAATTCAGTTCTTAATAAAATAAAATTTAATAAGATAATTGTGAACAATCTTTACTGTGACACTTGTAAACCGCGTTGAGCACTTTTAGTGGCAATTGCTCTATATATATATATGCTCACTTTGATCACTGTTACCTCTGTCCAGTGCCTGCTCCCTTTTTTCTTGCCATTTTGATATATTTTTTTTTTGTACGGAGCTTCTTCGTCCTCGTTCTTTCTGCGTGTAACTGTGTGGGGTTCCTGACCTCCCATAGTGGGCAGGGAGGTACATACTGTCTTCTATCCCCTGTATATCTGTTTTCCAACTTGCATTCTGTCTTGGAATTAGATTACTTGGTTTTGTCCTCGTCCTGGCCGGGGTCCTGGCTGGGAGGGAAACAGTCAAATTCATAGTTATTGATTTGGGAGGTGATATTTGTTTCCTAGTAAATCATCTCTCTGTTAGGAATTATTATATTTGTTATTTTCTATTTATATTGTAAGCATTTGAGTGTATTCCTCTTAGTGGGGACCGTGCTTTTGTCCAAATGAGAATTATTGGTGATTACTCATAAACGTGGATGGCAAAAAAAAAAAAGTATAACACAGATGACGTCAGTCAGGTATTTGTTATTGTTTTGTTTTTTTGTTTTTTTGCCATCCATGCTCATTATATGATTAATTATCATTCTCTCACCGTACTCAGGTGTAAAATAAGTAGCCGACCGTTAACAACGTTGGCTCTATCGGAAAAAAAATTGTAATATATCCTAACAGGCGTCATGTCCCGTCCGTCCTACATATTAAGTGTTGTTGATGATGTGGACCAGGGACCCCTTGTCAAGCGCTTTGAGCACGTTTAGTGGATATCGCGTTATATAAAATCTGAATTTCTTTTTTTTTTTAATGTTGACACGAAGCAACATCGACAGATTTAGAAGTATATTATTGGAAAGACAGAGAGATGGTTCCGATAGCTCATGTAGTAGAGTGCTCTCTTCACACCCAAATGTATCAGTATTGATCAGGAGTGTGGCCAAGATTGTCTTCTCACCCCCCCCCCCGCCCCCTCCCCCCCCCCACTACCTTCCCTCCCCTCCCCCTGTACACTCATCAATCGGTTTGTTAGTTCCGATCTATAATTTTGACCTCCCCATTAACAGTCACGAAATGTGTACAAGATAAGGAACTGAACAGGTGTGTTGTACCGATAACCAACAGGTCTGAGGTTCGATCCTCAGTCGAAGTCAACTGATTTTGGGATGTTTTTTTTTCCCAGACCCCAAAAATGTAAGTTTAGAGATAGAATGATGAGAAATTAGACCTTAGAAGTTTTTGCAAAGCAATAAATAGTATTTATACTCCACCATGAGGTAGAGAAAATAAACCCAAGTTTGATATTTGTGGATATGAATTCAATTCCCTAACCGAGTGGATCCCGACATAATACTGCTTTGACACGGTGGGTCACATATACTAATTTATAGACTCTTAACTTCTTCTTCTTCTTCTTCTTCTTCTTCTTCTTCTTCTTCTTCTTCTTCTTCTTCTTCTTCTTCTCCTTCTTCTTCTCCCCCAGACCCCCGTCATCTGATTGCGCCAAGACGTTTCTAGAACACCCGAGCACCTCCATCCAACCCCAGGGGAAATCATTGGATCTATAGCTCCCTATTGACAACAACACAACACCATTACAACGCTTCATTTTATCCCTTTCTCTTCCCGACTCACGTTTTAATGGCCTTTAATCCTTGGGTCTAACATCTCATTAGTTTTATTAACCCTTATTGTTATTGTCACACGCGATCTAAATTCGGTCTGAGCCACGAAACAGAAACAATAACTTTGGCTCCATTAACCCTCTAATGCCAGATAAGATTACACCTGATAGACAATTGAAACTTATTTACTATCTAGTCTATATATTGATGTGACAACTAGCCAAACGGGTAGTTTTAAAAATAAAAAGCTAAAATTTCAGTCATTTGAGTCCAGATGGCCCAGTAGGTAAAGCACTCGCGTTAGACGCAACGGGACCGAGGTCAATCACATGTGAAGTCAAGATTTTTTCTGCCCCCCCCCCTCCTCTCCATCCCCCCCCCCCTTGTACACCTTGCAGTGATTGGGTAGTTGGGGCTAGCTGAAAGTAATTTGCAATAGATTAGCGGCGAGGTACTCGTATTACACCCCGAGTAAAGTGAGAGAATGTGAGTAAAGAGCCTTTTCCAAGGACTCAATTATGCGCCGAGAGAGGCTCAAACCCAGGAGCTTCCGATCCGAAAGCGAGTGTCATACCACTAGACCACATAGCCGCACAAAAGACGTCAAAAGACAAGCCATAGAGTCAGGCTATAAATGAACGAAGCTGGGCCCCATCTACACTTGCTTTGAGAATATAAGTTGATATCGCTCTATGTAAAAGCTCACTTTTGTTTTTTTTCTTCATGTGTTTGATTAGTATAATTATTTTTGATTAAATGATTTATAACCACTTGTAGCAATTTGCATGACCCTAATCAACATGGAGACAAAGACAACTAGTTTGTGCGGCTATGTGGTCTAGTGGTATGACACTCGCTGATTTGTCTAAGAATTTGGCACTCAAAAACGCCAATGTTTACGACATCAAGAAATGCGTCAATTGACGTCAATCAATTATAAAAAGATTTAAGTGCATTTGGATTTCCCTTCTTCACGACATTTTCTTCTCGAGTTAATTATTTAACGACAAAGCTGAAAAATGTGTGGTCTATCGCCTCTAGAGGATACTGGAATGACTGGATGGCCAAGATGTAAAAAGTATATTATCTACTGTTTTAATTTGGACACTTTAGTTCAGTATGGTATAAATAGTGTGCACTTGGCTAATATTGCCATCCGGAAGTATAACTGGCCAACACACAAAACTGTGTGCAACCATGATCGTTTATAGTCTGGTTATTACAGTTTGGTGAGAATTACTCATTAACGCGGATGACAAAAACAATAACAAAGACATGAGTGACGTCATCTTCGAACATTCTATATCGAGCACGATGTGTACCTATTTGCAAGTCTCATAACCAATTTTTTTATTGGCTCATTATTGAATTGGACATACTTTCAAACCAACGAAAAATATTGTCTATTACAACAATGTTGTAATAATAATAAGAAGAAGAAGACGAAGAAGAAGAAGAAGACGAAGAGGAGGAGGAGGAAGAAGAAGAAGAAGAAGAAGAAGTATTAGTAGTAGTAGTAGTAGTAGTAGTAGTAGTAGTAGTAGTAGTAGTAGTAGTAGTAGTAGTAGTCGTAGTCAGTAGTTCATAAATTAGTATATATAAAGATAAGAATTGTCATTTTGTTTTAAGCCCCGATAGCTCAGCTGGTAGAGCACTCACTTCACACGTAAACGGACACAGATCGATCCCAGGTGAAATCGATATTGTTTTCTGGCCTCTCTGTCCACCATGCAGTGATTGGATGCCTGGGTCTGTTGGAAATCCTGAGGAAAGTATTTTGAGATGGACTAGCGTTCTATCCAAAGGTTGACAGGCAATAATAATTGCTATTGTCCTTTCCACCCTATAGAAACCGATATCAACTCCAGCTCCATGGGCCCAATGACAATGGCTCTGACAGACTATTTTTTATCATTCGTGACCCTTCCTGCCAAAACGGTATATGTTGGGTGTGAATGGTTTGGAAATAGATAACTAGTGGAAGGGAACATGCCACGCCTCTCGTACAGTTGTTATGGTGTTGTTATCCATGGCAGTGATTGTTAAACATAGCGACCTACTGTGTACACGGGTTTTACTAGCGATGATGTATATGTCTAGAGTAAAATACCCACTGTTCTACCGATTGATCAATAGAACCATGACAGAAAAAAACTATGTGTAGACTTAATAATAATAATAATTAATAATAATAATAATAATAATATTGATGATGATGATGATGATGATGATGATGATGATGATGATGATGATGATGATCGATGGACGAACCTTAATAATAATAATAATAATAATAATGATGATGATGATGATGATGATGATGATGATGATGATGATGATGATGATGATAATATTAATAATAAATAAATAATAATATTAATAATAATAATATTAATAATTAATGATAATCATAATGATAATATTAATAATGATAATAATAATAATAATAATAATAATAATAACAATAATAATAATAATAATAATAATAATAATAATAATAATAATAATAATAATAATAATAATAATAATATTGATGATGATGATGATGATGATAATTTTGATGATAATGATAATAATAATAATAATGATGATGATGATGATGATGATGATGATGATGATGATGATGATAATAATAATAATAATAATAATAATAATAATAATAATAATAATAATAATAATAATAATAATAATAATAATAATAATAATAATAATAATAGTAATTATGAATTTTTTTAAAAACGTGAGCTTTTATATAGAGTAATATCCACTAAACGTGCTCAAAGCGCTTGACAAAATGTCCCTTATAAACAGTAACACGTAACATGTAGAACGAGACATGACGCCTGTTCGGTGAAATTACAATTTTATCAGACAGACTACGCTGTTAAAGACCAGGTACTTATATTACACATGAGTACAGTGAGGGACTGTGAGTAAGGAGCTTTTTCCAAGGACTCAACTATGAGCCGAGCGGGGCTTGAACCCAGGACCTTCCGATCCGAAAGCTGGTGTCATACCATTAGACCACATAGCCGCACAAGATTAAACTTTAGAATTAAAATCATGATTAGACGAAATCTCATGACGGCATTTAAACATTCATTACGATAAAAGTAGAAATAGTATCAGTGAATTCAACCTGAAGACAATCTCTTCCTATGCTCATCCACCCCCAATACAACCACCAATTACCATCCCCACTAACACTTCAACCACGACTACCACCATTACCACCACAATCACCACACCAATACGATGACCACCATTACCATCCTCACCAACACCACAACCACGACCAACACCACCACCAACACAATCACCACTAATTCCATCCCCACTAACACCAAGACCATGACCACCACAATTACCACCGCAATCACCACCACCGTCACAACCACCAATTCCACAACAACACTTCCAACAACACCACCACTACTGCTACCTACCATCATCACACTACAAATCTACCGCTACCACCACTACCACAACCACTACCTCAACAATCAACACCGCCACCACCAAAACCACAACCATCATCAACACAACCACCTACACCACAAAAACCAATACCAACACTGTCATCACCACCACCACCACCAATACCACGACAACCACCACCACCACGACCACCACCAGCACCACCACCAACACAACGACAACCATCACCACCACCACCACGACAAACCACCACCATCACCACCACGACAACCACAACCAGCACAACAACTACAACCAACGCCACCACCACCATCACCACCACCACGACAACCACCACTACCACCAACACCACCACGACTACCACCACCACCACCAACACCACCATAACCACCACCACTACGAAAACCACAACCAGCACCACCACTACAACCAACGCCACCACCGCCACCACCATCGCTAATAATTCTACCACCACCACCACCACCACAACCACCACCACCACCACCACCACCATCACAACCAGCACCACCACTACAACCAACGCCACCACCACCGCTAATTCTACCACCACCACCACCACCATCACAACCACCACCACCCTACAAAGTTTTCAGTTGTCAGTACGACGTGGTGTAACTATTACATCTAATTCAACATTTATTTCTTCGTTTCTCATAATACTAATATGGAAATTACATTCAACCTTCATGTCTTGGATCACTACACACGTGATAACACACACCAACCCTGTTTGTCCAGCATTCATTTGTGACCTATCGGAACGAACCAGAGGCTTAAATGAGCCGAATTTAATATTAAAACTGGTCAAAAATATAAATTGTTGGCATTAGCATCCTAAAATATGGTATCCATTATCCTCAATAGAACGTACAAACTTAACGCAAGTCTGATATTTCTGGCTATAAATTCAATTTTCAACATCTTAACCAACCCGACTTAATAACGTTTTGATGCGAAGGGTCACATAAAATTTTATCTAATTCTCAACGAGTTAACACATGAAGCCCGAATATGTAAAGATAGAAGTATCTGTAAAACGCGCACGGTAGAGACACGCTCCATTATAGCGACATCACCTGTTTATTTCAAAACAATCATTTAATACTAAAGTACTTGAATTATCATTCATTATACTTTCGTCGTTCAGGACCAGCAATTCAGCAAATACCTAAAGGCAAGTACATCGTTAGCCCTAAATTTTATTATAATACAGATAGTATATATATACACATGAAATCGTTACAACTTGTACTAAAAGTATTGGTGTAACGAATGTGCGGTCTTGTGGTATGACACTCATTTCACTTTCTGTTCGGAAAGTCCCGGGTTCGAGCATCGCTCGGACCATAGTTGAATCATCAGAAAAAGACTTTTTACTAACATTCTCTTACCGTACTCAGGTGAAAAATGAGTACCTGACCGTTAACAGTGTTGTCTCTGTCAGAGAAAAAAATTTGTAATATCGCCTAACAGGTGACATTTCTCGTTCTACATGTTACGTGTTATGTTGGTCAGGGAAAATTTATAAAGCGCTTTGAGCACGTTTCGTGGATATTGCGCTATATAAAAAAAAAGCTAAAGCTTATCCCTCTCCT